>NC_050514.1:22037435-22074386 GCF_002922805.2 Oryzias melastigma
TTGTGCTGAACACTTGGTATAGTGTAATATTTCTGCCCCAAAACGTCTAGCAAAATAGAGTATAATAGCTGTGTCCAAACCATAGACATATATATATAGTTGTCCAAACAGTTACGAGCACCTTAGTTTAACATCAGATGGAAAATTACCACATGATAGTTTGTTGAACTTTTAGGACGGTTTTGTCTGAATCAACTGGGGAAAAAAAACCTACAAGAATGATTAGTAAAAATACTCAAGAAACAAGACAACATATCAACTATCTTGGCAGAACTTTAATAGATTTGAGGAACATTCTTGAAATCCCAGTTACTTTAAAGGACAGAATCCTATGAATCCTATGTCTGTCTGTCTGTCACAGGTTTGGACTACTGCCTGCACATATATCTTGTGGTTTGTTGATTCAACCTGGCAGGCAGCTCTCTCATTAAGAAGGGGCACTATACTGTCAGATGAAATGACTCTTTGTATATGGTCACAAACACAGAGGTCTCATTGATTTGAGAACAGGTAACGGACTTGTTGCGAATATTGGTTTACTTTTGCATTTCTCCTGGTTTTATTTCCTTCTCAAATTCATTCCAAAGCCGTCACAGAGGTTCCACTGACAGACATTTACTGCCAGTCCATCCAGCTAAAATGCTTGTGAAGCACATCAACTGCAAAAGTGACTCTTTGAGAAGTGCTTTCAGAATAATCTGATGTGATTTTTCTTCAAATGTTTTTTTCTGTCAGCTATTTATCTCTCTGTCTTTAAAACGTCTGCTTGATTAGGAGTTGTGAGCGATGTCTGTTTATTGATTAAACTAAGACACACACACACCTACATAATGCATCTGCATGGACAGGCTTCTGCATTGATTAAACTTCAGGGAACGAAGAGTACAAACCCATCCCTCTGATTTATATTGGTAATGCGTGGATTGTTTCTGGCACGTCGAACTCAGTTGATCGACTGAAAGATCTGGTATGAAATGCAAAAGCTGTTTTGAATTTGTTCAAGTATTTAGTTTCTCTAGTGTAAAAAATACTATAATTTAAACTTCTTAAAAAAAAAATAATCATAATTCTTTTTAAGGTGTTCAATATTGCCATTGTTCAAGAGATTATATTACAATTGAGATATTGAGATGCCCTATTATTTTGTTGTCTTTTGTGTGACCTAGCTTAAAACTGCATATGGTTAAAAGTAAATGCTTTTTTGCATCTTTTTTGGAGGGGTGTGCATTATGACAGCAGGAGGGTAGTTGTTCAGCAAAAAATTGGGATTAGTTGCTCTTTTTTTCTTTAATTAGGGCTGCCTTCAAAGAGTGAAATTGTATTTTCTAAATAAAATAAGGAAAATCTGTTTGTATTTAATCACTTTTGCAAAGAAAAAAAAAAGAAAATAAATTATATGTACTGTGTGTGTTCATTTGCCTTTTACCTCAAACATTTAGACCCATCGTTGGGTTTAAGTTTTTAGTAAGATATATTATGTCTTGTAGTTGTTTGTTACTCAGTCTTGGCATTTTAATCATTGCTTGAAATTATTTTAATTTATACTTTTATTTGCTGTTTTTATTATTTAATTTGATTTATTGTACAGATCCTGATTGAAATCATTCATAACCTGAACAGTTAGGTCCATTGTATTTATCTTTACAGTGTTACCTAAAATAATTCATCCCTCAGGGGTTTAGGTCATTTCAAGGAGCCTCTTTTCACTGAGCGGTATGGTCCGGTCCAGTATTTTGAGCATTTCCATTGTAAAATGGACCCATTAAACAGTACAGAGTTGTACCTCTTGAGAGCGTTCATAGGTTGTAGGTCCATTGAAAAGCAGAACCAAACGGAAGGGGCTGAGGCGCTGTGGCCACTCGTTGATTGGTAGAAAGTGATGACGACATAAGGAAGCACAAATATAGCGCTCAGTTAAGCTAATGTTTCCAACATTTGTAAGCATTCTGGTTTTTGCGGTTCCCTATGTTTGCTAGTCCATATAGAAAATGCCTGCAAACAACAGTAAGGCCTACAAACATTCCTTAGCATTCTTTGGCAACAGTGTGACACAAGGTGAGCTGGCGGCATACTAGAAGTCTAGAGCTAGCGGCATACTAGCGGTCTACAGCTAACGGCATACTAGAAGTCTAGAGCTAGCGGCATACTAGCGGTCTACAGCTAACGGCATACTAGCGGTCTAGAGCTAACGACATACTAGCGGTCTAGAGCTAACGACATACTAGGGGTCTAGAGCTAGCTGCATACTAGCAGTCTAGAGCTAGCGACATACTAGTGGTCTAGAGCTAGTGGCATACTAGCAGTCTACACCACGCATGCGCCATGAAAACAAACCACTCAGTGCAAGCGAAGCTTAACTAAGTGGAAATGCACGCCACAATTAACGGGACAATACGGTTCCACTCCTCACCCTACCGGACCAGATTGCTCAGTAGAAACAAGGTTTAGGTCTTAGGTTTTAAATTAATTTATTTTCATTTTGATTTAAATTAAAGGTTACTGTTAACGTTATGTTTGAATTTTCATGAATTCAATCATTTGATTTTTTTGGAGCTAAATTTCCCACAAATGTCGTCTTTTGACTCACAGATTTTTATGATTATATTTTAAGCTTAGTATTTTTATTTTAAGCCTTTCAAGGACACGTAATCATAGAACTTAATTTTAGTATTTTACTTGGGTCTTGAGTTAAACTGTGTTCTGATTTTTTTTCTGTAACTTAACATGACAGTCCAGGTACTAAACAGCAAAAAATAAATAAAATTAAATGTAAGCAGGAAAATTGTACCTTACAAATTAAACAATTACCCTTGTCTGAACAAACAAGCATAAATTGCATAGCATGAATAACCAAAGAAACACTGATGAAAAAACTACTATAAATTTCAGAAATTGATGGTTTATGATGGCAGACAGTGTCCTTATGATGGAGAATCATAGCACATGTCTCTGTGTGAGTGATTGAGATGGCTGTTTGTGCACAACCAAGGTCAGTAAACACACAGGTTATAAATGACACCACATAGATCAAACAAATGGATGAACACACACTTACAGGACAAATGTTACACTGCTGTCTCATGGGAAGACATGATTCTTTCACACAACAATTTCTGAAAAAAAATGAAGGCACAGAGGACACATCATATTGATTAATTTATGGCTAAAAAAATTTATATTTGGAAACTTTTTCAGTTTTCACTGCATCTAAACATTTTTAGTTACTTATATCCTTGTTCAAAGGAGGAATTTTAAATTATGCCTTCCAATCAACAGCCCAAGCTATTTATCCCGTCCCGGCTGGTACAGAGTTAAGTCTTCAGATGAGCCCCTTGCTGTAGAGTAAATGAGAAAGTCGGCTGGAAAAGTGCCTGGTTTTTATAGCTGCCTCCATCTACATCGCTGCTCTGTGCTGTAAACAAAACTGTTGTCTAAAAGCTGCCCATTTTTTTGTGAAATCCCTACTCGCTCCTGCTTGTTTGTAAATGAGCTGGCTCTCCACGATGGTTCAGACTGTAAACAAACTGCACATAAAGTCTCGCTCTTACATTACCATCCCATCTGTGAAAGAATTGCATTGTAAATAAGGCATTTGCTACAAAATCCAGACTGAATGTGAAAGTGATTTATATCAGAGCGTTAACATTGCTGCCAATGAGATAAACATTGCCATCGGAATATAGATGAAACACTTGGCCTTGTTATAAGCTCACTCCATTTACAATGTGCTTTATGCAAAACATCGTTTTCACATGGGATTCCTAGTATAATTCTATAACACCATCCTCTACTCCCTTGTTAAAAAACAAAAAGTAAACAGTGTTTGCTGCTTCCTGTGTCTGGTATTAACATGCACTGTTGGCAGTGAAAAATAACAGATATTTTTTCTATGACAGGTCGACTATATAATAATTCTAAACAGTGTTTTGACAGTCTGCTTCAGGACATGGAGCTATTTTAATGTTGTGGGTCTTTCTGTTCATCTATTGTCTATGAGCTGCTTCTGTCTGCTGCTCAAAGCACAGGGGTGGTTGTTAGGAGGAGGTTTCTGAATTATCATATGAGCTCATTTTTGATTCATGCTCTGGATTCATTTTCAATTTCAAAATCACATTGTGTTGATTGTCTTTTTAATGACAGAAATCGTCAGATTATTCACATTATGACACGTGAGAAGAGTAGAAACAATCTTTGACTTCTTCTCATTGGTCCTAATAAGTATAAAGAATGTGTTGAGTGTTAGAAAACTTAATTAAAAAAAACATTTTTTTTACTGATCTTGATCATAATTCCAGTGTTTTGTTGCTACTGTTGACAGTTAGCTGAGGATTTCTTATCTTAGCCTCTTAAGATCTGGTGTCCATATGTGTGGACATAACATTTTGGGTTACAATAGTTAAGTGTGCTAACAGTGGAGCCAGGTATTAAAAGAATTAAAACTACACATTAGGACAACAATAGAATTATGCCTCACAAATAAGGTAACTAGACCTCTGCTACAGCTGTGCAGGAATAGTTTGGTCAAATTTACTGAAATTACCACCAAGACACCCATGGACACACATAAAGCCATCAACCTGCAATCTGACTTTGTCGATTAAATTATTCAAAAATGCTTTTAACTTTAAAAACTTGATGCTCTGGAATTTGTCAACAGCTTGCTCCAGTTAAGTATTTTTCCACAATTACTTGAAACTGCAGTTGTTAGGCGCCATCTGAAGAAAAGCAGCCCGGAGCCTTCCACGTCTAACAATACAGGCCAATTGTTAATCTCCCTTTAATTGGAAAGATGAAACAGCAGTTTTTATCCAACAAACCAACTTTTTCAACACAAACAGCCTCTTAGAAAAATTTTCGTTTGCTTAGACAACACCACAACACCCTTAGGACTCAGAGATCTCATCTTCAGACTTGATTTGAAGAAGATGATTTATGGCTTCAACCTCCTCAGGCTGGACTACTGTAACAGTCCACTGTCTGCTCTTTTTTTTTTTTTCTTAAAGAGTGTTGGAAAGCTGCAGCTTCAAAACGCTGCTGTCAAAGTTTTATCCAGAACCAAAAGAACTGCTCTCCTTTTTTCTGTCCTCAAGTTCTCACAGAGACTACCAATTAAACATAGAATTGATTTTAAAGCACTGCTGCTGGCTTTTAAATCCCTTGATAGTGTTGGACTCAAAAATCTGTCAGATCTAATTGTGGTCCATAAATCCAGCAGAGCTCAGAAGTCTGCTGAAGCAATCAGCTGGGAAAACCAAGAGTCAGAACTAAGGTGAAGGGCGAAGTTCATACTTTCAGCAACTATTCTGCACCCAGATGGAACCAGCTGCCTGATGAACTCACATGTTCGCCATACATCATTTTTCAAAACCCACTTCATCCCTTTTGGAGTCATGGGGTTGCTTGAGCCTATCCCAACTATTGTCACAAAGACAGTCTGGACGGAATACCACCATAGGGCCAGACCCTCACAACTGTCTATATTTTAATCTTTCTTTTAAATGTACCCTTTTATAGGTTCATTTTATTTACTATTAAACACATTTTATTTTTTATTCTTATATCATCATTATCTTTTATTTTTTATTTTTTAGAAATATGTTAGCTTTTTGGCTAATTTGGTTTTTGAGCTAACTTGGCATTTCAGTTTTTTAAGGATAATTTAGCATTTAGTTGCTTTTTTAGCACTATGCTAGCAGTTTTGACAAATTTGGCACCTACAGTGTTTTTTAAGCTAATTTGTCATATAGCTAACATTTTAGCAATATGCTAGATGTTTTACCTATTTTATTTATTTATTTATTTATTTTTTGCTAATTTTATATTCAACTATAATGTTTGCATTTGCTAGCTCTTTTGGCCAATTTGGCATCCACTGAGGTTTTTTAGGTTAATTTGTCATTTAGCAACTATTTTAGCAATGTGGGCTACTAGCTGTTTTACCTAATTTGCATATTTAGATTTTTTTTTTCATGTTAATTTGATATTTAACAACCATGTTTGCATTTGCTAGCTCTTTTGACTAATTTGGCATCCACTGAGTTTTTTTTAGATAATTTGGTATCTAGTTCATATTTAAGCTAGCTATGAGCGTCAGTGTTTTCAGCTGCTGAATTTAGCTTACTACATTCATACTTGCATTATTGCAGATAGAGCAATATATCTAGTTTTCATTTAAACTTCACGTATCTTTCCAAAGCTCATGCATGAATATAAAGCAATTTAAATGTGTTTGAATTAAAGTGTTTTACATTACCAATACAACGCTACAATCACAAAACTTTCATGTTTCAAAATAAAAGAGGTAAAATACTTCAAGATTATCTCAGTTTTAAGCAAATACTGCAGTCATTCTTATGACTTTTTTTAAAGCATTTTATGTCCCTCACATGACTCTCGTTTTTATGAACATCTTCCCCTCTTTCTAAGCTTTCACCTCTTGCAGTTTGCCATTCTTGTCCGTCCCTTCTTGCTCAGACTGTCGCTCTCTTTTACTCTGACAGTGATAAATTGCCTGTTGGTGTGGGCAATCCATCTTGCATCCCACACCTGAATACACACTCTACTACACTATCTCACTCCTTTTTTTTCTTTTCATTTTTTCCCCACACAAAACTTACTCACCGCGGTTATCCCTCCATTCCAAGGTTAGTGATGCTCGCTAGGGAGCAGGTGAAGGTAACTATCTGCCTGACAACCCCTGCTTGTACATGCATGCACACAGGTGAACAACTGAGTTGAGACAAATGGCACATGTGCACACTCTCACAACGCACTCACACAGATAAAATGGGATATTAAACCTCAGTGTGCCATTGCACATCAGGGTTGTCCTCTCACTGCAGACAAGATGACCTAGTGACCGATAAACGCTCTGATGCTATGTTGTGAAATAGATGTAATTTCCTTGATTTCTCTCCTTTTTAATAATTGGACTATAGTATTGTAGGATTTTTATTGTCTGATTCAAGCCACCTTTAAACTGAAAGCCACATTCACAACTGATATGCACTCCGCTCCACCCTCTATGACACTATATATTTCTATAGACTCACTAAGGGATTACTTGCCACTTAAAGTTACCCAGAATAAAGAAAATGGGAACTTTAATTTAAGTCTCTTGAGTATGAGTGTCAATTAGCTCCAAATGTGTGACTCAATGCATGTGTGACTTCACTGTGACTCCAAGGATCAGCTCCAGTTCGCTTCTTGATCCAAATGCTTTATCCTTTGCTCTTGGTTTTGTGCTTTCAAGTGAAGGTGGAGTAATGTTCCAATTCACTTTCAGCTGTAAGCTGAGGGCTAAGTAGCTCTTAAAATGGAGTGTTTCTCAGAGCAACTCCATGCATGGATATTGATTTCTCTGATGGACGGTCAATAATCCAAATTCTGAAGATGCCAAAGTCACTGTAATATGGCATGAAGTAAATCTGTGAAGGACAAGAATTACCAACGGTTTTTAGGTAAAGTCCTCCAACTGTATTTGAATTCATGGAACTCAAGGTGACCCCACTTGCACAAATATTTGCAGCTATAGATTTATAATAGATGCTGAAAATAAAGAAAATCTTAGGAACATTAAACCAGCTAAATCAGTAAACAGGACAACCGCTAAAGCCTGATCAAGAAATCGTAGGTCAGATATTAAACAACACCTTGGTCCTTCAAAATTAGGATTCATGATATTGCAAGCATTCAAAGTTTTTATCTGATCTACTCTTCAGAATGGCATTTTCCATCTTTTACATTTGGTACTATGGGATGGTAAGGAGTAGCACGGTCCTCACTCCCACTGAATGGTTTGCTTTCATGGTGCATGTGTGGTGTAGACCATAAGCGTGTCATTGCATCACTGTAACGTGACGACTAGAAAAGCAACACTAATGGAGGTCATCCGGCAGCTCCTCTTTTAATTGCTTTACTTTTGGTACATCGTCTATAGAAGGAATTTAATGTTGTTTGAAAGAAGATTGCGGGTGGCTAAGATGAATACCGCAATTGGAAACCTTAACTTCAATGAGCGCTATATTGATGCTTTCTAATGTTGCCATCACTTTTTGCCAATCAATGGATGGGGACCTCCAAGAGGAACGGGTCTGTACTGTTTAATGGGTCCATTTTACAATGGAAATGCACAAAACACCGAATCGAATTGGACCGTTTAGTGGAAATGAGGCTAAAGATTTATTTGGTTCTGTAGCAGAACATGATTTGAAGCTGCAAAATAATGCTCCAACCCTCAGATTGTGTGTCTATCTTTGTGTGATTATATTAGCTCAATTAGACAACAAAAAAGGGAAAAAGTGTTCAGGTACAACACAAAATTGTTGAGTTTCAGCATGAAACATTTATCGGTAAAATTCTTATTAAAATTGCGTATAAATCAAGTAAAAATCCAAACTGTAATTGAGATTCATTAAGGTTAAAGCTATTTTACTTCAACAAAAAGAAGAGAGGTTTTGCCATTAAACAAAACAAAAGGAAAATAAAACATAAAACATGGATGATTGCAATAATTTGCAGTTGTTTTATATAAAGAACAGTATAAGCTATATTCTATAAATGTGTTGCTTTGAGAGGGACTGACCAACACAGTGTTATATTAGATTATATATCTGAAAAAACTCTTCATTAGAGTTACCTAATAATACAAATAAAGAATATATGATGCTACGCTCTTCACACAGCTCTCAAGGCTACTGACCAATTAAAAAAGGCTTTTTCATCACTGTCTGAATTGATGGAAGTTTAAGTTACTTCTATCAGACTTGAACAAAAAGGTCTTACATGTTGTAGTATAAAAACATTTCCCTCAGAGGGTTTTGCAATCAGGTTTTTAACTCCTAAAACTGAACTTCTTTTACAAATCCAGCGCCTAAGAGAGCCAAGTGGGCGAGCGTGCATGTGCCAAGGCCTCGTCGCCGCACAGTAGCACTCATTCATAGACAGAGAGGAAGGCACAGTGCTCCACTGTTGGCCAGTGGAGTCCTCAAAGCTAGAAGCTTAAGAGCATTACTCAAGCAGAAATGCTACAGAGTGGAATAAGTTCACCCTTGTTTCACACCGACATCAAACCTGTGTTCAAAGTGGAAACCATTCCAGCCCCAGAGCTTCATTTGGAGCGGTTTAAAGGCGGTTGCCTGGGAGAATCGGGTCAGGAAGACTAAATGGATGCAGAATTCTCCTCTAAAAGATGATGCACTAAGATATATGAAGGGAAAAATAAAACTAGAAAAATACTCCTCCTTTGACAAAGAGTCTAGTGTGGTGTACAGTCAAAAGGTGATAACTGTAAACAACATCAACCATTTCAAAACAGGCTAAATTGAGCCCCACAGACTCCATCTGCTGAGTGTAATTGGAAAGTTTAACGGCTAGAGGCCATTCCCTCAGCCTGAATGAAGTGCACAGGAGGAACAAACAACCAATTTAATTCTTGCTCTCCTTTTCAAGTGCACATGCGCTTTCTCTCTTTCTGACTCTTACAGTTTTTTCCGCTGTCGCCCATATTATTGTTCTTTCTTTTGAATTACCATTTCAACCACACACCTCAGCCTTTTCCCATCGTTCTCTTGTTCCGCTCTCCCACAGCGGACGGTGCAGTGGAGGAAAGGTGGAGGGAATGCTGACGGAGGACGAGTATTAGAGAAAATCAAGGTTGTTTATGTGCAAAGAGTGCAAGTGACAAATAAACTAGAGGAATAGTCTGGCAGGAGAAATATCCTCTCTATTTAAATTTATTTTAGGAAAAAGCATCCTGGAGTGCATTCAAGTGATAAAAACCTTAAAAAAATACAGTTCCTGAATCACAGCTGCTGCAATGAAATCTGCCCAGGAGCCAGTCTACTTAAATTTCCCCCCTGTTCTTGTTTCACCTCCTGCCCTTTAAAATGCTCTGACACAAGAGCCATGACTCTTCTTAAAATACACAAACACACACAGACGCAGTTCTCCTCTCATTCTATGTTTAGCAGAAGTCAGTTAACCAATATAGTTAAGCCTGGAATGTTCACACACACAGACATGCCAATTTTGCGGGGCAGCAGTGCAGTGTTTGGAACGGAAAGGTCATTACAGTAACTTGTAAAACAGGAACCACTTACAAAACAGAGCCCTACAGTCTGGACCTTAAAAGGTGAGTTCCAACAAAGAAACACACGTCCTCGCACGCACTTTTAAATCTTCACTCCCCGGCACATCGATTCAACATGGAGGATATCGACTAGCTAAGCTTTAAGTGGATTTGTGTTTGTGTCCAAGCCACTGCTGCTGATGGGACAGAACAAAGCTGCACCTGTAAGCTGGTCAGTGATGCATGAGGTGGAAACCCCTGAGCTCCAGGTGAATCGGGCCATCAGGCAGAAGAGGTAATCCTGCTGAGCTTGATTAGCTAGCAGGATCTCGGGTTGACAGGTACCAGCAGGCCAAACAGAACGGTGGGAAAATCCTTCAATCACATTTTAGGAGGAATGTGTCAAAATGATTTACTGATATTCACTATGGTTTTATACACCCCCTGCATGGTGCAAGGAATACCTCAGTTAGTTTGATTTGTTTTTACACCACTCAAAATGTTGCCACGAGACTTCTCATCTAAGAAAAATGTCTTTAACATCTCAGTTACATGGACACAAGTAATCAAATTAAAATCCTGATCAGAATGAAAATTCTTCACGCCATTCAGAAAACTCTGACCCGGTCAGACTCATTCAGATCAAAATTTCCTTCTGATCGAGATGGGTGAGTTATGCCGATAGCTAATCTGATTGTGGAGTGTCAAGACACTTGTTCTGATTGGGGATTTTTAAACAGCCATGCGACCAACGAAAAAGTTCAGAACTGGCCACACGTATTTAGAAAATTACGGCAGAATAGTCCATTTCTAAATAAATAAATTATTTAATTCAATTCAATTCAATTTTATTTATATAGCCCAATATCACAAATTCAATTTGCCTCATTGGGCTTCATGCCTGTAGTTTTAACAGATGCACAGATGGAGTCATAAAATATGCACAATAGGTAAAAACTAAACAGACTATAAAGAACGGTCATCCCTGTCCTTAGACCCTCCCTCGCGGTAAGGAAAAACTCCTAAAAAAACCTAAAAGCACAGAGATTCACTCAGTGCAAAGTATTGCTTGAGCCACCCTGGCTGTATTACTGATCTTTATCTCTGATGGCCTGCTGCCTGCCCTGACCCACGTCTGGACTCTTACTACTCTAGTCTCTTCTTTGATGCTCCCATCGTGTAATTGACCCCTACCCGTCTGACCCTGATCTAGCTTTGTGGACTTTTAGCTGTGCTTCATTCCTATCTGAACTAATAAACCTGCTTCAAGTGAAACAAGCTGTCTGCCCGTTTGTGACACACATGAACCACAGCTTTGTCTGTTTACCATAGAACTCTTGTACTACTTCCTCTTTTTCAATGGCCATTTCCGGTGTTTTAGATAGTTCTGTGTATGTCCAAATATTTTATCCTGATTGAACATGTGACTGATATAAACTTTTGACATAATCTGATACATTGTTTCAGGACCTATGTTCACAGTTTGATTCCAATTTGATCTTTGATCAAATTAAAAACATTCTGCACATTTAGTTTAGTCCAGGGGTGGAGAAACTTTTTGACTCCTGGGCTACAAAACTTGACAGATGGGCCGGATCAGATGCTTGAAATGTTTAGGTAAGCGACCTCATGAGAAAGAAACAACATGGAATCTGGACAGAATCGTGCTTTTTTTTTTTATTCAAAAACTGCGTTTTTTGTTCCTATTTTAGGGCCAATTGCACCAATTGGTTGATGGCTTTCGAGCAAAAGCAAACACTTAGAAAAACACTGTTTGTTGTGCTGGAAGGATCAAAACTTGACTGTCTGAATAAAAAAAAACACATTAACATGAGAAAAACAACAAATCTTCCAACACAACATGAATGCAAAATAACACCTAAACACAAGTCAGTTTATTTGTGATGCACCATCGCCAAAAATACATTAATATGGATTATCAATATTAATATTTTCCAGTGTGGTTAAATGGTTTAATGGGCCGTAGACCGTAGACCATGCTTGGTTTAGTCCTCAGTTTTTTTTTTTCCTTTTTCAACCCACAAAATGAGCATTATCTATAAAATCACAGGGTGTGAACAAAATCTGTCATTGCTACTACCTATTCATAGTAAGATTTATTAAGTAATATTAAGTAAAAACATAAATAAATTTAGTGTAAATTGGTAAATATAGCTTGTGGTGTAAAAGCGTTGATGAGTCAAGTAGTAAAATGCAACAGATACATTTGAGTTCTAACTCATTTCTTTAGTTAGTTAAGCTTATGAAACATAAAATTGAAATGTTGAGAACTTATTACAGAAATAAAACACGAAAGCACAACACCCATCATGTAACTGACACTTTAGCATGTCAAGAAGTTTTCCAAAGGGAAGAAGCTGAAGATAGATGTGCTATGTGTGACTATGTGATAGCCTGTGATGCTTTGCGTGTGCATGTGTTTGCCTGAGCGAATTCACATGCTTCTTTGTGATATATCAGCTTATGACAGGAGGGTGACTAATGTTAGAAGTGTGGTTAGCGGGATCCTCAAATAAAACGTTTGGGGAGTGAGACCACACAGTGTCACAGAGCTGGCATCTGCCGGTACTTCTTTTATTTTATTTTTTTTCTGTTGGCTGCAGGATGATGGAAGCAACTTTGAAAGGAACAAACTTACAAAGACAGAAGTGTGTGCACGGATCCACTCGTATTAAGTTTAAAAGCTCCAGACCACTAAGTTCCTCCTCCTAAAGTGAAAACATTTGGTGAAAAATTAAATCTTGTATATTTTCCAAATGTCTTTACCAACTGATTTCTTTATTTTTTTCTATCCTGACAGACTTATATTATTTATATAAGTTTATTATAAAATGATTTAAATCTCAAATCTGGTGGTTAAGTGTGACCCTCCTATATCTCCATGCATGCAGCACTGCCTTCACTCTTTCTCAGTCTAAAGACCAAATGTGTTAATTGGCTTAACCGGTGATTAAACTGAGACTAAGACTAACAATGAGCACTAGGCACGTCCCTGTGTCCTTTATGACTCTGTGATTGACAAAAAAATCTTCACCATTCACCCGTCCTTCCTTGATACAGTTGCATTCAGCTTCATAGGTGACCCTGAACATGACCAGGTGGGTTTAGAAAGAAGACAGATTGATATTTCTGCGATGTTGAGCCTCTGGCCTTGGGATGCTGTACACTGGGACACTTTAAAAAAACATATTAATGTCATCTGTAATGAATGCAGAGCATTTTCACATCACTCAGAGTATCTCAACATGTGTAAGTTTATATTTAAATGCAGAGGATTCAGGATAGTTGTGCCTTTTATTGTGTTCTAGTTAGCTAGTAATCATCTTTTGTCTCATTGTATAGAATACTGTTGTTTTATAAGTGAAGTGTAGACAAAAATATATTCTTTTTATTGTTTGTGTTTGGTTGACAGACTAATAACATACATTTTCTGTGTTGTACCACAGCATTTTTTTCCCTTATACTTACACTCATAATTATCTTTCACACCTTGTCCAACTATCTCCTCTTCTGCTACAGTTCCTAGATTACTGGTTCATACGGAAGAGGATTAGGGCCACTGAAAAAAAAGCCCATGAAAAATTCTGAATTCTGAGTCAGAATTTTGCTTTGGTTCACGTGCTACAGTCACATATTCAAGTTTTGTTGATTGATTTGTTGATTGTTGATTTTGTTGATTGCAAACAAAATCAGCTGATGGTCCAAGTTACACTTTTAGTTCTGCTTTGGCCTTTTACACTCACATTGTTTTACAAAAAAGACATTCACACATGCACAAAGAGATCACACAAACTTTGTGTCCAAAAAAAATGGGGAGCAATATTGTAGCTATCCAACCATAAAGTTTTGAGCCATTCCAGCTCAGACGAGTCTACAAGTCGATGCATCAGAATGGAGCGGAGCGGGGAACATTTGGCTTGCTGTAGTAGCTTCTACGTCACACCTACAAGCTTTTTCAATGGCATTTTTCACACTGATTCACAACTATTGAAATAAAATATACTCAAAAATGCAATTTTAAGCTCAATTTCCATCATATATAACCACCATCATTAGAAAAATACCACAAAAACATGTTAAAAACACCCAAAACATGATTTTGAGTGGGTCTTAATTTGAAATAGAACCTTCTTGCTGTGACCAAACTATGCTAACCATCACACCAGTTAGCAGTAGTGTTTTTTTTTTTTTTTTAGAAAATTAGAATTTTACATTTTTTATATTCATATTGCAAAACTCCTGCACCTTTTATTTTAGCATCATTTAATTGCCAATAGAAAAAAATAAAAAATACTCAAAAAAGTGTGCCACATGTTCTATTTACATGAGACTTTTTACACTAAAAGTTAGATATCAACCTTGGGTTGGATTTTTTTTAACTGTAAAGAGAGGTCTGGTTAAATTGGATTAAAATAAAGCAAATGAAGGCAAATAAGAGTGTAGTACAGAATGGAGTGGGTATTTATGTGGATGGGTTTTATTGACAGAGTAGGGGAGAAAGCTCTTCAATTCAGCCTGCATCAGCACCTCTCCCTCTCTTTCCACACATAACCATCCATCCATCCTCACCATCTTGCAGTTATTGATGAGGGGACCTCTTTATATGGTAATGTCTTTCACACCTGAGAGGCATCAGGAGTGCATGATCCTCCTCTTTCTCACACTCACACACACACACACTTGATGAACTATATTCTGCGTCTACAGACACGTGATGAGATGCGCCATTGCTCACATGAACATGTTGAACATGTATTTTTGAACCCTTCTTTTTTCTTCTCTCTTAAACACACCAAAGTACAAAAATGAAGAGCCCATTAACACCGACAGAGATACGTGCACGGCTCACATCTGGTAAATGTCGCTGCCGTGGCAACACCAGCTGCCGTGGTTACTGGAGGGCCCGTTTCTGTAGCATTCAGGGATTGGGTTGTTGTCCAACCAAGGAACCAGTTACCTTCATGCAATTAAGAATTCCTCTGAGGACACATTGTTAAGTCATAATATTCCACCATTTAATCTGGTAAGTACACAAATCATAGACTAATTACTGGTTCCGGGCAGCGTTTACAGATGAGAAGATAATGTCTAAAAGATACATCACTTAATTTAATTCATTAACAACTATTTTAAGACATTTTATTCCATTTCATGACTCAATCTAATGAAAATTGGTGTTTTAACATGTTCTTATGACATTTTTCTGATGATGGAAGACATATAAAGAAAATTGAGCTTAAAATTGCGTGTCTGATTATTTATTTTCTGGAAAAAGCTCATAGAAGCTACCATGACAAGCCATAAGTTTCCTGCACCTTAAATGCTTATTTTCTATCAATCCAACAACAAACATGGTTTCTATGACTACACTTAATAGTAAATATATGAATCAAAAACCCTTTTGTTCCTTGATTATGTTGAGCTTAAAAGCGAAAGGCTGACAGCCAAGAGATTATGGCTACTATCTTGCGATCAGCAGATGGTGCACAGCGGGGTGACATGTGTATTTCCTAATTTCCCACCGGTCCAATGTTAGTGCATTCCTCCGCCTTGTTACCAAGCCAGTGTTCACTCAGTTCACTCCAGCAGGTGCTTCTGAATGAAAATGAGAGGCGTCCGGGATCATCAGAGAAGCGTTGATCACTTAAAGTGACGGAGCATCAAAAACCAGGTGTGTGGTCAACAGTCAAAAAGGTAATTCATTACTGGTGTCACTTTTCTGCCACAGATCCCCCAGAAACAGTCCTGCACCTCTTAGTCTTGATCTATCTAAGTGAAAAAATGAAGAGGCTTAGCTATTTACCTCAAAGCTGATATATTTAGTTCTGGAATTAAAATGTTTCCACAAGTTCACTGAAGATCATTAAGCACAAAATGCCATCAAATGAGGTATTTTGTCCACACTTGTAGCATATAAAAACTGAAACTAAAAGTAGTCAGTGTCAGTTATTGATTTATTTTAATTTTCCTGGGGAAATATTGATTAGTTGTAAAGGAAACACTCAACTTCACATGCTAATTGACCTGTATGAAGTTTTTTCCCAAAATACCTGCCAATACTTTTGTAAAAACACTTCATTAATGATATGAAATTGTATTTTGTTACAAATTTCTGTGATTTTAATTAGATTTCACATTTTAAATTACACCCTCTTATATGATGCCAGTTATGTAAAGGATAATGCCCTTAGAAGTGTGCATTATTAGAAACTAATGCATGCCATGGTAGCTTGAACCGTCAGACACAAAGTGTTGTAATTTCTGATAATGCACACTTTAAAGGGCATTATCCCACTTATACCATGGACACTTAAAAAATAAATACAAATTAAATTGATATTTAGTACTTTACTCTTGTTGTTTTTTCGGTTTAGATCAGTTTTCACAAAAAACTGAATATTTGGTGTGTGATGTGGTGTGTTGTCATGGTAACATGGCAACAATATGTACGCTGATTATCACAAAAGGTTAAATGAAACATCAGTTCAGACAGAAAGTTCACCTCTTACTGCTTGTTTTTGTCCAGACGGTGTAGCAAAAGCATGTTTTAAAGAAGCCTGCGCAGTGATATAGAACAGGTGGACTGTGTGACCGGAACTTCTTTTTTAAGTGTGCATTATCGTGGATTTATCACTTTTTAATCCACACCCAGCAGCCAATCAGAATTGAGTATTCACCTGGACCATGTTTGCGAACATCACTTTACAGATTTTTTTATTCTACAAATAAAAAAAATAAATTTCCTCACATTTGCAGCATTGTTTTTAAACCTAAGACTTTACTGCACACGACTGGCTGCACCTTTCAAAAGGGAGACAAAACATCACCTGTTTAGAGTAGTTAATGCTTCATTTTATTGCAGTTACTGAAGTTTCAGGATGAGTTTAAAAAAAAAGCATGATGAAGCAAAAAATTCTGCTCCTCACATCAAAAATTTAAAATGGTTCAAACGCCAGCTGGGTTTTTTAAGTTCTTAGACAAATTTTCTCCAGACAGTTTGGCCATCATGTGCTGTCAATAAAAATGTGAGGCTGTTTGTGGCTCTCTCTTGAACTTATCAATTTTGTCAAGGTAGAATAAGTTAGACAGAGTGAAGCTTTCATGCAATTCCGGGTACGCTGGGTTCTTACGTCACTCAATTAGGCTTTCACTCTAAGCCAATAGCTAAATGTCTCGCCTTTTTTCCTCACAGTTCTGCTTTTAAATTCATGTAAGTTTATCTCTCCTCCACGCCATTCTACACCTGGACCGAAACCATGTTAGAGACCGGACCTCAACCACCATCAGCGTCTCAGCTCTGGAGTTTATCTATTTAAAGTCTGAACTGCCGGAGCCAAACCACTGAAAGACTTTGGACCATTTCATGCACAAATTTGTATCACAAATAAATCTATTTTATATGCGTTCCTGAGATCTTTTCTTATTTAAATTCTGATAATGGACTTGGGACAAAGCGGGGAAACATAATGGATGGATCACTGAAGACTTTTCATTGGATTATAATGATGACCAAGACAATACAACTCTTGTTTTAATATGTCTGTGATACATAATACTTAATACTGCATAATTATTCCTTTATACAAACAAGCTGACCTGTTGAAAAAGGAAAAAGATAAATAAGATTGATTTTAGTCATTAAAAAAAAATTCAAAAATAAAATAATAATTTTGCTTTTTTTTCATACAGTTGAATTTTTAAAAAACAGATTAAAAAACAAAAACGTGATTAAATAGGTAATGAGCAGAATATCTCTACATCTGAGTCCCAGAGAACACTTTACGCTTCACAATTTACAGCCTCTTTAACTCCTTTTCAGTACTGCAGACTTGTGGACAAGAGTTGTAGAGTAAAACAAAATGAAAAATCATTAAAAGTTGCATCAAACTCAAAATAAACACAATGAAAGCACAGTTCAAATAAAGTAAATAACATCTAAGCCTTTAAAGGCATCATTCCACTAAATACTCCTAAAATCAGAATCTGTTAAACACAAAAATACCAGGATCATAACAGAAACATTTACTGCACATATCTGATATTTATGTCTATCCAGCATAGAAACACTTCAAATGACATAACCAAAACAGACTGGCAAGCACAGATGAAAGTAATCTCTCTCAATCTGAAGTTGGCGATAAAAGTCCTCATAAGTAAATACACTCAGACCAGTCCCTCTTTGGCTTTATTTTTGTGTCTGATGTCGATTTGTGTACGTCTCTCTTTCTAAACATGGATGGTTTTGACTTTCAGCTGATTTGAAACAGACCCTCTGCTGGAGTCTAAAACACGCGCACACAGTGACCCACTTTCCTGAGCTGAACTGAACCAAGCACAAACAGATCATCCTCCGTCCATTTATGATTTGGGTGTGGATATAAGGGATGAAAACACACAGACACACACATTGCTGTGCACACCAGTGCGGCGCGGACAAGCCTTAAGTGAGTGCAGCTGCACAGCCAGATGTGATTTGGAGTTGTGTGATTGTGCATGAATGTCTGTGTCTCCATCTAAGTGTGAGAACATGCTCTGCCTCTTCTAATCCTTCAGCAGAGCGCTGTTTAGTCCCATAACCACACATGAGCTCTCCACATGCAGCGACCTGCCCTCTTTTTGTTTTTAAAATAAAACTCACTTACAGTTTGGGTAAAATTGACTGCAAAACACACTTCGCTGGAGCCAATCTGCAAACTTATTCACTCTAAAACACATGAATGCTTAAGACTAGTTGTCTGAGTTTATGTGACAAACCGGAAAAAAAATCTGTCAATTAGTGAAACCGCAAATAAAGGAACACAAATAAGAGAAACAATGTAAATTGATCTGCATTTGTGTTTTTTGTTGTAGGTTGTTTGTGTGTTTATTTTCATATCTATTATTTGCTTAGATACAAAAAATCGAGTTTGTCAATCGCTGTATTTTATCGCAAAAAAAATTGTTTTATTTTGAAAATTGACTGGATTTTCTCGTGTGTCTTGGCTTCATTTTCTGCCAGGATTGACGTGGATCGCTCCGAGTAAAAAATAGACCGGACGGCGAAACGATTGCTGCACAGTGTGAGCTTCTGGTGTGAACTACACTATAAGTTAACAAGGGCGCCGAATGCAAGCGGCCTTCTTTCCACGCTGCTTTGCTGCGCTTCTGCATGCGGTGTGAACCAGGTGCTATTCCGGCCACCATGGACCCAAATGGGTAGACGGTATTGATGCTGCTAAAACCCATCATGGCATTGATGGCACCATAGCGCCTCTAAGACATGCGTATTGAAGAATTGCGTTTGATGCTGAGAAGAAAATGAGGATGACAAAATATTGTGCTTTCTTGGGAGGCACAAAAAATACAAATGCTGTCTAAAAATGGACAGCCGCCATCTGGAGACATTTATACATCGTCCAATCAGAGCTGCTGCCGGCCGGCGATCCAGCTGCCACTGCTCTGTGGATGCCCGATTTAGGAGTGACATCATCCCCGTTGCCTGTAGCGTCATCTACATTCATGACCACGCCAACGATTTAAATAATAAAATCGGGTGTCGGCATGAACTCTCGAAGACTCTGCTGATAAGCATAAGTGATGAACTTTAACATATAAAATAAATAAATAAATAAAAGGGCTTCACTAATAACATCTGCAAGTGTAACATTCTCCTGCAACACGACACTTCGACATTTAAGAGACTAAATCTATGCATGCTGGCTTCTTACTGTTGCGCATATACAGACGCATAAAAAACACAGAACTGCTCTAATGTGAACAGCACGATATTCAAAAGCTCAAAGCTGTGAAGGTCGTCATTAGCATAATATCAAGCCTCTGTGAGAATGAATCTGAGGAAGTGATTTATTCATACGGTGAGGACAAATGTGTTTACACAACTGCACGGCGAGGACTTCTCGTGTAGGTTTCAGGGCAAAAAGCGTGTCATCGACGCCAAAATCGTTGATTTCAAGGTGAAGACTTTGGTTCATGACCAGGGTTAAACTTTGGCAACTTTCCAGGACGTTCATGTAAGTCAATAGGATGTCCTCCAGGCAACAGTATCTTCACTTTGTGTGTGCGAGAGTAACACAACTCAAGCATGACCTGTCATGTTTTCATATTCATGAGGTTTGTGTGTGTTTGTGTGTCGTCTGCTGAATGTGATTTTGTTTTCTAGTTGTGTGGGGGTCACACATGTCCCACTGTCCTGTGGGAACATGCTGAGGTCACATGAGCACAACACACATGCAGACAAACTGCTGCTCTGGCACATTTGGTGAAGGAGAAGGATTTTCAGGTCACATGGCTTCACTGCAGACATTGGGTCAGCTTTTCTCTGACACTACACACCTGTACAAGTCAGAGGTAAGAAAAAAATTAAAAAATAAGACACCCAGAGGTACTGATTCCAGCTCAGTGGAACTGTGTAGTATCACAAAGTCAAAAGTAAGGGAACCTTGACTTAACCTCTTGTCACCTATTGATGCAAATATGCATCAAACCACTTCTGCTCCAAAATTACCTTTAAAGCGTAAACAAACCCTAAATTAACTTTTTTTTTGGCTCTATAAATGGGGCTTTAGTAGTGTTTTCTGTTGGTCATAGTCACATTTTTGACAAATTGAAGTAAAATTCTTCAAAATATAGTCAAAAATCGCCTGTGTGCCCCCTACAGGTTGAATTGAAGTATTACAGTTGAATTTTGTGATCGATCAAACCATGTAAGTTTCAGAAGTCTGACATAATGATCTGCAGCTCCAGTAATGACAACAGTCCTGCCCCCAAACTCCACCCCTCTGACTGGATTTTCAAATTTCGGCTGTGGGTGGAGCCTCCAACTTCCTGGTTTGGTTACCCTTTAATGTAGCATCTGCATGACAGCAAAAACACTAGTGAAATGTTGTTTTCATAGAATCAATTCAGATGTCAAAGGGTTCCAACTGAAATTTCTCATGTATCTGTATCAGTTTGCAAAAATAGGACTAGAATTAAAATTCTGAACATAAAATATAATTTATTTCAATTCCAAGTGAAAAGGCCCAATGATTTTACAAAAGCTAGAATAAATGAAGATTGATGCTAATTAGATAAAGATTATTATTTAGACATCCTATCGAGTATTCTTAGCTAAGGTTAAAAAAGCTCCAAACAGCAGGTAGAAAAAGATTTTAAAGAGAAAAACAAAGCTAAATGTAAATAATTTGAGTTAAGAGTGGCTATCCCAAAGAGCCATTTACCATATACTATAGTCAGTATGTTTATCAATTTAGACCTTCTGATACTGTTACTCTGCCATTCATAACAACAGAATGACAACATTTTGACTTCCTTTTAAAGCAAAATTGAAAAAAAGCAGCCGCTACGTCAAGAGTGTTCATACTTTTTCCAAAATTGGCCTAATTTGGTGAGGTGGACAACCATTCAGCCTGACATTCTTTTCACTATTTTAATAACTTAAAAAGCAAATTAACTGCTTTATGAACATTTTATTGCAATGGCAAACTTCTTATTTCTTCCTAAAGACCACAAATAAATCTAAATGTGTTTTTTACCAAAATCATTGTCAAGTTTTCTCACTGACCATTTCCAGTTAACTTGTCGTAGTGTATCCAGTCTTGTAGTGCCTATTTATAGTGAATACGAAAACATAATTTAGCCAACCACAATCCAGAAATCGTACACTTTTTTAAAATTACTGAGGGCTGCAAATGATTGATTTAATGAAAGCAGCTAGTGGGCCATTGGAAATTTGAACAAGGGCTCGCGGCCAGACTTGGGACAAGCCTGCTCTAGGTGTGAGGATTGTGGACTTTGGTTTGGTTTTTGTCAGTTATGTTATGGGCTGTCCTGCTTTGAATTGTCCCTCTGTCACATCAGTTCCAAGTTTGGACCCTCCTCCACCACCTATTCCTGACTCTAGGAGGCTTGTTACAAAGCAAGTTAGCCTTCTTTCACTCAAATGTAAAACAGCTCAACTTATCAGCAGAAATTATTAGCATTTGCAGTTCTACTTTTTTTTTAACTAAATAAAACATGTAGGATGTTTGGGTTTTTTTTCTAATTTTTTAATGTCTCATTTGCCTTTTTTTAGACAGGTTCAGTCATTCCATCTACCAGCTCATATTAGTAATTACTGTATTTTCCGGAATATAAGTCACAGTTTTTTTCATAGCTTAGCCAGGGGTGGGACTTATTTGTGATTTTTTTTCTTAGACATCAAAAGTGTTATATATTTGTTATTTTCGCGGTGAACAGCAGTTGTCTTTTAGCAGTTGTTTCCTCTAACAACCGCTAGAGGGCGCTGCATCTGAGTATAAGTATTTGCTGGACAGCGGCAGAAGAAGTGTCGTCCAAAACAAACATGGAAGAGAATCTGATTGTTTTCCTCTTAAACTTTGATATTTTTCTTATACCGATCAAAAGATTAGTATTCTTGTATTTCTTTATTTATTTCTTTAACCACAGTGGGCTTGGTAGATTTGTTCTGGAACGTCACACTTTTCTCCTAAAAGTGCGACTTACATATATTTTTTTTCTTCTTGATTAGACATTTTTTGCTCTTGCGACTTATACTCTGGAAAATAAGGTAGGCAATGTCGCAGCTGGGCAAGATGATAACAAACATGGAATAGAAAAATCTTAATTTTGATGCAAAGCAATCTGTCTTGTGACCCTTTGTTCATTTTTATATGAATCCAACAGTTTAGCAGTTTTACTTTTACTCCATGGACTGAGTACATGTACCTGCACATTAGATGTCAGATGCAAATGTTTTAACGGTTATTAATTTACAGCAACACCACATGAGGTCATATTTTTTAGCTAGAATCCATCAAAGACACATTAGAATATAAGTAAGTTTTAGATTTTCCACTGAACTATAGATAATTGAGACATATATCAAATGTTAATAGACATGCACAGCTATTTACAAGTATTGCAGGTTCCTGAAACTAAAAAAAACAAGTAGAATTCAACTAATAAATTAAAATCATTTCATCCATATTGATTATATTCTGCCACGTGCTGCAAAAACATCAAACATTTCAGAAAATGACAGTCAGGAGACTGCCTGTAGCAGTTTTATTGTTTCTCTTTATGATAGCTGTGTGCACATGTGTAAACATTCAATATCATAACCAGAGAAATCATTATTTTCATCATCATGTTTTTCTTTTATTTGCCCATAATGAGTCCAGAAACCAAATATAAAGACTCCCTTTATGATCATGACTGTGACACTTTATGGCTACAAAGTTGCTGTATTTTGGTTTCTGTTCTTTTTTATGAATAAATCAATTAACAAAATAACATTTCTGTATGGAAATCTGAAGGACATGTTGATAATGTAAATAATTGTGCCATTTGAAAATACATAATTTGCAGTTTTTATGTTGCAAAACAAATTGTTGATTGAATTAGATTGATTTATAATGTAATTTAACATTGTTTATCTCAAAGGAAGATATTTCATTTTTAAAAAATGTTTTGATTGAGGTAAAAATCCAGTCAGATAACATGGAAAGAAGTAGCTGAAAATGCTCTTTCTGGCACTATTTGATTTAAAAACTTAAGTATAACATTTTTTAGAGTCTGATCTTTAATGCAGACATTCAATATGACTGATTTTTATTTCTGACCACATAGAAACACAGTTTGGACAAGACAAACAAGTAATAAGTCATTTTTTTGATAATGTGTTTTGTTAATCCCAACTAACCAATAAATAAAAGGCAAAACATGCAAGAATGGTCACATAGAGCTCATAAGAAGTGAGATTGAAGAACAGAATACCCGTACCTTGCTGGAGTAGGGCCCAGGAATGAGCAGTTTCAGAGCCTGTCGCTTCAGCTCCATCAGCCGAGCATTGCAGTTCTCACACCAAATCATTCTCTCGCTCCCTGGAGAACTCCCGCTGCCCGAGGCCGGCGACCCCGTCCCAAAACCCGGGGAGCCGCCGAGAGACCCCGGTGACCCAGTGCCGATCCCTGGGGAAATGGTTCCTGGAGATCCAGAGAAGGATCCCGGCGAGGAGATCCCAGAGCCTGGAGACGGGGTGCCGGTGGAGCTGGGCATGGAGCCAGCACCCTCCGGGGCAGGGCGTGTGCCGGAGCGGGCGGTTTCCTCGTAGGCCTTGCGGTACCATGTGTCCGGGAAAAAAGATGCAGATTTTGTTGGAGATGTGTCAGACATCTGGGAGAGAAATAAAAAGCGGAGATTTATCAACATGTGCCAGAGGTACATGCAAAAAATGAGTCACACATGGGCTCTCAAAGCAGGTACATCAGAGTGAAGAGATCCTGAGAAGAAGAATGTATAAATAAGAATATGCACTTAATTTAATCTGGTCATTTCTGCCATTTTTTCTGCAATTTATGCAGCAATTAATAAATGAGATATTCAAAATGAAGATCCAGATTTGCGTTCCTGCAACTGACATATAGCTGAACTTATTTTATTAAAATATGTTAAATACAATAAGACATTCACAATTTAAATAAAAAACATGCAGCATATTTTTGCTAAAATAAAGAAGAAGA
This sequence comes from Oryzias melastigma, assembly GCF_002922805.2. Classification (NCBI taxonomy): domain Eukaryota; kingdom Metazoa; phylum Chordata; class Actinopteri; order Beloniformes; family Adrianichthyidae; genus Oryzias; species Oryzias melastigma. The sequence continues at coordinate 22,062,048 of NC_050514.1, forward strand.
GCCACTGGATGTTTCCTTTTGTGACAAAACATGATCAATTCAGTGCAGATCTGTGCCAGTGTGTTCCAATGAACCACTTGAGAGCATCAAATGAGCCAGAAGGGCTTGAGAATTTGATCTTTTGCGGCTGGGCGAATCTATTCAGAGCGCAGAGGAGGTGATGCCTGCAGGAGAGGCTGTGCAGCCTCACAAGCACCACAATAAGGCAGCAACATGTAGGATGATAGGTGGGAATGCTCAGTCACTTCAAAGTTGAGATGTGGGTGGAATGTGACTAAACTGTGGAGCTGATTATAGGATGCAGGTAGAGCTCCATACCTGATTTGCATCAAGAAATGATTTTTAGATCCATTTGGTCGCAAAATGCACATCACTGTTGTGACAGCAAAGGTGGTGATGTGTAATAATTCAGTGGGAAATGAGGCATCAACACAAATATGACTGGAGGAAAGACGTTTGAACGGGTGGGGGTTGATGGAAAACATGTAAGTTTGTGGATGTTTTCAAGGCATGATGGCCAACCTACCGCATGTTTTCTGCTCCGGCTGCTCCTCTCCTTAGTCCCTGACAGTGAAGTCATGTTGGAGGTGAGAGGAAGGGGGAGGAGAGGAGACGCTGCCCGCCTCACATCCAAAAAAGCAACGGCTGGATCGATTTCAATGAACCACCCTGCAGTGAGCTCTTGTCGGGGTTGGGGTGCAGCCTCACGGCGCGCAAAGACGCATGTGGAAATCTCTCACATCCCCACCACTGCGCCGGGATGCGCATCCAACATCCCTGACGGCGTCAGCAAACGCAAAAGCCCGTCGATCACTTCCCCCAAAAAAGCTTTGGAAATCACACCGGTTGCGCAGACCGCTCCCTTTTCAAGCAGCGCCCTGGACCGTGTGCGCTCTCAGCCCTGCCCCTCTCCATCCATCAGCTCTGCGCCGCGCGCGCGCGCAGGTGGAGGTCCAGGACGGGGAGCGGGGGGTCTCTCAGTGGTCCTGCGCGCTCCGCTGTGAACTTCCCTCTGCCGAGGCCAGCGGTAGACTGAGGAGCCCGGAGGCAGACGCACATCTGGATGAGGGCGGAGCCAACCTGCCCCTCATCAACCTTTGGCCAATGCACATCTGGCTGCGGCTGAGCGGCAAGTGTCCTGCTGCAGGCTCCAGGGGGGAACGGAGTCACTGGGGGTGGAGGGAGCTTTAATCCTGGAGGGGAGGGGTTCAGTCCAACACTGATCAGCTGCAGCTTTACAAGTTCAGATTCTTAGAAAACACAATCCAATTATCCAATAGCACATTTTAAATTAGCTTGATGATTAAGAAAACAGTAAAATAGTTTATTTTTCAGTAGAAATATGCATTTATTGTTGAATTTGGAGTTGGTTTAATTCAAGCAATTTAAGTAGCACCAAAAGAAAAAAATAAATATCAACCTAATTTATTTATAATTGACAAATAACTTTTCAGATTTGTTACCAGTGATTATTTCTCATTAAACAGGATGGCCTTGTATGTTTTGTGAACCACCAGTCCTATTGAAACTTGTAAAAATAAATAGAAAAAGTTACTTAAAAATATAGTTTGACCATTACAATGTTAGACTTCACAATTGTTTAATGTTGATTACTTAACAATTTAAGTAAAAATATCTCAAGAGTATTACATCTTGCATATGCTACATTTAATCAAACTGTACTTTACATACAAAATAATAATTTTGCTTATTCTGACAAACAATTAAGACAAACACTTAACAAAAAGATTAAAGTAAAATCAACTTATCAGGGTTATCAGTAAACATTATGTAAAACAAACGTTTAACCTCATATTTAATATCATGTGCATTGAGACATTAATAAATAAATTATACAGAAATTTGATGAGTTTTTTTTTTTTTTTACCAACAGCAACTAAAAAAAGCAAAAAAAACAGAGCAGATGATGGTTACACGGCGCCCTCTGCTGTTAGGAAGATGGCACAACAGGGAAAAACTGTCCAGTATCTTAAGGGTGGAACGATTAATCTACTTAATCGATTTATACTCTTGTGATCCAACCAGATTTTTTTTTGTCTGAGGCAAGTATTTAATCTTATCGACCTATACCATTAAAAAGTGCTTCAAAATAAAATATATTGATTGTATTGATATTGAAAACCCCAATTGGGATTGATACACAGTAGATTTATTCTACTATAACGTGAAAAATGACCATCACAGTGGACAACACGTGTGATGGGAGCAAAAAATGATCACGTATTATTATAGTCTAATGTGTGGAAACCCTGAATTTTGCAAAGACGTGATCAAATACTTTGATATAATGTTCCGTTTGGGTTATTTTGATGTGGAAAAATAACAGTGGGATGAACTTTATAAAGCTAAAATGAGAATTCATTTTTGTTTACATGTTTGTACACACATTTAATTTACATTTTCAATAATTGAAAATGACTTAGTCAAAGACTATTAGTGTAAAGCAACATCAAAAATAATACAATGTCAACTCATTCCTGCCACCTTAGTTGTGATGTCTTGTTACTTTTCATGGTTCTTCTGTCTGCAGGGATGTGAGCTTCTATGCTACTCAGTGACTGGAAGTCTTGTAGATAAAAGAACAACATGTGTTAAAATGTGTATTTTGTCTATTAAATTATAACCCAAACAGCAAGATAAAGAAAATAAGGACACATATAATCATGAAGCAATTTTTATTTGACTACAAAAAGTCATTCAACTGATCTCTGTTCTCAAAATTAGGCAGAGACTAAATAAAAAAGTAAAGTGTCTTCTGTGATTTGGCTATAAGACGCTAAAATGGCCTTAGGCTTTTTGAATCATATAAATCCTGCTGAATTTATGTTGAAACTTGCTGACTTATTTGAAATGCATTGATGTTGTGTAATACTTGGACAGCTGAATGATTAACTGATTGAATAATTAAACAACTTATGGAACATTTGGAAGAATGGACATGTTTTTACTTCAAAGTGCACTTTATTTTGATAGAACCATTAAATCTACTTTGTTTAAACTTTATTTTAATGGAAGTTAACCTCTTGTGACCTGGTGTCTACATGCGTGGACATAACATTTTGAGTTATAGTACTAGAGGAGTTAACAATGCTTAACTGGAGTCCTGTGACTGCATGTTTAGAGGGTTAGCTCAAATATTCGCTCGCGTCTTAAGAGTGTCATGAGTCGGCCCCTGTTCCCTCCGCCGACCACCAAAGGGAGCCATCTCCAAAGTTTTGACCTCACCTGTCCTCCTCTCCTCACACTACATCTCCCATCAGCCACTGGTCCGTAAGCCTGGACCGACCCAGAACTTCCATCAGCTGTTCCCCATTTACCAATCACCTCCACTGTATTTAGCCTGCTCAGTGCAGTCTTGTTTGTGCTACTTGACAGTCATTCTGAGCAGTTTTCGCTTGACAGCCTCTCGTGTACTTTGACATTTGCCTGTTTGACTCTGTTCTCTTCCTGCCCTTGACCGCTCTTATCGATGATTAAACACGATTGCACCTCTCTTTAACTTAATATTAAATTTGTTTGGAACTGAAAATATTTTGAAAGAGGAGTTTGATTTATGCAAATGTTTTGGTTAAGTGCAGGTCTGGCACGCAGGAAATCAGAGTTCAGTTTCCAGGGTGTAAGATGAGTTTCATCCAGTGTGGGCCCTTGGGTAAGACCTTTATGTAATTATCTAAATAGCCACAAAGGGGCTACATAGTTAGGGAGTTGCATTGTTTCCCTACATCGGGGAGTGGTTACATTGTTTCCCTTGGATTTATAAAAACAAAATCTGATGGCGAGCTACCCATCTCAGAATCTGTGATTATTGAACTTTGACCAATGAACTCTGAATGACACCTTCAACAATGTATTCAACCCCCCATTCCTAGACACAGAACAGTTTATGTTCTGTCAATGTTCTGGCTTGTCAAAAAAATCACTTTTTGTTTTATTTCTTTTTATCTCCTTGTCTTTTTTTAATAGAAAAATTGCTATTTTATTAAAGGCCAATGGGTATGTTTAAAGCTACAGTTGGCACGAATGCAGTTTCCTTGGAAAACAATGTAATTGTTTTATTAAATGAATTCTTTATAATTTATTTCCTATTTGTTATAGTGTTTGACTGCACTGCAGATTCTGCATAACAGTTGTAATTCTCCTCCACGCCACCAAGTGGTACCGTGTTATTTGTGTTCATCTCTCAATCCAAAAATGAAACAACAGAGAGAACTAAAACCAGGAATACCAGCGTCTCCTCGGGTGTTGTTTTTCTATGTAAATACTTTTATTATTTGGTAAAAACTTTTGCTCGATTTCTGAATGCAATCATAGTAAGTGTTGTGCAATCGACAGCTTTTGATAGAAACAACGATCCGGTACTGCGCCATTTAAACCATTTAAAGCATTAGAAACGGAACCAACGTACTACAGGTGGGTAGCGAGTAGTTGTAGCCAAAATAGTTGTTTGTGGTGTTTTCTCCGAGCGAAGTTTTCCCGTTTTTATTAACAATAGGCTTTTGAGATGTAAATTTTGATTGGCATTTTTCGTTTCAGCTTACTGTTGAGTCTGTGGTTATTTCGTGAATGTAACCCGTTTGTTCTCCAAATCGTTGAAGCCCAGTGGGCGTTTTCCCCATATCTGTTGTCACGAGTAGGCGACCACCCCTGACTGAGCTCTGTCTTTTCGGTTAAGAGATTGGATAAAGTTTTCCAATTCTTGTAGTGGCCGATTGCCGCGCATGCGCAGTGGATAAACTGATATGTGAAAGCATGTTGGGTTACAGTGTTACTCAACTCCTAACAGGTCCTCTTTCTCTCTCTCTTGCAGCCATGGTTCTTGCACCAGAAAATCAAGTTCCTTTTCCCGAGTGAAGAGGACCTTCGTTTTCCAGAGTCAGTTGCACCAGCATGTCATGGGAAATGTCTGATTGAGCAGATGAGTCCTTTGGAAAAAGCTCCTATGTGTGGACTTGCACAACAATGAACGGTAACCAGTAGGATTCATCGATGAAACGATTTCTATTCCTTTGATCCAACCTGATTGATCTGTCTGCTGCAGAATCAAATCGACCTATACCGTTAAAAAAATCGTCTGAAAATTATATTAATCAATATTGGAAAAAACCATTTGGTCTGAGACATGGTAGGTTTATTGTAACATAACAATCACATCAGACAACACACATGATGGCACAAAAAACAAGATCAAGTCAGCAATACAGTCCTGTATGTGGAAACACTGAATTTTGCAAAGAGTGTGACCATACGGTGTGGTAGAGTGTTCTAATAATGTTTCGTTTGTATTATTTTGATGTGAAAAACGAGTGTGGGCTGAACTTTAGGAAACTAAAATGTGAATTAATTCTTGTTTACTTGTTTGTACATATTTAATTTACACTTGAGTATCTTGCAAGAAATACAGGAATCTGGAAAAGTTTACCTGGACTGTTCAGTACCAGGTTTTTATCTCTGAGTCACACTGGTTGAATTATTGGCTAAAGACATCCTGGATCCATTTTAGGTCAAAGTGAACCAAGACTGACGATGAATCGGATCGGCAACCACTAATTATGATATGAATCAAATCATAGTTAAAAGAAATCTTTACACCCCTAATAACCAGTCGCTGAAAGCACTTTGTTGATTATGGGCAACCTCAGTGTTTATCTCAAGCCGTTGATGCACTGACAGTGGAGATGTTTCTTTTTCAGGTGGAGTTCGTAAAACAAGAAAAAGAGAAATTAAAAAGAAATGCACAGAGACTGGTATTCCAGAAGTGCACTCGGCTCCAGCTGTCAAGGAGTCGAGTGCTGTTGCAGACAATTTGGTCACCAGAAGCCTCTCCTCTCCGAGTTCCCCTTCAAGTCCTTCAAAAAGATGCAAGAGGCAGGCAGCAAAGACACCGAGTCCCAGCCTGACTTCCACACCTGTTCGCTACTCTTCAAGACGAACTTTGTCTAACATTTCAAGCTCCCGTCTCAAAGACCAAGAAAAAGATCCACAGCATATTGAGCTCATCGCTATCAAGCAGGTCTTTATCAAAACCGTTTTTGATTTTCAAAATTGCCCACAGTTCAACCATTGAAACTGAAGAGTCTACAATTACTTTCACCCCTTTTGTGATTTTGCAGACATCGGAAATGGATTCTTCAACATCCAGCTCCAAATCTAACAGGAGAAAAAGGAAGTTTGATGCCTCTCAGCCAAAACCGCACCGACAAGGAGCTTTAAAGGAACAGGCCAATGGTTCTTCGGTCAAGCGTCCACGGGGCAGACCTCGGAAAAATCAGAACGGAAAATTGTCAGGGGAAACCAAACGAGAAAGACCACGTTTTGAACTGGAAATGTCTGATGCAGCAGATCAAGGTAATTCATTTTTATTTTTATTTCATAATCGTATTAAGGCAAAAAAACTTCTTTGGGGCTCAGCTTATTGTGTAAAACCAAATATTTTGGGGAATTTGTCTCAAATTTTCTGGGTCGTAAGACTGAAGATCTCTATTATTTTTCACATTTATGAGCTTCATGAGATAGTTTATCTTCTGTAACGCTGTGCTTGCTTTCTCCACATTTCCTTTCCAAAAAGACGAGTCCTTGTCCTCAGACTTGTCAATAGAACTTAGTCCAGAGAAGTCTCAGCTGCCCTCATTGCCCCTTCTGGTTGATGAGCAAAGTGAGGATGAAGAGGATAACTTTCCAAGTTACTTGACCCGAAGAGACAAAAGTCAGTGCATCTGCATTTACCACATGTGTTTATATATATATATATGTGTGTGTGTGTTGTGCTTATCTTGCAAACCATGTAGAAAAGAGTATTGTCTTTCAGAGTCTTCAGCCATCACAGAGGGAACATTTGCATGGTGCAAATGTCGAAACTATCCATTCTGGCCCTCATTAGTAAGTGTTTAAATATAGAAATATGGAAATATTTAACATTTTGCTTTGGACTTCAAATGTCAGAGCCAAAGAAAATAAAGTCATTTTTCTTTTTTCAATTTTTTTATTTGTTTTTATTTTTTAGGTGAAAAGCGTGAACCGTCGACAGAGAAAAGCAAGCATCATGTTTGTTGATGATGAAAGTGTTCAGAAGAAGAAAGGGTAAAAATATATATATATATATATATATTTTTTTTTACTAATTAACACATTAGTTTACACATAGTGTTGATAAAGTTGACCAATCTAATTACTTGTAAAAGGTAAAATAATCAGTGCGTTTTTTGTGTACCTCCAGGTTCACCGTTGCTCTGAAATCCTTGAAGCCTTTTGACTGTGAAGAAGCAAATGAATTGATTGTGAGAAATTCTTATATATTACTTATGTATCTATTCAAATTCTTGGGAGACAATAACTTTGGTTAATGTTTTTGTTAAAGCATAAAGCCAAAGAAAACTACAACGCTGCAGTTTCTTGGGCCTTGGCACTTATAAAAGACTACACATTCCGTAAAGGTAAAGCGGTTTGAGTGTTGGTTACATTTTAAATCTTTGAATTATCAGAATTGTCTTTTTCTTTTTAAGCCTGCAGCTCATTTTCTGGCTCCTTCCTCGAGTACTTACACCATGATATGAGTAAGTATTTCCACTGACCAAGGCATCACAAAATGAAAAGCAACCCCAGCTTGAGTACACGTCCTGATGTTGCTCAATCCTCTGGACTTTACCTGCTGTAGGTTATCCAGTTAGGAGGATGTTTCCATCCGCCGCCTCAGAGGGACCAATCATGACTGCCAGTGACAGCATGATAGAGGAGCCATGCAACGACCCCAAGGAGACTAGCTCTGCAGCAGATGAAGAGAAAACCTGCAGGAATTCAAAGAGGCTGCTGCCAGACCGGAGCCACGCTGCCCACAACCGCGCTAACCAGAAGCTCGTGCATTTCATTGTCAATCAGCGCATGGTGGAGAAGCGCCTTCTGGTAGGAGTTGTTCGGTTGCTGCGTGTGTGTTGACTGTACACAAAGTGGCTTTTTCAAGGCTATTTCATTTCTATATAATTAGAAAATCTTTCTAATCAGCTTAAGGTGCTACTGTAGGATTCAGCTGAGCGCTGCACATCGTGTTTCTGTGGTCGTTCTGCATAAACAAACTGACGTGTTGATGTCATGTTTACTCCACTCTGAACTTTTAGTAAAGATTTAAGCTAAACCTCTAAAAGACTATACAGTGCGGGACTATCTAGTTCTCTGAATTTTAGTGCAACTTGGATACATGCACTCTACTTTTATTTGTTTTTTAAAAGCACCAAATATGATGCCGTTCATTTGTCAAGTTAAAACCAAATAAATATAAACGTTTTAAGAGGGCTGTTTATCAATCCCCTGTGTTCTGATGTTAAGAAATTTTATAATTTTATTTTAAAATAATACATGTACTTCAATTTTTTTCAAAGGACAAACCATTCAAACGCAATGCATTGTGGTCTATATTCACCAATCTATTGAGTAATGATGCACACTATTTTTTTCCACATAGATTTCTAATAAATTTCTAGATCACTGGGTTTATAAGTTGTAGATTTGGACACCCGTACAAAACTGCAAACGCACTATACTGTACGGTGCACTATAGCGAATTCATACACAACCGGAGTCTCTTCCTCATACGTGCTGCGTTGTAACTTAGAGAAGTTGGTGAATGGCACCTTTGAACTGCATGCAAATCATTTTAGCATCTAGATGTTTACATTTGTTGATGATACTGGCTCTTTTTTTCTTGCTGCATTTTACTCAGGCCGGCTGGTTTTTGCTAAAGGAAAACATCTAATAAGTTGTGTTTAAGCAAAAGTAGATGACTTTTTATTATTTATATATTTTGACCTGTGAGTACTAAGCATAATTTTTCAGGGCTTCAATTAGGATTCCACTTGCTTCAAAGTGAATGTCATTATGTTTGACAGTTTAAACAAATTCCTATCAGTGGATTTTTTTTTAATCCCCAAAAAGCAGCACAAACATTTTATTTTGTTTTGCTGATTTCTGTTTTTTTGTACAAATGTGTTTATTTTGTCACACTAAAAGTCAGACTCCAACTATATTTTTATCTGTTGTAAAATTCTTCCCAATGGTCTTTTAACTATAATTTAGCACTTTTTTAAAGCAAAAATCAAAAGTCAATGTTTCATTCTTTTAAGACACATTTTCTGCAGAGCACTACGAGCTCATTAGAAGTTCGACTGAAGGTTGACCCAGAAGTCGACTTCCACTAAATTCAACCATTTGCTTACACTCTCTTGCTAGCTTACACAGACCATCATAATTCATCAATAATTCTAAACTAGCATTAGTGTAGCAAAAAAGGGAAAAAAGGAACGGTTAGCAATATCTGAGCCATTAACGTCTTCATTTTCCTCGTCTGCGCTGCCATCTGGCTCAAAACTTTACAGCTGGATAGCTTTGATATTGCTAATATCGCTAATGTTAGCTTGGGCTTGTGAGATGCTATGAGCTAGCGGTAGAAAGTGTAAACAAAGGAATGCTGGGAAATCGGTGGAGCTAACTTCCGCACTAACAGTCCTGCCTGTTTCTGCTTTGCTGCAGAAAAAATGTCTTTAAAAAAACACAGAATTTTTAAAATTATTGTTGGAGTGGGACTTTCAGGGAACATCAGTGGCATTAATTACTTAAAGACTGACACTGTTCCAACCAGCAAATTTGAGTTAAAACAAACAACTGTCATGAATAATTGCAGTAGTTAAATCATTGTATGAAACTTAAATGACTGAAACAAAAATTACTTGTTTTAAGTTAGATACATTAGTGACATGAAATAACCATTCAGATTGTTTTATTTTTCCCTAACAAGTCATTGCAGTCGAGCCGCTGCAGATTAAAGTCTCTGTGTCTCTCTTGGCAGGCTGTGATTAGTGGGCAGCAGCAGTCCAAGTGGCTTCACTCCTTTCTAAGTGCCAAACCAAGACAAGTGGTAAACATTTACCTGGAAGATGACGAGCAGTTAGACCAAGTATACTTTTACCTGAACAAGCTCTATGCAGGAGCGAAGACCACCTCCCCCTCCGTGGCTAAGCTAAAACCTACAGACCGGGTTCCTTTCGTCTTAGACGTGCTTCTACCTGAGGTGAGTAGCACCCAATGTGTCCTGGTATGTAGTTTAGGATTTTTATTTATTTATTTATTTTTACTGTTTTGTCCAGGCCATCATCCATGCCATTGCTGGGGTGGACAATGTTTCTGTGAAAAAGGCAAAGGAAAAGTATGACAGGGGCAGGTTTATTAGCAACAGGTGAGGTTTTAGGGGTTTGTGGTGTTTTCAGGTGAAGATGGAGTATTCTTCCTAACGGTTATTTTGCTTTTACTCACAGAGAACGACAAGAGTTTGACCTGAAGATCGAGCAGCAGATGAGGATGAGATCTCAACAGCTAAATAAATCTTATGTTCATTTTTGCCATATTGAATCAAAAAAATGAACAATAAATTAAACACAATTTATGTTTTGTGATGCAGCCAAATATGTGTCTTGCAAAGAACTCGTTTCATATGAATTTATTATGAATCATGCACCAAGTGAATTCTGTAGCCAACAAACCCATTTATAATATGAATTTTGTTCTCTCTCTCTTTTTTACCCTCAATGTTTTTGCTTTAAAATATCTCATAAGAATAAAAACAAATAACAGCACTTGGTGTGGACTGGATTTTCTTGTGAACAATAATTATTTTCAATTTTTTATTTATTTATTTTTTTTTAATCCCTGATTGCAGTTATAAATTGATACCACATAACAACTGTTGGAGTTTTTGTGTGCATTCAAAGAAAATGCCCCAAAAATCACTTTTATGAAAATTTAGGAAATGTTTTTAGCCTATAAATGCAATTACTAGTAAATATGTTGTGTGCAGTTTAGCACAAATTTAGGGATTGGACTAGGAATCCATTCATTGAAGTAAAAAAAGGTTAAGATTTCATATTTTTAGAAAAAAAACTGCATAAAAAATAATTTAAGAATCAGTTTATAAACACTGACAGGTTTTCACTTTAAAATATAGAAATTGACTCAACTTTTACTGTGAATAAATTTAGGTTTTAATATCAGTAACTTTATACAGTTTTGTTTAGAATATTTAGAGATAATGTGATCAAACAAACTAGTACTTCTTGTCTGGTTTTGAGACAAGCCCAGGGGCCAAATGTTACCAGTTAAACTATTTACTCTGACAAACTGGAATCAATGATATTGATAATTCATATTAATGTTTTATCTTTCCTGCAATTTTGTTGTCTCATCATAGATGGTGCACTACTAATACATTGATCTTTGCTTAGGTGCAGCAAATTATCCTGATTCGTGGGGATCAGAGGATTTGTTGTTTTTCCCAATATTCATGTGTGATTCCCAAGTCCTACAGTCACTTTTCTGATCAATCCATCACCGCATGAACACAGCATTTCTCTAAATTTGACTTTTTTCCCTACGAGACATCAACTCATTGATTCAATTGGTAATAAAACAGGAACTCCAAAAATGTTCATTTATATTAATTTCCAATCAAAATTAAAGCAGTTTCTTTTTTTCTAATTAATATTTTTATTTGGAATAGACCAGAATAGACAAAACAAGACAACATACCAGAAATACAATCAAAGGTCCATCAGTCTGCTACACATAAATATGTTTTATGATGTTCAGAAGTTACAGACCAGCTTCACAATTAAATGATGCACCCAATGCTGGTGGCAGGTAGTGCGGATGAAAATAAAAGTATCTTAATATTCTTTAACACCTGAGCTAAACCTCCAGGTTTTGGGCTACATGGCTTTGTCCATGGTAACTTTTCAACGTTTAGTGCAATTCACGTAATCAGCAGATTCTGAAGGGAGAAAATGAGCCTTGCGCTGAAAGCAGCGCTGTGCAGTTATTAAGTGTTTGCGTAGTCAGCGTTTATCAACGGATACTGCCACAGAGAAAAGCTGCTTTGTGCAGCAGCGTTCTCATTGACAAGGGTTTCCATCAGACCAGCAAGGTTCTGGACCAGGCGAAAAAATCCTCAACCTCCTCAGAAAGTTCTGTGGAGAAACTTGCATCACATTGGCCATTTCCACTCTCCATATCAGAACCCCTGCATACGTTACATGAAGCTAACCTCACTGTCAATCAGAGAACCAAGCAACACCTCTGCCTCTCAGTCCATCTCCACTAACCCTGTATAGGCATTTTTCAAATCTGGGCTGAGAGTGGAGACAGCCTCCAACTGCCCTGTTTGGTAACCCTTTAAAAGTTATTTGTAAGTCATGAACTTTATTGTGGGTTTATGAACAGGGTAACTGTTTCTTGAGGGGGGAGCAATTTTTCGGGGGAGACGGAAATTTTTTTTTGGTTGGG
>NC_050514.1:22074771-22079395 GCF_002922805.2 Oryzias melastigma
AAAGTTTTAGAAATAAAAATTCCTCAAACCAAAACAATTAAAAAAGAAAGAAAGAAAAAGGAAATGTTTTTTTAAAAGCCAACGTAAATGTCAAAAGTCAAAATGAAGTGATAAAGAAGGAATCAAAGCAGAAACATCACGGATTGGATGAAGACATTTTTTCTAGATGTTGTCAATTATTTGGCATGAAGCGCCTTAAACCAAAACACGAATGTTACTGGTGACCCAAACATGCTGCTGCTATCAAAGAATGTTTCATAAACCTATGAAGTCACTTGATCAGCTCTGTATTGATCACAAAACCAATAGCCTACAAGTAGTTTTTATTAGTTTGAATGTCAGCTTCGTGAAGCATGTCCTATTCCAACTATATTTTGATCTGTTTTCAACGTGTTCCTGGTGGTCTCTTCATTGTTATTCTAATTTTATCAGACCAAATTTAAAAACCTCTTTTAATTTTTATTTTTTCTTGTTATCTCTGACAACATTTCTGCAGAGCAGCAGGAGTTCACTAAAAAGTCACCTAATCTGATGGTGTGAAGTAACCTCATGCTGATATCTATTGAAATCTTTGTTAACTCGCTCTCCCGCTAACTTACAGCCCCTCGCACCCAAAAGTTAACATTACAGTCCAACAAAAATAGTGCCCAATATAGAAGCTATCCATCCATACAATTATGATCCAGATTCCAGCTCAGACAAGAAAACAAAGACGTTCATGAATCTATTTGTCTGCAGGTGGATGCATAGGAATGGGGCGAGGCAGGAAGGCTTGATTTTGCTGTCACTAGTTTAGGTTTTTGAAACTGCATGTTTCTATTAGAATAAAATAAAATACTCAGAAGTTTTAAGTTGTTAAAAACACCAAAAACACAAATTTCATTGAAGTGGGTCTTTAAGCACCAACTTGTTAATGTAATTTATCATTATTGTTGAATTGTGTTTCAAATAAAGAGCTTTATGTTTATGTTTGTAAGTTAATCATTTTCTAGTCTTAATGCCAATATTGACAGCAATTAAAAAGGTAAGTAACCATGTAAAAGTACTGAGTCAAATGCAATGTGGTCAAGAAGGTGAATGTACAATTTTTTTTCCTTGATAATGTTACTTAAATTCTGGTCAAGTGGAGACAATAAATTGAATCCATTGTTCCAAATTTAATCAAATTTAAATTTCTGGACCCTTAATTGGTATGTCGCTTTCTCTGTGTTATAGTGTAATTATATTTTTCCAAGAATGTTCTCTCCATGTCAGAGAACTCAAAGTCGTCCAATGGAAGTACCAAATGCCCCACTGTTAGTTTTAATACTTTTTCTTATAAGGCAGAAAACTAAAAGGCTCCAAATTTCAGCTTCCAGTCTGGGCCTTCTGTCAAATTTCAGAACTCTTTGCGTCCCACAAGTCAAAACTTTTGCCTGCTCCTGGTCTAGACTTTGGTCTGAAAACGACTTCACAGTAGTTTGGTTCTCAGACATTCTTGGATGGTTTTATTTATTTGTATTCTGTGGTAGAATATTCACAACCTGCAACTCAGATAAAGTTTTCTGACACCAGGCTGAACATGTATCTCCAAAATAATTTAATTGTATTGAGATTGAGCAAAGCAGCCACAGATCAGCCTCTTGTTCCACAGCAGGAAGAGAGTTCTTTACTAGCTAAACAAACATTTTACACCAGAGCATCGAGTGGGCGTGTCCCACCGTATCTCTCACCTGTTTAAAGGACAATCTCCCAGACGAGTTGTGGCTTGTCAGTCTGCATGACATTCTCGCTTTTACAGTTTTGATTTCAACAGTTGACAGAATTCAGACAGTGAGAAGGGTGCAGTCTGATACTGGCTAAAAGATTAATTAGACTTCATTTTTTTTGTGTCTTTAGGGGTTCTTTGTGACTTTTTTGCTCCAATTTATATTTTTTATCTACAGTTTGTCAAAAATGTTCCTCTTGGAGCAATATGCTTGTCTACAGTCATGCTGATCTTTAGCTTTCAAACTATATAAACTTGTGGTTCCATGAACACCAACCTGCTAGGATATTTTTAAAATGCGTGTCAATGTCAATTTATTTTTTCTCTCCTGAGATATTTTTTTCCACAATCAATATTCTGTGTGATGCACACTATTTTATTAAGGTCACATAATAAAATAGTAACTGTTTTTAGGAAGATGGATTATTAGTAGCTTAAGGAAACCAGTGATGTCAATTAAATCGCAGTCTTTAAGCAAACATGTCCCAATATTGTCAAGATATTTTAGCCTGTTCTGGGGGTACTTTTATTTTTGTTCAGACCTACTTAATCCCCCCCCCAGAATTCTAATGTTAAAAAAATCTTAACAAATTATTGTCTGATTTTTATTAAATTATTTGAATATGAGAATATGATTTAATTAAAGGATTTAAAGTACATATTTTGATTATTTTATTTAGTGCCAGATTATTTCAGAGATAATTTATATGTTCTTGACATAAATTGAAGAATAATTTTGTCCATGCCTGTAATAAACCCCTAAACCGGCCCAAACTTTCCATTATTCTAACATTGAATAATTACATTTATATAAAAACTGTAATATGTAACAAACATAGTCAAGTATTTTAAAATAATGTAGGGGGAAAATTCATTAGAAAATCCTATACGTACTTTTAAAAATGTAATACTTTGCTTGACTTTAGTTGATTTGTGCACAGAAAACCTGAGGAGTACCGTGTGTTACCAGAAGGGGGCGATAGCACACTTTTCTTTGTAACATTTTATCGGTAGAGAAGAAGAGTACTCGTGGAAATGGCGCTTAGCTTAATGGAAGTCAGAGAAGCATTTGATGTTTGCTAGCCAGCTAGAACTATTTTCGGCATATTTAAATGTTTTGATCTGGAAAGGAGGTCAGATTATGACAGACAACGAAACAAATCTACACGGATTCCTGGAAAAACAGACTAACTGCGGCTATAAAGTCTGCATTCTCCCTAAGAAGGTAATGTTGTTAACGTTGAAAGCGCCTCGCGGCTCATAGCATCACGTTTCCCAGACTAGCTAGTTGAGTTACCACGATTACCATGACTCAGTGAACTCTCTTAACTAATCTATTTTATGATCTAGGGTTAAAACATATGATATGCGTTTTGTTTAGATTGACTCGGACGTGCTAGGACGTTTAAAAAATGTTTCGGTAAAGCCTTGAATTACGTTTGAACTGTTAGTTGTAGTTCACCAGGTTACGTCTTAGCGTAAGGATTTTAGTTTCATGTCTTGTTTTTGTAACGAATATAAAAATGTTAGCACTGGTTATATGTGGTTGTTAGTCGCCAAAAAACAACTGTACTTTGAATTTAGACTTTTCAGCTAACATTGTTAGTGCAAGTTAGCTATTTGAGCAGGCTCAAATCGGTTCACCCAAGGCTAGTTTGTCACCTAGCTATCTTAACTTGTGACTCAGATCAAATTGTCAACTGCGATTTTTGGTGTTAGTTATTGTAACTCATATCTCATTAAACTTTGTTAAATTGTCTGTTCTTAAATTGTACTTGCCAAGATAAGTTATGCTAGCTTAGAAAGAGTCCTGCTTGACCTTGCATGCTAACAAATTTTGCTCGCGGTTATTGATACATATATTTGACCAATCAAATAATTGTTATATTTAGGTTATAAGCACGTTTTTAACGTGTTTAGGTAGTCAATGTGTAACAAAACACTTTAAATCATGCAAACAGTGGATTGTTTACATCTTGCGATATTAGCTTAGCATTAGCGGTGTAGTACCACAAGCTAATGCGCAGCTTCTTCGTGAACGGAGCTATTTAAATTTACCAGTGTTTGGAAAATCTCAACATTTTATATTTTTCTCAATTGTCAAAATTATTGTAAGGTCGTGTTTTTTTTAGGTAAAGTTCCTTCGATTTGAACGTCATGCAGAATAGTAGATTTTAGTTGTTGAAATACGTTAATATACAGTGAGTGACTTTGTGATTTTTAACCGGAACGCCTTCTGCTGTTAAAACGTTCTTTTGTGTGAGTAGTCGTGATGCATTTGCACTCATTTACTATTTTGTGTTCTTGATATTTCTACCGTCCGCATGTCTGTCTCGTGTGGCTGTCAAGTGACGGACCTGTTGCGCGGGAGTTAACTTGAATTCGTTGTTTTTCTTTTATCGGTCACAGGGGGCAGCATTGCGTCCTAACAACACTGTCCACCCTCTGACCCCGCCACGTGTTTTTCTTTTACTTAAACAATCTAATCGAAATACCCGAGTAGAATAAACCATTAACATGCATATAATATATTGGTAACAAGTACATAGAAGTAAATATAAACATTATATCCAGAATGATTAGATGAATGCAGGATTTAAACTGTATTTTGATTTTTTTGTGTATTTTTTTGTTTGTTTGTTGGAGAGATTGAAAAGTCAGCTTCTCTGTTATTTTGGTGTTATCTTTTACAGTCTTCGGTAGGAGCCAAATGTCAGAGCTCACATGCACAGACAGATGTTTATGGGTGGGTTTGTTAGAAATGAAGCTCGAGTTTCAGCTCCAGTTGTCATCTTTTTAGTAGGGTCCCTGACAACTGCTGTTGTCTGAAAGACAGAGCTCTTTCTCGTGCATTCAGTACATTTTGAGGGCATGAGA
>NC_050514.1:22079420-22099916 GCF_002922805.2 Oryzias melastigma
TTGCGAAAAGGTAGTGTAAACATGATTGCAACATGTAAATGGTACTGACAAATGCTTCCTTGTTTTTTTGTTTACCTAGTGAACAATGCATGATCTTATTGCTCAAGTCACCAGTAGCTTGCTGCCCTTCTCTGGAGTGACTTTAGAAGCCCTCGGGGAGGATGAGATCACTTTGGACTCAGTTCTGCAGGGCAGGTTCACTGTTGGTAAGCATTTGCTTCAATATTTTTATTGTTTGTTCCCTTTTATCTGTCCTTACTCGTAAGAATGGTTTAACGTGTCACATCTTTTTCATTCAGCAGACCGAAATACTAGAAAAAATGCAATAGCTATTTTTTTTGTGACTATTTTACAGTTACTGTACCCTTATTTTAATCTTACTTGACTTGTCAAGTGTGTAAATCACATCCTGTTCATACAAAACTTGCAAACTGAAATATAGAAAGCATTTTAGAATAACTAGATATATCATTTAAAAAAAACAACTTTTTTTCTTCTATAAACCTTTGTCTCCACACACAACATTCTTCTTCATACTGACTCAAACTGAAGAGTAGAAAGAAACTGAGAACTTTCTGATACTGAATTATATCTTCTTTCTCCGTGTTTGAATGTTAAGGCCGCATTGGATTGGCCTGGCTTGCCTGTGGTCCCCATCTGGAGGTTGTCCATGCAGTAACAGGGGAGCGGTTGTCTGCATACTGCTTTAGCACTGGAGGAGAGCACCCACCCAGAATTCTTGCTGCCAGGGACTTCAGCTGGCTTAAACGGTTTGGCCTTTTTTTTTTTTTTTTTTTACATTCATCTGTTTTTAATTATTTAATTACAAATAAAAACAATTTTAAACATTCAAGGGCTGTTTTATGTCTATAATGTCTATTTGGTATTTTATCCAGAGAGAATTTAAATGTTTAAATGTATATTTTTGTCTATTTGTTAAGATCTGGGTTGTTGGTGGCTTTGGAAGAAACTGAAGGCAGCGTTCTGTGCCTTTATGACCTGGGACTCTCAAAGGTGGTTAAAGCTGTGGTCATACCAGGCAGGGTGAGTTTTTTTTTTCATATCTACTTATTTGAAATGACACACTTTGAATTCAGAAGTTAGTTGTCTTATAGTCATAACTTTTTCAAATAAAATATTTTACATTGAAGATATGTGAATGCTTACCAAAATCTTTAGGACCCCGATACTAATGCCAGTTT
This sequence comes from Oryzias melastigma, assembly GCF_002922805.2. Taxonomy (NCBI): domain Eukaryota; kingdom Metazoa; phylum Chordata; class Actinopteri; order Beloniformes; family Adrianichthyidae; genus Oryzias; species Oryzias melastigma. The sequence continues at coordinate 22,080,623 of NC_050514.1, forward strand.
ATAACATTTATTTAACCAAAAAGACACAAAAAAAATCAGCGTTTGCTGTTGCTTTATTGTAGATGTGTATTTAACACTTTTAAACTTTTACATTATTATTTTTTTTCTATTCACATGTCAAATCAGTTATTAATGTCCAGAATATTTTTTTGCTGCTAACACTGTTTTTCTGATGGTGAGATGCTGTCTAACAAAATCTTTGCCAGCTGAAATTCACAGTGGTGAAAAATTCTGGATTCAAGGTTGACCAGATGTAAAAATGATGTATTATCATGATGTGAGCTCACTGATGCTTGGGCCTGCTGACACTGTCTTCTTAATAGTTATTGTGAAAAAACTGATGAAGAACCTCGTCCAAACATGACACTCTTTGGTAGACATAAAATATCTTTTTAAGTTGCTGAGTATCTTTTTCTGTCCCTTTAATTTGTAGATTACAGCTATTGAGCCGCTTGTCAGCTATGGTGGAGCGAGCACCTCCACACAGCACCTCCACCAGAGTTTGCGCTGGTTCTTTGGTATTGCTGCTGTAGTAACGGATCTTGGTCATGTTTTGCTCGTGGACCTTTGCCTTGATGATCTGTCCTGCAGTCAGAGTGAACTAGATGCTTCAGGTAAATAGTTCTCTATGGAGCTTTCTTCTTTTTCCTTTCATCCATTTGCTGGTTGTGACTTGTCTTCAATTTAAAAAAAATGTCATGATTATATGAAAATATCCTCACATCTTTTGTTTTTCCAAGCATTCTAAAAATCTATTTTCAGACTTTCTTTGATAGAAGAAAATGTTTATATGTCTTACTTTGAGCTTAGGAAATGATCACACTGACCAGCAAAGACTTGTTAGCTTCAAGTTTTTATGGTTTGTATTGGAATGAGTTGTCATAATAGGTCAATAATATTTATTTAGCATGATTTTTTTAAAGGTCGACTAAAAGGTGGACGTCTTCTGGAGGGGATTTAAGTTGTTTATTTAAAGATTCCAAATGCTACTTCCTAACAAATGCTTCTCTTTCCCAATAAATTGATTGAAATTCCTGCAGGACAGAAAAGTCTCTGCAAATAAATACACAGTGGAGTTGCATAAGCCACTAAAAAAAGTCACCTTTTTAGGCTTCTTTTCCCTGAAAATATGGAAAGTGATCAAAGACTCTGTTTATTTTCTTTGCTTACATTTTTCCCTAAATATTATTATATAGATTTCATAAAAACTACATTTTTCAAAAGTATAGCTTTTTTTTCTAAATTAGCTGCTCAATATTTACCATTTTCTTATGTATTTCCCCCCCCCCAGATTTGCAGATCGTGACCAAATCTCCAGCAGAGATCCCGAGGCTCAGGGAAGTTAGCACCAGACAGGGCCGACATCTTTGCCTGCAGCTGCATGGACCTGCTGGAGTTGGTGTCACAGCCATACAGTACATCTCCAGAACCAACCAGCTGGCTGTTGGATTTTTTGACGGATACTTACAGCTATGGAACATGAAGTCCTTAAAGAAAGAGTGAGTTCATTTTCTATGGTGGGAAACAAGTGTTACATTAATTTTCTCAATTGTTTGAGTAAAATCCAAGCTTGTGGTGGACAGTTTAAATCAGTATAGATTGATATTGCATTTGCTGAGTTCTGTTTACTATTTCCAGATAGCATTATTGTTCTTAATGTCTGGTTTAATTTATATCAGAGAAACTTACAACTTTGTCCTTGTTGCATCAAAAGCTGCTGCCCAGTTTTTCTTTGTTTACTTGTAATTCTTAAAAAAATTGTTACATTTTAAAGTGTCTTCATGCATTTGTTTGTTTAGATACCACTCACAGTTAGAAGGCGGCAGAGTTCCTGTTCATGCCTTCACCTTCCAGGAGCCAGAGAATGATCCCAGGAACTGCTGCTACCTGTGGGCTGTGCAGTCTTCACAGGATCTGTGAGTCTCAGTTTTAACTGATTACTTTTATTAGTTCATTGAAATTGTGTCCTATGTTGATCTTCTTTTCTTCTTTCACACAGCGAGGGGGATATTGTTAGTCTTCATTTGCTTCAGCTGGCTTTCAGTGAGAGAAAGTGTCTGGCTTCTGGGAAGATCTTATATGAGGTAATCCATCTTTTAAATATTTTACTATTAATTTTCCTCTCTTTAAATTGATGTACCCACGTATTGAGCAACTTTGTTGTTTGGGGCATTTGTTTAATGCCTTTGAACCTCCAATCCCCGTTTTCCTTCAGGGTCTTGAGTACTGTGAGGAACGTTACAACCAGGATTTAAGCGGTACGACCTTCCCTCTCAGAGCCCAGGCGTCAAACACGCGCCTCCTCAGTTGCCAGACTATTGAGAAATTCCGACACCATCCGGACAGGGATGACAGCATGAATGAAGGTTAGCCTGCAGAAAATGTTTTAGATGTATTCAATTTTAAGGGAAATTTAGATTTTTTTTTAGAACTACCTAAATAATGCTTGCTTTGTTAATAGCTTTTATTGTAACTTTCCCTGTTATTCTCATTTGTTTCCTGTTTTTGCCATTTTCCTCTTTCAGTTGCGTCCCCGGACACCAGTTTGTCAATATTTAGCTGGCAGGTGAAGGCTTACGGTCAGGGAACTCCCTCCAGCTACATCGGCGTGTTTGACATCAACCGCTGGTACCATGCACAAATGCCAGACTCCTTAAGGTACCTCATGAATATTACATTTGAAAACAACAAAAACCTTCTTATGTGTGTTTTAGGTACCAGAAAATGTCATCAAAAGGCATTTAAAATTAGTGTAGTGTGTGACATTCGGTACTTTTAAAGTTTGTGTTTGAGTTGGTTGATTTGGACCTTCTTTTAGAACTGGCGAGTCTCTTCAGAACTGTCCCTACCTGGCGGTTTGGTGTCTGGACCCTGTGGTGCAGATGGTGTCTCCACACACTCTCCTAGATGTGATTGTGCATGAGCGCAGTCTGAGTAGAGGCCTGCCGTTCACCTGCCCCCCTCCTGAACAGTACTTCAACCCTACAACATATAACTTTGGTAAATTAACACATCATTTATTTGACGGCTTTGGTGATAAAACATGGCAGAAATGTCTCCCACATTATGTCATTTGTTTTCTTCATCTTTAATGTTTTATTAAATTAGAAGTTAACTGGATTTTCTATTCCTAACATAGATGCCACCTGCTTGACCAACTCTGGAATTGTGCACTTAACCTGCTCTGGGTATCAAAAAGAGGCAAGTCACTTATGTTTTCTACTATTACCATTTTCAGCCTTTGCACTGTAGACACACAGCCTTTCCTTCACTTTTATAATGAGTGCAGCAAACTGGACAGTTTCATTTGGCTTTGCCTGAATCAGTAAAGTTTGTGACATTGTCATCAAAACAAAGTGTCTGTTAGTGTTCATATAATGAACCTTTGGTTGGTAGAAGGTCTAATTTGAAAGGCTAGAAGGTTAATGTGAACCTTTCTGTTTATAATTTATTTCTAAATTGGTCAAGTATGAATGTCTGAAACATTTTATACTCTGTTCTTGGATTCATTTTACTAAATAGATTTCTCACTGTTGTATGTTAATTGATTTCAAAATCTTGGCATACTGAGTTGAATCTTTGCATTGTTTTTTAAACCTTTAGACCTTAAGTTTTCTGAAGAAAGCTGCTCCTTGCACCAGTGAAATCATCTCCACCAGCTACTCTCGCTGCCTCATGTCTGGATTACTCTCTTCTCGTCTGGCTGACATGCAAACATCCAGTCTCTCTCAGGTAACTGTACTTCTCATATATTTAGTCTGATTAGCTGCCAGAATCATCACTTTGATTTTAGAAACATTGGAATCAGCAGCATAATCCCATCAGTTTATTTACTCTTTACATTATATGAAGATAATTCTCCATTTGCAGCAACACTAAGTTCAGATTTAGTTATTTTTTGTCACTAAAGCACTGGATCAATGTGGGTGATTGTTGCCTAAATTTTCCTTTGTATTTAATCAAAGCATCACTAAGATGCTAAGTTTCTCTTTGTTTGTTATAAAGAACAGCAAACTCAAATATATCTTTTGATCTACAAGGATTTGTACATTTGTTCTTCTTTTATTAGGAAGACCAACTTGATGCCATCTTGACGACAGCAGTTGAGACCAGTTCGCTGGGATTGATCACCGGCTGCATCAAGCAGTGGACTGCAGAAGGTTAGATTGCCCCAACTCTGAGTGTTTTTCATGACTTAAACTTCTCCCCAAAACCTATCTAAGACATTGTGTTGAAATAAACTTGCACATTTTATTTTATTTATTTGTTTGCATTTCAAGCTAAAGTCTAGTTTTGTGACCCAGTTTCTTTCTGTTTCTGCTCAACAGAACAGCCAGGCTCTGCATTGAATCTGCGCTACATTATGGACTGGGCTTGGAACAAAGTGGTGCAGACCAAGGAGGAACTGGATGGCATCTGTATGTTAAAAGCAAAACAGTTTTAGTGTGAATGGACCAGTTGTTCTAGTTTTGTTTGAAGACTTTAATATTTTAATTTCAAATTTTGTTTAAACAGCAATTTGAGATTTTATCACAGACACGTTTGATTCAAGCCCTCTGTATTGTTTTCAAGTTAGTTTAATTTGAGGTGTTCCTCCTCTCTCTGTGTGTTTGATCCTCAGGTGCTCCGCTGTTTGACAGCTCATCCAACTTCACCGACCCGCAGACCTTACAGCTGCTCCGGCACAGCGAGCGGCTGCTCAGTAACCTCAGTGCCATCTTCCACTGCCTGCTCAGTGAAGCTCAAGAGCTCACGCAGAAAGGTGACACAAAGTTTCATATACTTGGTTATGAAGCAGTTACACAGTTGCCAGGTTTTACTTGTATCCCTCTTTTAGGACATCATGTTCTTACTGTAATATGTTTTGAACACTTTTTCCATTTATATTTGGTTCACCCTTTATGGGTCAAAGATGTCATTTTTCAGATTGATTTACATTGAATTACGTTTTGTGTTTTAGGTCTTGCAGGGCTGATGAACAAAAACATGGTGTCCAGTCTGATCTCTAACTACGCTCAAGTGGTCCTCTGGTTCTGCCGCACTGGTTTGCTCCCAGAGGGATCAGGTAGGCTGTTGCTGTCAGTAGAGGGGTTTAAGCTACTTTGACAGGACATCCATTCATAAGAAAAGTGTTTCTAAGCTCATATTCCCTTAATGATAAAACAGAGCTGAATATATGAACAATTAGATGTTATCAAACTATGCAGAGGGAAATCAGTTTTCAGAAAACGTGATCATCCGTGTACTAAAGCCTGATTAACACTCTGCAGCGTGTCTCTGTTTTGTTTCATGTGGTCTTTCTCATGACCGTCGGTTAGTTTACATTGTCTTCGCTGCGTCTGCGGTCTTCTGGAGCAGTGGTTTCTCCTGCCACCCTAGTGTCCTCGCCGTTCAAAACTCTTCCAATAAGTTCCTGTGCTCTCTCCTTCCTCACAGAGTCCTTGCAAAATGCACATTTTGTGTCATAAATGATAATAAATATAGCTTTTGTCATCCATGGCCAAAATGCATGACGGTGTTATCCACTGTATTAATGTGCGATATCACATTGGCACATCACCTCAAATATTAAATAAAATTTTAATTTGAAGGTACAATGAAAGGTTTTAATTTGAAACCCGTTTCCTGTTTCTCCAGCTTTTTGCCACGAAACACTCCGATTGATTAATGAATGTTCTACATTTAAAATGCATTTCTTTTGTGTCAATGCAACACCATAGAGACGCACCACAGTGGAAACCATGCAAACGTTTTATTCTTCTCTTTGTTCTTCTTCATCAGATGAAGACGCTCTCCAGATTTCCAGACCTTTCTACTCTCACTCTGTCATCAGTAACTATTACACGATACGCAGAGAAGAGCTGACCAGGCTGGCTAAGTGAGTGGCGGCAATTCAAGTCCAACAACATTTTAACAATAATGTCACAGTTTGTTGCTTTTTTTTTAATGGGAAACGTGTGAATTTTTCTGCAGGAATAAGTGGTCTGCAGACTGCCTCATGATTGATGGTTTGGTCGCCCAGTGCGGCGAGCGTCTGACCAGCCTGTGGAAACGAGACGAGGGAGGAACGGGACAATACCCCCCACTGACACTGCATGTAAGCATGCTGCGGCTCAGATTTGTACTCTGTTGTTTTAGTGTTCTTCTTTAGCAGTATTGTTCTAAAATGCTGCATCTCTGATCCACAGGCTTTGCTGGACATCTATCTACTGGAGAACATCGACGAAGCTGCTAAACATGCGATTGTATCCTCAGTCTTGCATAGATTCAGTGTTTTTAGTTATTACAAGAATTAAAACAGAAAAAACAATGTCAGCTCTTGTAAAATCCTGTTGCTGATAGAAACCTTAACCTTTAACTTCAGGTCATTTACTTACTGTTGGACGTCATGTACTCGTTTCCTAATAAGGATGGAGCTTCAGTGGAGTCTTTTCCCACAGCTTTTGCCATTCCTATTGGACTGGTCAAACTAGTACAAGGTCTCTGGCTGCTGGACCATCATGACCATCAGGTATAATCAGACCCACACTGATGCTTTTAGTATTAGACAGTGTTACAGAGTCACTCATTATTTATTTATTTATTTATTTTTTTGTCTTGGTCAGAGTTCGTTTGAGCTTCTCCTGCATCCGGCTGCTTCTCGATTCCATTTTGAGTGGCAGCACGAGCGCATCCTGCAAGCCCTGATGAGCCAGGGACAGCATTCTGTTGCTCTTCGGTACTTTCACATCACAAAGCCCCCGATTTCCTCCACCTCCCAGGCCCGACTCTGCCTCTCCGTGCTTCTGCACAGCAGGTGAGCTCCACGGCAGAAGCCAGTGTGCTGACCTTCGCCTTTAGGCTTTTGCGTGTAACACCCAGTTGCTGCTCTCCCTTTCCCTCAGGTGTCTTATTGAGGCGTGGTGCTTACTTCGCCAGCATTCGCATCGCTTAAATGTATCCGAGCTGCTGGGCTTCCTGTATGAGAGCTGCCAGGAGCTGGGGCTCACTAAAGAGCTGCTCAAACTGCCGCTAGCCGCCAACGAGCAGGTGAGACAGACGACTGAAAACTTTGAAGGAGTGGGAGATATATATTTTTAAAAGTGCAAGCAGAAAATACATTTGAATTAATCATTAAACCTTTTGATTCTTTCAGGAATGCTTGGAAAAGTTTCTCCAAGGTACTGGAGGTCTTCAGAACAGAGAACTGCTCATGATTCATTACCTCCAGCAGGCCAACTACATTCCTGCTCTTCAGCTTAACAACAGCCTCAAAATGAACTTGGTGGTATGCAATACAAATATTCCACCAAAAATTAAGAGTTTTCCAATACATGTGACATTATAAATAAATGAATGAAATTTAGGAAAGAGTTGCCTTTAGTTTTGCTGAAAAGTGTCCTCATTTGTTATGTATAACTTTTATATGAAACTCAGCTTTTTGTTTGTCTGTTTTTGTCATAGAACGAGCGAGACCCAAAGCTTAAAGAACGGTCCAACACCAGAAACTCCATCATGGATCAGTATGGTAAAGTTTTGCCCAGAGTGCAGAGGAAGCTGGCAGTGGAGAGATTGAAGCCGTACCAGCACCCCAACACCATCCACAAAGAAGGTAATGATTTCATTTTGGTGTGCTCTGAGCTTCTTTATTTGATTGATTTCTGTTTTAACCCTTTAATACTGAGATGTCGCCAATTTCACCTAAATAACACGCTCTGACCTTCCGTAACTCTTTGACCTCTTTGCCCTTCATGCTCCAGTTTCTCGTCCCCAACCTCTGTCCACGATCACCAAGCCATCTGCCAATGAGAAGGTGATGTCCAGGGCCGGATTCATCAACAATGTCCTGACCAAGATCGAGGAAGTGTGGTTGGGCAAAGAAACGCCTCAGTCATCACCAGCCAAGAGGTGAGCATCTTGACTGTCGCTTTTACCGGTTCTGCTGTGGTTCCTTTCAATCCTCCAATTTTGTTCCCTCCACTGTCTGTTATCACACTTCAACTATATTGTTTTTCTATTGTAATATAATTCCCAGGGTCTTTTTAATTATGATTAGGCAGTTTTTAGCATGTGTTGTTTTTTTAAGACATATTTTGTGCAGCTCAGCAAGTGTCAATCAAAATTTCTCATCTGGGTTTTGGGCAGGAATGTTGCCGCAGAAGTTAGCTGCGCTGTTTTTCCCATCAGCCCTTCTTTACACTCTCTCCTGCTTACTCACAACACATCACAAGCACAAACGTAGCACAAAAAGCAATCAATTTCAAAATCAGCAACACAGTTTTAATCTTAAATTGTTTTTTATATGTCCTCCATCATAAGATAAATGCTACAAGATTTTAAAGTTCAGGTTTGCGACGCAGCAACTGCCAGGGCCGGGTCAAAGTCTCCCTTCTCCGCTGCAATTCTGTTGCATACAGTTGCAGACAAATGGATCCATTAACGTCTTCATTTTCCTCATCTGAGCTGCCATCTGGCTCAAAACTGTACGGCTGGATAGCTCCGATATTGCTAAGAGATTTTCTCTGCGACGCTAACGTTAGCTTGGAGTTGTGAGGAGCTCTAAGCTAACGGGAGAGCATGTAAACAGAAGAATGCTGGGAAATTAGTAAATTAGTAGAGCTAACTTCTGCCCCAACAGTCCCGCCCACAACCTAGAGGTGAATTTCTAATGAGCTCCTGTTGCTCTACAGAAAATATGTCTTAAAAGATTAAAGCAGGCTTTTTTGATTTTTGCTAAAAACGACATAATTGTAATTAAAACACCACTGTGAAGGATTTTACATGAAAAAAAATGTAGTTGGGGTGGGACTTGAAATCGGCCGATTTGTTCTCTGATATAATCTGTGAATATTATTTATTTATATTTAGTTAAAACATTTTGACTTTATGATTGACCCATATAAACGTAACTTTTTTTTGTTTTAATCTTTTTTTTCCCAAGTCTAAACTGTGGACTGGTGCATCCTAAATAAATGTAATCTTTTTGGTGTTAAATGTTTTTTTTTTTATTTCTTTGTCAGTGTACGGACGCCTGACGCTCAGAGACTCGCCCAGAAACCGTCTTCCACATTGTCTGCAGCTTTTCCTGATCCGTTCCTGGGAACGCCCATCACTTTGACATCCAAACGAAAGTCCAGGTATGATAACAATGTGTGGATTGACGTGAATCCTGACTTGGAGTGTGCACAATATGACTGAAAAGTGATGGTGTTGGTGGCAGTACTTGGAAATCTTTTCATGAATCACTTTTAACATACAACATACAAAACATAGTTTTAACAGTCATATTTTCTCAGTCAGCTTGATAAAATCTAAATTCTTTGCATATCTTCCTCCTCTTCACTGTGACTCAGGCTGATAGATCTGGTGGTTCACCCCTCCTGTACGACCCCTCGACCTCTCCTCAGTCCTCCTAGATTCCCCAGCTCTCGCCTTTCTCCAAGTGGGATCAAGAAAGCACCAGAACTCAGTTTGCTTCAAACACCACAAGTTGTCAAGGTACATGGATACATTTATAAACTATTACTGAAATGTCATCAATGACCTTTGAAATTAGAATTTAGGTGCCTGTTAGTCACTTTTTTCTTTCCTCCCAACAGCGAGCGCGGGCTCTGGCGGCCTCTGGTCCCGGCTTTTCCGCTTTCACTCCCCAGTCCATCCTACGCAGCAACCTGAGGCCCACGCCAGTAGCCACTCCTTCTGCTTCTCCAGGACGCTCAGTTACGCCGCCACTTCGCAGCAAAGACGGCCGAATCACCTTCAGTGAGCAGGCTGCAGCATCTGAAACAGAGAAGAACATCCGATGGACTAACGGGGTAAACGTTCAGTGACGACCTCTGCATGGCACTTTAACTAAATGTTTTTACTGAAATAGCTTCTGTGTTGTGATCTTCTAAAGATGGCAGCAGACAGTGAGATTAGCCTCCTGACTAAAGGCTCCCCACTGATGAAGCCCTCACGGAAGACCTGGTCTTCACAGCCAGCCGAGAGAGAAGAGGAAGAAGAGAAACATCGGGTGAAGTTTTTGCCTCCAGAAGGTGGCATTTCCTCTCCACGACTGAGATGTTCTGAAAGTGATTCATCCTCCACCAATGAGGTCGCTGCAGAAACGAGCCCACCAGCTCCAGTTCAGGCTCATCTTAACCTGAGCCTAGACACCAGCCAGGTTTCTGTCCAGTCCACAAACACCACTCTGGAGTACTTTGATGCACCGCTCTCAGACGAGCTCACAGGAGAGCATGGAAATGTATGCACTGATGACGACGACGATGTTGTGACCGTGAACATCAAACCTCAGATGGAGAATGACACCTCTGAAGAACTTCTGCCATTACAAGATGCAGAGAAGAAAGAAGAGCCTGTAAAGGAGGATACCCTGACGAACGCCCCTGAAGAGCAGTCGGGAGAAGAGGAAGAGGAAGATGTCGAGTCGAGCAGCAAAATGGAACCTGCTGAAACTGCTGACCATGAAGAACCAGCTGTTAATCAAGAAGGTTAGTCCAGTTTGGATTACTACTTTAAATGAAAAAATCTGAGATTTTAATTTCTTATTTCATTTAAATTATAAAATGATGCCCACAGAATAACATATGCACCTAAAAGTTAAAACTTAGAGAAAAACCACATCTCTGTGACAGTTTCAGGGCCACCATAAAAATAAGTATACAAGAATAAATTAGTAAATTAAAGAGAAAAGCCGTGCTTTTTCTAAAATAAAGTTGGTTGTGTAAGCCGTCATCCACATAATGTGGAAACTAAATCCATCAGATCATCCATTTATGATGATGCCCTAAGGCGTTATAGGAATTCTTGTGCCATAAAGCATTTGGACCTCTACAACTATACTGCTGATTACGTAAACTCCACTCCTTGTGGGTCAAGAATTTTCTTCTGAAGAGGCTCAGTTTCCTACTTGTTAAAATACGTAGTTTTTCCTTATTAATGAAACCAAAGCTGAAGGATTACAATGCGGTCTACGTCTCTCACATTGAAACATGATACTGGGTCTTTTTTGTTATTTATATTTTTCTTAGTAAACAATACTTTTGCCTCATAAATATATTACTTTTTATCTAGTAGATTCTCAAATTAAAATACATGAAATTATAACTTTATTGTAAAATATTGACTGTTTTACATAATTCTACAAGTTTATTCTTGTAAAATGTTAAAACTTTCCCTCAGTTTTTCACTAGTTAATGCTCGTAAAATTACATTTTTTCTCATAATTTTATAGCTTTATTCTCTTAAATTTTTCTCTTTATATTCTTATCACAACCTTTTTTTCTCGTAAAATTACAGCTTTTTTCTCATGATTTTATTATGTTATTCTTGTAAAATTACTACCTTTTTTGCATTTTAAAAATTTCTTCTTTTAAATTTTATTACCTTTTCTTATGGTTTTAATTTATTCTCGTAAACTTACTACTTTTTGGCTGTTGTACAACCATATTCTTGTCAATTTTTGCTTATTTTCCCTCATAGCATCACAACTATATTCAAAAGAAAATTTAAAAAATTGCAGTTTTGCAGCTTTATTCTTGTAAATTTTTGAGTTTTTTTTCTAAAAATGTTGTCTTTTCTTCTCATAAAATAAAAATGTTTTTTTTTTTTAATTTTACAACTTAAATTTAGTACGTTTTTTTTAGCTTTTCTTCTCATATCATGGATATTCTCGTAGAATTTTTATTTTATTTCACAGCTTTATTCTTGAATTTTTTTTATCATATCACAACTTTATTCCCCTCAAAATTACATTTTTCTTCACATAATTTTACATCTGCTTGTAAAATTGCCATTTTTTTCCTGAAATTCTACAACTTTATTCAATTTTTTTTTCTCATTACATCCTGACTCTGTTCTTGTAAAACTGACTTTATTGTCATAAAAATTACATTTCATTCACAATTTTACAGTTTTATTCTTGTAAATGTTTTACTTTTTTAAAGCATATCACAACTTTGTTTTTGTTAACTTAGAATTTTTTTTCTCATAAATGATGACTCTGTTTTCGTAAATTTGTTTAATTCTTTGGTGTCCTTAATACTCCGTCATACATATCTGTCGCATTAAACAAAAACATGATCCATCATGTTCTTATTTTCCATTAGGTGTAGTTGGTATGTTTTCAGAAATGAAAATAAATGTCCTCTGTGCTTAAATGTTAAAACTTTCTATTCTTTTTTTTCCAGATAAAGAGGAAACAAAGAGTTCTGCCTCTGAAGTCAAATCTCAGGAACTTCCAGCTGAGGATGAAGAACTTGCAGTTCAGTCTAAAATCACTGAACCTTTGGAGTCGAACAGCGAGTTTTCCAAACCGTCTGGAGAGACTGAAACTCCAACTGAGACAACAGAAACTCTGGATCAGTCTACAGGTTTGGATTTGTTTAAAGTCTTCAAGTCATGGAAAAAGTGGAGTCCTCACCCTCATAAAGGGAGACTAAAAAAGGAGAAAACTGTTTATTATTTTTCCAAGCTGTGGAGACACTAACTGTTTTGTTTGACGTCAGACCTTACAGAGTTTGTCCAGCAGCATTTGTTTGGCAGTGACCTGTCCCCTCCACTCTCCCGCTCCTCCATCCACAACGCCTCACAAAGCCAGTCCTCCTTGAACAGGTCAGTGTGGACGTTTCCCTGGGAGACGGAATGAGTTTAAAACCAAATCTCTTTGATTTTAACTAAAGTCATTTTATCAGGATCTAATAAAACTCTGGTGATGGAATTTCTAAGGGTATTTGATGATAAAAGCTGTTCTTCCTCCCTTTAGTGAGCAGTTAGATGAAGATGAAGAGCAAGTTGCTGCCAAAGCTTCTGCCTCCGTGACCTCCTCAGAGCCAACAGGCACAGACTCCCACTGTAGGAAGATCAACACCCAAAAAACTGAGTTTTTAATATCAAGCTGTAGTTGTTTGAACATTTCTTCTGTTTTTATTACATAATGTAGCTGTTGTTAGCGTCAACGACAGTGGAGAACTCTCGAGTCCTGCATCTGAGGGGGAGGAGGAGGAGGAGGAAGAAGAATCATCAGATCAAGCTGAGGAAGAAGAGGAGGACTCTGGGAGTGAGGTGGAGATCATAGAGGAGGTCCAGGGCAACGGGAGGCTGCCGCTCCTCCAGCCAAGTTCAGTCTTTGAGGAGCAGCAGGGCTTCATGCAGTCTTTGTCGGAGCAGGAGGCTGCTGAGTTCTCCATCCTCACACCCAGCCCAGAGATGAAGGTCGTTCTCACTTCACAGGTTATAAGAATAAAAATGTGTATTTTTGTTTATTTTTGCATCCAAAGAATTCCAAAAAACCCTTTCTCCTTTACAGATGATGGACGTGGACATGGAGGGGGAGGTGGTGATGGTGAGACTGGGAGGAGATGAAGGAGGTCTGGATCCAGACGAGGGGGAAGACCAGTGCTCCTCGTACATGGAGCTCAAACCGTCCGCCACTCTCCTGGTTCCCGTGGAGCTCATGCCGGATCAGCACAGCCTGGCCGACGGCGGTCCGCTGGGCCTGCCCGAGCTTCAGCCGGACGGCCTGCCCGAGCTTCAGCCGGACGGCCTGCCCGAGCTTCAGCCGGACAGCCTGCAGCCAGAGAGTCACAGCGGCTTCACCCTGATGTTGGACGTGGACGAGGTGGAGCAGGCAGGAGCAGCAGCCGTTCAGAACGACCTGCAGCCTCCCGACCTTTCCATCAAGCCTCATGAAGTGGACTTTGGTGATAATTTTTTGGACGTGCCGGATGTTGTCCCTGTGGAAACGGAAGATCAGGTTTCTCCTCTGTTGGGCGAAGCCTCCCTGGAGACCTTAGATGAAAACATTGTCAATGAACAAAAGAATGAAGAAATAGTTGAACTTCTACCTGACCCACAGACTGAATGCTCTGCATCAAAGCAGGAAAATGAAGCTTTTAGGGAGGAGAACTATGTACAGTTTGAAAAGATACCTGAAGATGATGGATCTGCACCTCCTTCTGACTCTGGTACAACTCCAGAAGCAGAACTTCCTTCAGAGGAAAAGACTGAAGCTTCTGTAGAAACGATGGATGAGGAGATGAAAGAGGAGGAGAAATCGGCTCCTGAGGAGCGGAAGCTGGAGGACATCAATGTCGTCAGCACAGACGCAGAGTTTGACCTCTGTAAAGAGGTGGAAGCTGCCGTGGAGACAGAGGAGCAGCAGGAACCCACAGCATCCACAGAAACAGAGGAGGGAGCTGCCATACCTACTAAGAATGTAGAGGAGCCTGTGGAGGAGGTTTTGAGCTCAGGTGATACACACCCCGTCCAGCAGACCCCCACCACCCAGCAGAAGAAGCCTCCTTCCACCCCAACGCGTAGGATGACGAGGGGCAGGGCTGTTACCTTCATCTCTCCCCCATCAGAGGCAACCTTGGAGGATGCAAAGAATCCCAAAAAGAGCAATCTGGTCTCTGCCTCTCCAGGTCGAACTCCTAGAAAAACGAAACAGGTCAAAGAGACTAAAGTCGGCGTGGACACACCCCGAAGAAGCACCCGCAAAAGTCTGCCAGATCCTCCTAAAGATGAAGAGTCTGTAATGTCCCCCTCTCCAGTCAGACGTTCACAGAGGACCAGCTTGAAGCAGCGAGGTGACAGTGGGGAGACTTCTGCAGCCTCTGAGGTGGAAATCAAAGAGACCCAAGACGGAGAAGAAGAAGAAGCCGAGCATCAAAAAGCCTCAAAGGCTCAAACGCCGTCAAAACCCAGAACTTCTCGAGCGTCGACTCCAAGGAGGTCCAGCCGAAGAGCTCAGAACAGCAGCGAGTCGGTGCTGGAGGTGGTGAAAGAGGAAAAAGACGAGTCGCCGCCTTTAACACGCAGCTCTAGAAGAACCACGAAGCATCATTTGGAGGCTCCACCAGCCGTGTTTGAAGAGGACGCCTCCGAGCTCCCCAGCCCCGACAGGAAGAGCCCCCGGTCCAGCCTGGTTAAGCTTAACCTGTATCCACGAGTAAGGACTCGACATGTCCATGTCTGCGTGTTCCAGTCTGTAAATGCACGCTCTGTGTTTTTCCTGCCATTTTTTTTCATTTCCATACAGTCATCCCAGTATCCTGCATGAGGAGCCGGTCCATCCAGATCATTAACGACTTCATGTTTATGATTTTTAGGTTAAATTAGTTCCTGTGTCCCTTCCTCAGTCCGACAGGAAGACGAGAGGAAAAACGGCTACAACCGCCAAAGAGCACGAAGAGAAGCCGGAGGGAAGCCGCAAGTCCAGCCGGACCAACAACCGGCGGCCGACTCGAAGCAAACTCTGGGACCACCCCGAGGAGGATCTCCGTCTGCTGGACTCGCCGTTGGAGGTGGATTCTAAAACCCCGGTGGCAGACGCCCTCATCAAGAGACTCCAGGATGAGGAAGAGCAACAGGAAGGTACGCATGAAGCCAAACTGTCAAAGAGAGGAGTCAAAATGTAAAACTCTAAAACCAGTTTACGGTGTAAACGTAGGTGGCGCCACAAAAAAGACGAGAACAAGAACGAGGAGCTCCAAATCGTCTGTGGAACCGAAAGAGGAAGACTCCAGTCCAGAGGAGCTCTCGTACGTCTACTCGCCCTCACGCCGGCGGCAAACGAAAGGTGAGCAGAGTCTGAATATGTCTTCTGTGATCTGATGCTGGTACTAACTAGTTGCCGTGCAGAGTCTCCCAGGCCAAGTAAAGAGTCTGCGGCGCCGCTCACACGCAGCCGCAGGAGAGTCATCGACGTGGAACCTCAGGTACAAGTCACTGCTTTCTGAAGACCTTCAAAAAAAAAAAAAGCTGGTGAATTAATGGAGCTTTTTTTATCTCAGAATAAAATCTCTTCAGAAGGGGATCATGTGGATGTGGACATTGCAACAAGTGTTCCCAGAACCAGAAAAACGAGCAACCGAACAGCCAGGTACCAGGAGTTTGACATGCCACCATTTCAGTTTCTCTGATTTCATAGTTTCTGCATTAAAATCTGTTTGTCATCCTCATCAGGTCCAAAGCTGCTCCGGATCCTCCCCCCATCGCGGAAGTTGACGTCATCTCTCCTTTGTCCAGTCCAGCCGAGCCCCCACCGCGAGCACTCAAGAGGATCCTAGATCAAGACCTCCCAACCACCACCATGAACCTTAGACGAAAGCGTGTAATGGACACGGTTTTCACTAAACCCGTCACTCGGAGGAGAAAAATGTAAGAAGTTTCCTGGTCGTTTTAAACCAGAGAAAAAAACTGCACCTCTGCGACCTTGGAATGGCTCTGCTTCCTCACATGCTACATAGAGCTGCTATTTGTATTTGGACTTCCATGCTGAAAAAAAAAAATTTAATTTTTTTTGGCAGGAAGGTATATTTTTGGCAGGAAACAAATCATAGTGTGATAAAGCAGAATTTATTTTTGGAGTTTACATTTCTCTCTTATAATAACTTTTACTTGATGCGTCTGGAACGACTTTGAATTGGATATTTGATTGACTACAGATTGGATCAGAAAAATGTGATAGATCTGGGTTTTTATTGGCTCTAAACAAATCAGAAACTCGTCTTAACTTTCTTCTCCTTAAAGGTGGATTGACATCCAGTTTTAGATCTGTAGTGTGTTTTTAAGAATTGAAAGCCTGTTGTTATTTTCTATTTAAGATGGAAACCAGTCAACCAGTGGAGAAGTATTTGTATATAGTTCTTTGCTATGTTCCAAATAAAGTTAATAAATCTTAATTTTTTTCCATTTAAACATCGCCTCTTGAATGTGTTTGATCCTAACCACTTTTGAAATCTTACTTGATGTAGTTTAGAGTAGAGGTGGATGTGTGTGAACAGAGAGCTGATAGAAAGTTGTTAGTTATTTGGGATGGTTGATCCCATATAACAGAGTAAGCGGACACCTGTGCTCAGGTGAGTGTTTGTTTCGCTGAGGTGGATGATGATGGAATGTCATCCCCACACAAAGACCCCTACCAAACCAGCAGCCAGGAACCCCCTGACCTCAACAGAGCCCCCCCAATGCCAGAGAGGACCCCTGGCTCCTCCTACTGCGCCAGGTGGTTCAGGACTCCACCCAGGGCCCCCCAAAGGAGAACTGCCTCCACGCTCCAGGTAAGAAAGCATTTCTTATTTTAACCCTGTCAGGCCAGGGCTCTAGTGTGACCGATTTAGTTGCAAATGCGACTGGATTTTTCAATGGTGGGCCTCCCCAGAAAGTTCTGTAAAGAAACGCTCATCACTTTGCCTCCATATTGAACCGCTCTTCATATCGAATACTCAACGTACGCAACATTAAGCAAACCTAACTCTCAATCATATATCCACACACCCACCTCTCTGCCTGACTAGTATCTGCTTTCCAGTCAGTGTAAATGGTGCAACAAACTCAAAGGGGTCGAAGACTGAAGCAACTGTTGAGATCATCCCTCTTCTTGTTGATGGGCTTTCTTTGACTATGACTCTTGAAACGTGTCTGCTTCAATACACCATTGTACTCAGAGTGCGCGTTCAATACGTGTTTCTCCTAGGGCTATATCTTGAGCCTTAGCTTGAACTCTCTCCGCTTCTGGTATTGCAGCAAGCACTTCTTTACTCTTTGACACAAACTGTGCTGTATTTGACGCTTGGAAGAGTGTAACTGGTGTGATGGGAATTTAATTATGTTCACCTGCCAGTTTGCTGCTGCTTTTTGAACTTTCGCAGTTGTTTTCAGCCTCATGGATTTTCACTCTGGCTTTGGCAGCATTAAGTTTTTTAATCTCTTCCAAACTTTATATTTTCCTGTTCATCCATTGCTTGTTGTCTAATTAAAGTTTCAACTTTAAGTATGAATGCTTGTTTCAGTTTGAGTTTATAGATCATTAGATATGTCAGTCATCTTGTGAGTGAAGTCAGATATGGTTACGTGAACCGAACTTAAGCCTGTATACAGTAATCTCACTTCTGATAGTAAATAACTCAAATATTGCCTTAAAATTATAATTTCTTGGTAAATAACTTTAATTGCTTAACTACTTAACTTAAATAGACTGTCTTAACTTATATTCCTTCAATGAACCTTAAATATGGTTTGAACTTCAAACAAAATCCACAAACTTAATTAGAGCAAACAAATGATCATGAAGTTAAGTAGATGTGCTGAAACAACTTTAGTGAAGTTTAACTTGTTTTAAACCACCCTTATTTCCATAGAGGACAATTCCTTTTTTTATTTTGTACTTTACTTCATTAAAATGGCCTTGATCCACGGAGCACTGTTGCTGGGGAGCGGTTAGCTGGTGTAATGGCGCCCCCTTGTGGCACACCTTGGTTACCGCGATCCACTGCAGGTGTCGTGCTGTCTCGAGCTCCTCACCTGCACTGGGCTGGTCGAGTTTTCACTGTAGCTCCTTAATGACAACGCTGCACTGGGTTTCTCGAGTACTGGCGGATTTTATTATCTTAATCATCATGAAGCGCCGTGAAAACTACAAAACAAGGTACATGCAACAGTTAGAATTTACATTTCAATCCGTAATAGCAAATGCTAAATGCTAGCTACCTCGTGGCTGCCTGTCATTTCAGCGGTCTTCGAGTCAACAGATTAGTTTTTACACTTCAACTCTTCACAGCTGGTTGACTCATATTCCAAGCTGCTTTCTGCATGGCTCTCACTCTGAAGTCTTGTAGGATGTGGGAGCGAATACGTGAAGCTGACGTCCAAATCCCGTAAGCTCTCAGGAACTCTCGCGTTATTATAATTATCCACAACTCTCACATAATATAGTGCACTACAAATTCGTATTAACCGTAAAACAAAATAAAATGTATTTACACATTTTAATAACAGTAATTTTAAACCAAAAGCATTCATTCATTTGAACAAGAAAATAAACTAACTTTATAATCTTTTGGTGACATTTACAGTTACTACTGACTCAAACATCCAGCTGCTGTAAAGAGAGTTTTCTATCTAACCAACTCTGTGAGGGGGCGGGGCCAACCGTGTGTTAAGGGGGCGGAGCCAACAGTGTGTGACATGGGCGGAGCCAACTGTGTGTTACAGGGGCGGAGCCAGCAATGTATTAGGGGGCAGAGCCAACAGTGTGTGACAGGGGCGGAGCCAGCTGTGTGTTAAGGGGGCGGAGCCAACAGTGTGTGACAGGGGCGGAGCCATGTATGTGTTATGTGGTCATACCTCTGAATATGTGATTAGGTCATACCATTGATATTATGTGGTCATACCCATGACTGTGTGAAGAGGTCATACCATTGTTATCATGAGGTCATACCCATGACTGTGAAGAGGGCAGAGCCATGCATTTGTGAGGTGGGCGGAGCCAACAAACAGTTTGTACAGGGTCTTTGTGTGTGGCGGTGGG
>NC_050514.1:22099938-22183680 GCF_002922805.2 Oryzias melastigma
GTGCAGGTGTAACATCCTCCAATACGAGTTTTTTTTTTTCATTAGAATGCACATCTGTCAGATGTGCAGCCTCGTGTGCAGGCTGAACAGCAGGTCTGGCAGAAAGTTCCGGCGCCCAAGCTGCACTTACGCGCGTGCCTACATCTCACTTGTCCAGTTTGAGTCCGTGTTCACACACACGCCCGGTGCTGACGGTAGGTGGTGCAAATGAAAAAATACAGTCTCTTCTTAAACACCGAAGCTTTAGCTTTTGCCTACCGTCACTTTTCAAGCATTAACGTAATTCCAGCGGGTTCGGAGTAAACGAGCCTCGCGCTGATAGTCGTCAACGGTTATCAACGGCTACTGCCGCGGAGAAAAGCTGCTTTGTGCAGCAGCGTTCTCGTTGACTGTACATGTCTACGTTAGTAATATTTTGTATTTCGAAGCAAAGCAAGAAAAAAAAATGCAGTTTTTCTCACGAGTGAAGATCTTCAGGCCAAAAAGTCAGGTATTTGGGTGTCACGGCGACATTTTTGGGTCAACTACGGTGGCTTTGAAGGTTAAATTACATACACAGATGCATCGACGCAAAAACATAAAGATCTTAACTAGCATTATAAACGAAATACAAAATGAACTATTAAAAAAGGAAACAAAGAAGAACCACCACTGACTGGATGAAGACATTTGTCCTTCATGTCGACAGTTATTTGGCATGAAGCGCCTTAAACCAAAACATGAATGTTACTGTTGACCCAAATATGCTGTTGCTATCAAAGAATGTTTTCACTCAGGACATACCTATGAAGTCACTTGATCAGCTCTGTATTGATCACAAAACCTATAGTTTAAATTTCAGCACCATGAAGCATTTAAAAGTCCTATTACAACTATATTTTGATCTGTTTTCAAAGTGTTCCTGGTGGTCTTTTCCTTATTGTTCTTTGGCCAAAATATAAAAACCTTGATTCATTTTTATATTTTGTCATTTTCTAGGACATCAATTCTGCAGAGCAGCAGGAGTCCATTACAATTTCACCTCTTGAGACTGTTGGTGTGAAGTTTACCAGTTTGTAAGTTAATCATTTTCAAGTCTTAATGCCAATATTGTCAGCAATTAAAAAGAAAAGTGACCATGTAAAACCGATGAGTCAAATGCAATGTGGTTGAGAAGGTGGCTGCACCAAACCTTTGTGCTGGTGCACCTAAGGAAAAAGTTAGCCGCAAAAGTTTAGTCTAAAGCCCTGCAGAGTAAAATTAAGTTTTAGTAACAGAAAAAAACGTGATATTTGGGGAAAATTAACATTTATGGTAGTAATAGCTAGTTAGCTGCTTTTTAGTAATTGCAGTAAGGCTCGTTAGATTTTGTTAGCCATTAATATAGCTTTTTTTTATTGTATTTTAAGGGATGAAACTAAAATTTTTTTTATTTGTTCTTAATGTCCTGAACCACAACAAGTTCTATATTAAAGGGCCTATATCATGCTATTCTTGAGCCTTTCAGAGTAAACTATATCCATATATATGAACATGTATACTTCCTTCCTGATCTCCTTCAGTCTCGCTGTTCTCAGGCGCCTTTCCACACCCCACCTGCAGACGCCTGGTCTTGCCGTTGATCTCAAACACGCCTAATGTGAGGACCCAGTCATTTTCATGGGTTGTGAAGGGCTGGTGCTCAGAGTTTGAGGAATGCTCAGAATAAAATACCACTTTGGGGTTGTTTTGAGAGAGGAATAAACATAATACACTTAATCAAAAGTGTATTTTGCATGATATAGGACCTTTAAAGAAACACAATGCTCTTATTTCTTGAATATCGGGGAACTTGCTGTGGTTCTGTCCCAGATAACCAACAATTATAGTAATAATAAAAAATAATTTTTGAGACAGGTTATAAAAAGAAATATTGCAGCCAGTTTAGTTTAACCTGCAAAATATTAATCATCACAAAGAAACTTAACAGATTTGAGCATTTTAGTGCAATGTAAGCTCTGCACCACTAGAGGGCACCATTGTTATAAAATATCAGTCTGTTGGACTGAATACAGCAACAGATGCTTTATTCTATAGTTTTAAGAAGAAACTGGTTTTGTTTTTAACTAAAATAAAAAAAAAGAGGGGAAACATTTACAGTTAAAGTTAAGGTATGCAATTACTTGATACACATTTGGAAGAAATAAAGGTAATTTTCTCATGAAATATAGAAGTTTTAACACGTGAATATAGTGCTGGTTAGTTTAATGTTTCACTAACAAATGAGTTAAAACTAAAGATAGTTCTTTTGCTTGTTTTATTACAATAATGTGACACTTTGTACATTTCAACAACTGCTTATTTCAACTTAGTACTTTTTAAATCAAAAAGTTTTCCGTCAACAACAACAAAAAAAAACTTAGGATTTTTTTAAATAAAGGAAATAAACCAAACAACGTCTCTAAAACGTTTATTAGACTGCATGTAAAAGAACAGGTTACAGTTTCAAACTGCAAATAAATAAAAAGTCAAGTTTCAAAATTCACAATATTAGTTAATAACACTCAAAAGTGTAGCTTTCCAACAGTTCCATTTAAAAACAGAGAATTCCAAGTGTTCGAGTTTCTAGGTGACTTGCAAGAGTACAGACAGTCGCTGTAGGTCCAACAGAAGAAGCACAGTTCAGGTTCATGTAGAGGAGACGAAGGCATCACACAGAACATCTACGCACACGCTTAAAGGGAGACGAATGCCGTCAGGCGGCAAACCATGAGGCTCGTCACAACTGCGTCCTCATTGGAGACGACCGAGCGGCCTCGTTTTGCACATTTCTCTGAATCTTTTTCGGCCGTATAAATAAGAACATCTGAGTGAGATGAGGTTTTATATTTACACTGATGCAATAATAGCTGAACGAGCTTTTAAAAAAATATCACAGATTAGAAAAAAGTAGCAAAAGAAGAGGGATGGAAGAGAGGAAAACTAACAGTGAAGCACCACCGCTCTGATTGTACTTGCTGACTGTTTACTTACGGAGAAGTAACGCAGTAATGTGTATGAAGGCGAAGGCTGAGGGGTCGATGAGGTAGGCAAGTTTGATTTCCAGGGATTAGGGAGCAGAGATGCAGACGACTTCTTCAAACTTTACAAGCAGAAGCTAAACGTCGGCGTTTGTAAAGCACGCCGAACGTTTGGCCGGCTGCCATCACATGGAACAGAAATACACTGCTAAAAAAAAAAAAGATTGCATACACACTTCTGTAATTGTCACTGCTGAATTTAGAAATGGTAAACTCTTGCGGCTTCAATCCTAGCTCCAACGATAAACTGCAAAATGTGGTCAATTATTATGGATTTCAGCAGGTAAATGTCAAAAGAATGACATGTAATCTGGAAAAGAAGATGATGAAATGTAGCTGCCCTTTTCTGTTTTTATTTACATGATTGTTTTCACTAAATTCTACCACTAAAATTGACTTTTGTGTTCTCGCTGTGGGGTGTAGCTAGCAGCTGGTGGAGAAATGAACCTGCGCTTCCCCCACATGTGCACCGCCCGCATAATGAGAGACCCTCCGGCTTTTTCTGCAGCCGCGATGAACGAAAGAATGAATGCTCACCAAATCCAGCCAAACGTGAGCTGAGAACTCCCACTCTACGAGGCGTGAGAAGTCCTGGTACACTGAAGCTAATTATACCAAAAACCCTGAAACCTGATTTTGTTTATATTTTTCTTACTTAAAAAGACTTTTTTTTGTATTAATCTCATTTCTAAATTTCCTTTCCTTTTTGCCAGATGTGCTCTTTTGTGAAAATACCCGTTAACCCTTGAACGTTTTCGGCGTCGCTGGCGACATCTCAGGTGTTAACAGGTTAAAACTCTCAACCACACACACGCAAACTATTTTCACAGTATAAAAATATCTTGCTAAACAGCTAAAGCCCGGGGTTTGACATCGGGCTCACATTCATTGCTTCCATAAGACGAACATTAAAAGTTCCAGCTCAGATTAAAAAAAAAAAAAATCTGCCTAAGATTAGGACAAAACGAATAACTTGGCAGTGTTAATTTAAATGAGCTCTAACATTTAATGTTTAGGTCCTGCAAGTTGAAAAAAAAAAAAAATTCAAAAAACAATGTCACCATAATACTGGTGATCAACCCCCACCCCAACAGTACTCGTGTGAAAACATGGTGGAGGTTCTTTTTTTTTTTTTAATCTGGTTTGCACAGACTTCTTTCTGCAGTCCGATCCAGTGCAAAACGCTTCAAGGATTTTCTGCCCCCAGTTTAAACATGAGTCCATAAAGTCTGAGCATGATGCTAACCCAGCTGTTAGCATGTAGCTGCTCAAACTTGGAGAGTGTTCTGTGTATCCTGTGAGGACCGACCTTCCACAGCCTTTAACCACACACTGCATGTGCACGGGGACGATCAGGCGCTGGTGCCGTCCTCTGCGTTTCGGCCGTCACTGCCGGTGGTTCCGTGTGTGATGAGGGTGGGTGGAGCCTCAGACAGGTCTCGGTGGCTGCTGCGCCTCGAGTGGGTGTCGATCTGATGCAGGCTGCTGTGAGTGGAGAGTGGGTGGTCCAGACGGGGCATGCTGCCATGGAAACTGCGGTCCTGTGTGCCGCTGTGAGCCACGGAATTGCTCCTGAGAGAGCAGGAGACAGAAATGAAGACGGAGGCGTCAAACAAAAACAGACTAAATGTGGTAATGGGAGTTTTCGTGTCTGGAACCTTTCGTCTCGAGTGCGGTGCAAGCTGCCGTGGTAGCTGGCTTTGCTGTGGACGCTGCTGGCCTTGCTCCTGGTTGATGCGCCGTGTCTGTGGTGAGTTCTAAATGGTTCGTCAAGGTCGTCCAGAGTAGCCAGGTGGGTGGATGAGGCGTGGGTAGAGGTGCCCTACAGGAGGAAGACACATGAATTGATGAGGGAGAAAGCAGAATACTATACTGTATCTATCAGTGTGCGCTTGTGAACTCTCACTGTAATCCTCAGTCCTAAACAGTCATTTCACTGCTTTAACATTAAAAATCTAATGCAGTGACATCATTCATGACTATATTTATATGTGAAAACTAATGAATAGAAGCAAAACACAAATAAATATAACTGTATAAACAACATAGTAAACACATTTGTTTTTTGCAGGCTCTATGTACAAATAGTTTTGCCAACTAATGTGCTTTAAAAGTGAAATCAGTTGAATTTTGACCAATCAGGGACTCAGATTTGGTAGTCACTGAAATAACAACCATTTGAAAACTGATCATGGAGGAGAAATGAATAATTACAGTTTGGGCCCGCCCAGAATTATGACACCAAGTCAGTCATTTATTGGAATAGAGTTGTGAAAGAACAAGCCTCTATTTCCCAGCAGCCTTCACCTGTGTGGATGTTCCTCTGGATTTCCTGATGATGGGAGTGTTTGGTTCTCGCAGCAGAGACTGAGCAAAGTCAGGCTGCTCCTGCAGGACCTGGCAGGACTCGTTCACCCCACTGCTGCAGGAAAAATAGGTGCAGGAAGAATGAAAAATGTGCAAAAACAATGATCACATCTTATGAGTGTTAACTAGATTCAATGATATGGTTTAGGAATTAGAATTACCACTTTAGAATTCATTTTCAATATATTGATTGATTCGCATTTAAGTTCATAGTAAGTTTAAGGATTCATGGGAACTGGTCAAACAGAAATCCTCTTACTCTTTGCGTCTGCGTCCGTGGAGGAAGCCGGCCCACTCAAAGCAGGTCTTCTTACTGCCCACCCAGAAAACGGAGGGGATCCCCACCACCAGCATCATCACGTATTTGATCAGGAACAGAGCCATTATTGGCCGGCTGGTCTCTTCAACCTGACAGGAGCAGAAACATGCCATGTTTAATCCAGAGTCAGCTCACACAGATGACATGAAAAGGCTCTTTCACAATAAAAGCATATTTGTGCTGCAGTTCTTGTGCTCAAAGTAAAACAGAGAAGAGAAATTGCAGAATGTGGTTTTTATACCAATGAGTTTAAGTTCAAGTCAAATCCACGTTGTTGTGTTGGTTCTTATAGATCTTCATCCAGAAGACTGGCAACATTTCTCTGGGGCTTTTTTCGATCCAGAATAAAAACTAAAATTATTCCAATTTACCTGGTATTTTTTTAACGATTCAAGCAAATTTAAATACGAAGGTACCCACATATTTTTCAGATTTACAAAAAACATTTTAGTTTATTGATTAGTGAAAAACTAAAGAGCAAACTGGTAAAACCATTTTCCCCATCTACAATTATTTAATAAAAAATCCCCAAATCTGCACAAAAGGTTTTTCATTTTTATACATTTCTGCATAAAATTACATTTTTACTTTTAATGCTGCTTTTTGTAAGAACATTGAAGAGCCTGTAAAATTAGTAAATTAAAAAAAATACAGAAATGTTTAAGTAAAAGGTTTTGACGTGTGTTGTGTTTAAATATTCAATTCGATCTTAACCCAAAGGGACCAAGATCAATATTTCCTTTAAAATAAAATGATATGGAATACACTAAAAACTAAGTGGACCAAAGGATACATTTCGGATATTTTTCTGTTAATGGGTTAAACCTCATCCATCTAAACATCTCTGACTTGAGTGATGAAATGAAAGAAAAAACATTTTGACTACACAACTACTTGAACTAACAAACCCAGTGATCTTTTAGGAACTAGAAAGCGCATCCTCTCCCACACATGCAGACATTTGCAGCGGAGGGCAAAGATCAGATGACCTGCAGCAATATCAAAATTCCAAAGCTACAACAGCGCGTAAAGGAGACACACACACATACACCGACGAGTAACACAAGCAGTCGCACCTGCCTCCACACTCGCCTATGTTAGTCTGTTGCAGATTAGTCAGCACTTGTCTGAAACTGTGCTCCGATATGAATATTAAAACCCCCCAAAACGTGGAGCAGACAGCTGGAGAAGGGGTGGGAAGAGTCCTCTGTGAACACAGAGACTGCTCCACTCTTGTGTTGTCACGGTTTATCTGGTTATTATTAATTTACCACTAGAATGTTAAAAAAAAAAAAAAAGGCTAAGAACTCCCCCAGCTCCTCATAATCAGTACAAAGCCGTTATTAGAGTACAGGCAGCAGAGCATGACAGAGCAAGCCTTGAGAAAGAGACACCTACTGATGGGGGGAGTGAGCAGACAAGTACAAGAAACCCCCCAAGAAAGAGTTAACTATAAGACGACAAAGACGGAGCTCTGTTGGGCAACAAAGAGGCTGTAGTTTTTGTAAAGCTTATCTGGAAAGTGACATTAGCCGAGGTAATGATGCATTCTGAACCTGTCCCCCCCTTCACACGTGAAGCTGGTGCTCCGTCTAGACAGTCTGTTTGCTTGGTGAGGAAATATATTCTTCTTCCTTCACTAAAATTAGTTATATTAAATAAATATCTGTCTTTCGTTTCAATTCCTAACTTCATCTCCCTACTAGATAACAGCAGTATAAATGAGACGGGTTATTAATACAGGACTACTTAAACTTCAGTATTTACCTTGAATGGACAGGGAATATGGTAACGCCTGCAGTTCTCTTCCATCCACGTCGTCTCCCAAATACTTCGGTACGTGTGCTCATAGAAGTAGCAGCCGATCACGGTCAATAATGGAATGAGGTAGAGCACAGAGAACACTCCCATTCGGATCATGAACTTGACTAGTTTGGCCTGGTTCTCCTTCTCCAGAGGGATCTCCATGCGTACTCGATTTAGAGCAATGATTCCCACTAAGAGGAGGAAAACGCCAACCTGGAAACATCAAGAGAGAGATAACTGTAATTTATTTACTGTAACTTTTCAACCATAAACACGATCAACACAATTCCAACAGATTCTGAAGGAGAAAAGCGGCGCTTTCAGCGCTTCAGCTGGAATTTTGTTGATCGTGTTAACAATTAAAAAAATTTTTCTTCTCTCCTCTGCCAGGACTCACCACCACGTTGAAGCAGAGTGGTGCCAGCACAAACCATCTCAGTGCATGTATGTCATACAGTCCGATGAAACAAACTCCACTGATTCCATCTCCCTCAATTTTATTCAGAGCCAGCAGGGTGACGGTGAGGGCCCCCGGCAGGCCCCAGGCCACAGCATGGAAGAGGAGAGCCTTCTTCTCTATGGCCTCACTGCCCCATTTAGGCACAGCAGCCAGGAACCAAGTAATGGTGAGAATGACCCACCACAAGCTGCCGGCCATGGTGAAGAAATACAGAACCATGAAGAACAGAGTGCACGCCTGTGAGGGAGGAGGGAAAGCACAACCTTTACTTAGTAAACACAGTAACAGAGCCACACAGTTGAACACAATCTAATGAGATGGTAAGGGAAGGAAGAGCTCACCTTGTTATGGGAGCCTTGTGTAATGGTGGGTGCTCTGAACTGTGCAGGGCTGACTGAATTACATGCAACCCTGTCCCCCAACAGGAAGCCCAGGAAGAAGACCAGGGACACCATGACGTAACAGACGGCGTAGAAGATGATTGGTCGCTCAGGATACCTGAACCTGTTTGGGAACAGAACTCTGTGATTGTCTCCAATAAATACGTACAGAAAACTTTACATATTTATTGGAAAACAAGGAATCTTCAATCAATCAGACCTTGTAACATCGATGAGGAATGTCAGGAAGGTGAAGAGCGTGGCAGACAAGCAAATGATGGAGATGACTCCAATAAAGTGTCGGGTGAACGTGAGCTCCTCCTGATTGAAGAACATGGAGGGGCA
The DNA here is from genome assembly GCF_002922805.2 of Oryzias melastigma. Lineage (NCBI taxonomy): Eukaryota > Metazoa > Chordata > Actinopteri > Beloniformes > Adrianichthyidae > Oryzias > Oryzias melastigma. The sequence goes on from NC_050514.1 coordinate 22,108,654, forward strand.
TGGAGCAGAGCAGTCCTTCCTCCCCATAAAAGTGTAGCCCAGATCTGGGTCAACCTTGAGCTCTCTGGGACACCAGAAACCATAATCCCTCTGGACAGTCATGGATGACTGGCCAGTGGGTTCAGAGTCTGTCAGAAGGTCCTCTGGACGAGGATATGGTTCGTTGCAATCTGGAAACCTAAAAACAAACAACCAGAGAGAAAAATAAAAATAAAAAAATGACCATATTGCCACACATGCTTTTACATTAATGAAACTTTTACAAATTAATTGAATAATTTATTTGGCTTGATAAAAGCAAAAGTAAATACATTTTCATTAAAAAGATGAATAACACAAGATCAAATATGTACAAAATGCATAAAATCAGATATAATAACCATGATAAATGAAATACTAAAAAAAAGGAAAGAGTCAACACAAATATGACAAACTACAGCTGCAGCTTGACATTAAAAGTCAATTTGTAATCATACTATTTACTTAAGATACAGCTCAAATAACACTGTTAAACAAAAGTCCTATTTTAAAAACTCAAATACACTTTAGATACCTTCTCTGAGCAGAACTTTCTCTGAAACCTTGAAAACCTTAAAAACTAAACTTATATATATATATTTCTTTTTGGTTAATGCTGTTAACTAAAACTTTAAACAATTTTAAAGATGTTTAGCAAGTCACATACAAAAACGAGGATCTAAAACAGTGTCAACTTCATGCTTTTGGATTGCAGCAGAAAGTTTTACCCTCTTGCAGTCACTTTAAAGCTTTAAACTTACAGTATCTTTGACATTTTCTGAATACATTTTCCTGAGCAAACATTGTGATTCAGTCAAAAAAACAGTCAAGAGAAACACTGGAAAGCTGTGCTGGCTGCCTGCAGACTTCAAACCTGTCTGCAGCATTTTAACACCTTTAACAAATGAGTTGATGTGCACTCTCACCTGCTGCACTCCATGTCATCAGGCCAGGTTACCCCAAAAATCTCCATGAGTTTCTGACACTCATCCTTGGCCCGGTGGCAGATGGACCGGCAAGGCATGGACAGCCGACCGTACTGCGTGCAGACCGGCGCGTAGAGGGCGCACAGGAACATCCTGAGGTCAGCGCTGCACACCAGGTTCACCATGGGATGAAAAGGCTTTGGAAACACACAAAAAAATGGAGATCCACATTATTACACTTGACCTGTATTATGAGTTGCACAAGCTCCTATTAAAGAAAAAAAAAGTACATCACAGCAACTTGGCTCAATGTTGGCATATTTTAATGAAATCACCGAGACATGCAAACAAAAAGTCGGGTAGAAAAGGGCAACGGATATTTAGCTAATTTTGTTTGAGCTTTTTTACAAAAATGTACAAAAAAGGTATTTGTTTCATGGGCTAGTAATCTAAGAAAAGTATTTTACCATGAGATCAGATAGATGAAATATTTTGAATATGCATAGACCCAAAAAAAAGATCCATTATATTTATCAAAAAGGAAAAAAAAAACATCAAAAATAAAGAAAAATATATAAAAGAAAAGATATAATCAGATGCAACAATCTTAGCAACAATGAGGTATTACAGGCTGAACCAAAATGTGCTCGACAGCATGCGACACAACACTGAGTGTTTATGGGAGAATAACACAAAATGCTGCACAGATAATTGTTCTGTTCAACAAAAGTTTCTGTCTGCTTATAGGCAGTAGGGGAGAGACTTTGAGTGTTCGCACATCAGAAAATAACGTGTGCGCCTTTTTTATGCTTCCAAGTGAGGAGTCAAGCCCTGTAAGTATATTTTGATTGTTTCTCAATTGCTGTGTACTCCGTGTGCAGATGGAGGAGAAGCAGCACCAGTGAATGGGTGCAGCGGTGCGTGAGTGGTGACATAGTTTTAAAGATTGCATAGAAGTGCACATGCACAGACCGTTGTGGTTCAAATGTCCCTTCCTTTTAAAACTCTAATTTCTCAACAGTGTTAAAATATGCACCAGTAAGAAAGTCAAATTAATATAAGTATTACAGTTATAGATATGAAATCAAGTGGATCAAATAAACACATCAGGTTTTATTTAGGTAAAAAAAAAAAAAAAAGATTTGCAATCTTATTGTGTATTTTAAAGTTTCGTATGAAAGGTATGGTCATGTTTCTGTGACCGTATTTATGAAAACACATTACAGCCCTATGTTTTATTAATGTAAGCAAGAAGATAAATGTTGCATGAGTATAATAACCGCATAGCTTAAGGCAGCATTTGAGTGGCAGTTGTGTTATTGTATGATGAACTCAGCAGGGAGATGCAAACACCATAGGAAGATTTGATAGTGTCAAACACAGAACTAGCATTTTTATGGGTTAAAAAGGAACATTTTCTTACAGTTTCTTTAGTTAAAATTTGTTAGCATAAAAAAATGACTACAGCTGAAGAGTGTCATGAGATGCTATTGGTAAACAACATTTCTGTTCTTCACAAAATTTGCAAGGATAGGACTGACATGTAATTACCAGAGTAGTGGAAGCATGAATGTGATTAAGACTAAATGGGATTAAAAAATACTTTCTCTGAGAAAAAAATAAATATACAAGAGCTACAACCTGGACGAGTTTGCCTTTGACCAATGCTAAAACACAGTCAAACCTGAAAAGCAGCTTCAGCAGTTCTCTATCCGGCCACTTTTTGGTTTAAGCCTCCGGTCACACTTATAACTGGTAGCTGCTTTATGAACGAGTGTGTCTTCCCTCTTAGAAGAATGGAGGCTTTCTTCCGAGTCATCTCAGTCGAAAGCTTTAGTAACTGTGAGTCCGATTCACTGTGTCCCTCATTCTGCCCATTAGTGTGTGCGGGTTCACATGTGAGCAGTGTGTGTGTGTCATAGTTCTTGTATTTAGTGTATGCTCTAGTTATTGTGTTTCTCAGCTTGTCTAATGGAGCCATGATAGATCAACTTTGTGCGTGCAGATTTCTGTGTGCAATTATTCTGATATTCAGGGCAATTGACCCCATCCCTCCCCACAAAGAGAATATTGATATTAAGTGGCCCGACAGTGCAACCCCACGAGCAAGGATGAAGATGGCAATCACATTTCCAAGGAGCATAATTTAAGTGAATTGCCCGGCATAATGTGTGTCAGTTGTGATTGACAAGCAGGGAAAGGAGAATGGTTACGCCCGAAAACCAGGCCTGGGGGGGAAGGAAGACAGGCTCACACTGGCATGTAGAAGGAGAGGGGACAATGAAACGGGGGGGTGGACCAAAAGGGAAAACCTAAGCAGACGAGCTCTTGCATTAGTTTGCCCTGATGCACCTTCCTCCCTACCAGTGTGGTTTTCCTTCAGTGTTCAGTGGATTAACTATATTAGAAAAGTACATCATTTTCTTGAAAACACGTTACTGGGAAGGACTGCAATCATCCCTTAAATCTATTCTTTCTGAAACTTTGCCTCAAACAGCACATCAATTAATGCATAGTATTTTCAAAGCTTTCATCTATCAAACATAACATATGACAGATTCAAAGGAGGAAAGACAAGAGAACAGCAGATGGGAAAATGTAGGTCATATTGGAGAAAGTCATTATCCAGAATACTTGGAGAGACGAACCAAGGAAGTCAACACCTTCAGTCAGATCTGAGTTTTTATATCATGTCATGGCACTCAATTATTTCTACTCTCATAAACTAGTAAACAACAAAAATAATGGAGTTGCAACAAGAGAGAAAAGCAAAATCAACAGTGTTATTATTTAAACACAAATAACTATGAGATTACTCCTGTATGTGATCACTCTTTTATAGTTTATATTTGTGCATTAACAACACTAATTTGTCAGAAATTAAAGATTTGACAAAATGCAAAAAAATCTGTTAAGGTTAAAAAAAGGATGTAATGTGTACAAATTAATTACAGATGGAACTGAAAAGTTAAAATGAAAAAAGTATGTATTTAAGAAAGCTGCTCCAGACTGGTTTCTTTTTCAATGGTGGGATTATGTTTTTCTTCTTCTCTACATCCGTTCACAGAGGACGGGGGGATGGGGAGAGAAAGTAAAGGGAAAAAGAAGCTTAAAAATAGAAAGAAAAAAGAAAAAAATAGAAGGCACAAAATTAACTTTATATACTTGGCAAACATGGCAACATAATTACAGCTATAATGTTAAAGCGAAACAGATGGTTAGGCCAAAAATACTGGAAGCATTCGTGCAAGTATAAACTTAGCGATAAAATAAAAGTGGAAAAACGACAATTGAATGTCAACAATGTAGGAGAATTTCAGAAAAAGTAACGTAATTAAATCCTTCATTTATCGCTTTTTAACCTATTATATGTCTATTTTAAGCTTTTTAGGGTTAAAATAACCAACTAAATACAAATATATCCACACACATTGCTTTTAACACTTCTCCCCACAATGTTATCAAACAGCACCAGAATGCAAAACGTATTGAAATGGTTATTTCTAAAGGTTTTCATTTGGGTTCTTTGAATAGTTTTTCAAATCCAGTTATCCAGCTCTACTGAAAGTCAATCTAAAGCACACAGAAGGGAAGGAGAATTATAAGAAGAAAGGGAGAGGAATGGAGGAAAAGGGCAGAAACACTGGAGCAAAATAGAAAAAAAAAGAGAGGCAGTTACCCAGAGGATTAGAGAGTGAAATGGATTTGAATGAGTCTTTAGGGTGTGAGAACCTCAGACACGCACAGAAACACTTTAGGAGAATGTCACCAGCTTTTTGTTTTGGTCACATCAAGGTGACAAGCTGTTGGGGGAAAAACTTCCAAAATAAAAGTCGGAAATTGGCACCATCCCAACAGTTTCCCACTCAGTATTCCTATATGTGAGACAAACAAATGAATACCATACCAGGAGTTTCACGGGAACTTAGTAGTATATTAAAATGCTAAATGCAATTTAACATTAATTGACTGCATTTACATAAATCAGAGATGATTTAAAATATCTGTTCACCTTTCGGCACATTCCTTCAAGGGTCACCACAGCAAATCAGGAGAGATTAATGCCGAAAACCCTTCCAGACACAACCATGTATTCTGTCCAGGCTGAGGACTGGTACAGGGAGACCCAGATTTGGTTGGGCCCCCTTGTGGGTACATAGTTAGGCAGTAGTGTGAAGAGTTTTACCCAGGGACCCCTGGGAAATAAACCCTGGTTTCCCATGTGCAGCCAACCGAGCCATCTGACTACTCATGGTGTTCTAATATCTATGAAAACGATTGAAAAGCTAATACCTTTTACTGCATTACAAGATTTGACAAACATTTGTCTCTTTTCTAACAAAACAGAAGGTTTGTTGAAATAGGGTTCTATTTTTACAAACTATATCCCTTTCATTCTGAACATGACATTGTCAGACACTCCATTTCCTCTTCCTGCTGCTCTTGTCTTTACTCGCTCTAAAATCAGTAGTTTAGGACGTGTCGTGCAAATGCTGTCAGACCAAATCAGCTACCTTATAGCTTCAGCTACTGATTAACATCCCAGCAACTTCCCCTCTCTTCTTCCTAAAACAACCACATTCTTTATCATTTACTCTTTACCACTGGAACTGCTTGTGTTTGTATTTTCAGCAATGTTGTGTCTTTATTTCTTTTCATTATCAGACATGAACGTCCCTCTGCTTTAATTACTAGTGCAGTGCGGTATCATTCTGTTTGAAGTAATACTTGTGTAATGTTTTCCAAGACAGAAAAATCATCCAATGCAATATTTAAACATATTAAAATAACACAATTAACCCGTTTAAGATAAGCTTACGAGTCAGCATCTAAACAAGATTTAGCGCTGCTTAGAAGTGATTTATTGAGGTCAACTAACCCTTATTATTAAAATATGAGGGATAATTTGTTGTAGTTGAGTTGTATTGTTATTTTTAAGCAAAACTCAGTAAATTTGAGAAAGTGTGACCTGTAGCTAGTGTGATTCACAGAAATCTGTCAATCTCCACATATACAGCACATCTACATTATTTAATTTATAATTTTTTTGGTCGGCAGCCCCTACTTGGTACATCATAGCAAAGAAGTAGTTTTGTGGTCGTTTCTGCTACCCAGAACAAATGTGCTCAGACTCTTGGAGGAGACTCAGGCGTTGGCCTTGGAGAGATGAACTGCACACACTGCAGAGCTCTACACCCTAATCTTTGAATAGACATTTAAGAAAGGGGCATCACTCTCTCTCTCTCCTCTTTCATTCATTCATTTGTTCGTTTATCCATGTCCATCCATCGTTAAGTCAGGAAGACTGCACAAAGCCGTTAATAGCATTCCCCTTCACGCTCCCCTCCCCTGCTATCTTCCTTCTCTTGTACTCATCTCTTATTTTTCTTGCCTCCCCATTTACTCCTGGCAATTACACTGACATGCACTTGCCAGATTCACACTATTCCTTTTGGGACATCGGCATTCTTTGCTTTCACCATCACTTATCCTGTCATTATTTGCTGATCGATTGGATCAAACCATCATCATTTCTATCTTTTCTTCAGTCACTTTCCATCTATGCTCTCTCCTCTGAAGTGATTTCACATCATCATTACATTTCCTGCTTTTTATTTCTGCGTCAGCCCAAAATGGTTTCTGAAAGGCTGAATCCTGTAAGATTATTTTCTCTGCGTTGACGTGAAAATCTGTTATATTTAAATAAAGAGTGAAGGTTTCCCTGTTAGCTACAGGGCTTTCAGACAGAAACAATTTGTATTACACTTTCAAGGAGCATAAACCTCGGTTACTGATATCTCTGTATCAGGTTAGCAATTGATCCTTCACAATCCAGAAGTCAATCCTTTTACTCAACTCAATTTTACTGTCCATGTAGTCACTTACTTGGTGCACAAACTGAGCTTTATTTCAGACCTCATTGTTGCTTTCATGATTAAAAATGCAAAAAGATACAAAAAACGTCTCATAAAACGAAGAATTCAAAAATCATTGACACAACATAAGAGTTCTTTCTTGTGGTTAGGGGTAAAATAGATTAATCCAGACTTGGACTGCAGCAAAGAGAATAATGTTCATGGATTACTCGGCTGCAAAATTAGATTAAATTACTTTCAGCAGGTGCTTTTATCCAAAGGTTCTTACAAAGTTTCTTGCACTCAGGCATCACATGTGAGGTTAAAACACATACATACAAAAACCCCATCAATCAACAGCCAAACCGACAGGCAGCTGCTGATGTCTGGGTGTACAACCATCTCTAATGGATAAAATAAACTGATCAACATTTACTTTCAAAAGAAAAACGCATTTAAAAGCAAAAAAAAAAAATGCTTATCAAAACCAGAATTGTAGCAGAGTTTTAGTATAATCTCTGTCAGCCTGATGCCACCAGCTGCAGTGCAGGAAGAAGAAATGTAGCCCTCCCAACTGGAATCAGCCAACATGAGACCAAATTGTTGGGTAGAATGGACTTTAGTAAAGATTTTAGTTTAAATACAATTAAGAGATCATCCTGTAGAATTAGTTTAGAGAGAAGAAGTGAACCCTTCTGTCTATTATTATTATATGTTCACCCAATCAGGTTTTGGATCCTTAATGTTATTAACTGTGATAGGAAGACGCTGATGTAATAATCTGAGACAAAGCCTGAAATTGGTTGAAAGCGTATCCTTGTTGAGTCAGTCATGTCTGCCAGAGCCAGACAATGAACAAGCCACTAACTGCTGGATGACCTTTTCAGCTCGTTCTTCTTCATGTCCTTCAGTAACAATAGCTGGTCCTGCTCCTGCACAGTCTGTTTCTTGATGATGAGAACAGTTCTATGCTTCGACTGTAATAAACACCTATTAACAATGATGACTGAATTACTGACTAATTAGTGGCATTCATGTAAACATCCTTCATTTTGTGTTGTATGGTTTATGTATGTGTGTGTTTGTGATTTATTCCAGAACATGCTCCATATCCTTCACTCTCCTCCCCTTGCTTGCCAGTCTTACTCCATTCCTCCCTTTCCTTCTTTAGCTACTTAACTACCATGGTAACAGGTGATGTGTGAAGTCTCACAGGGACATGTCTCAATGAGGACAACGCAGACGCACACATTTGTGCTGTTGAAGGGCATCTGTAATGAGCGAAGACTCCAAAATACAGCAAACAGGCTTAAGGAGGAAGCCAAGGAAAGATTCAAAGTGAGAACAAATAAATCTGAAAAGTAAAGGATGCAAGAGAATGAACAAACAGAGACGGGGAAACCAAGACTGTGACAGAGAATTCAGATTGAGATCATCCATATGTCCCAACACTAAGCAGTCAGGAAGCATCCATCTGCTTGGTGCTATTCAACCAATCTGTTACAGGAAAAACAAAAGTACAAATATCTTTTATGAACATTTTCAAATAACAGTGAAATACTATTAAATAAAAACATTTTTAGAGATATACCAAAACTATGCAAAGAAATTAAATATAATTTTTGTATGTCACTGATACTACTTTCTTAAAATATTGGTCTTTTTTGTGGAATTAAATAAAAAAAAAAACAATGAGCATAAACATTATAAAAAAAAGTACCTTGAACTTACCAAATGAGTGAAAAGGGGCAGAACAAACAGAAATTTGATTTATTTGGGTAAAGATGCATCACATGCAGCAGTGAATGACATGGCCATTTAAAAAGACATGACATTTCCAAAATGGGCTTTATTACAGCTCTGTTTAAACTATTACAGGGATAAATCCCTGCAAGTTTTATAACATATCCTCCTCTCGTCTTTCAGTGGCCTTAGCCTGGTGAGACTAGTGGCGGTGGTTTAGACTTCTTAGATGGGGTCATATCTTGAAACTCAATTGGTGTCAAAGTGACACAATTGTCTAAAAAGTTGTTAATTGGCAGCAACATATCAAGAACTTGAAGTCAAACTTTAAAAAGTTTTACTGTTTTTTTTAAATCAAATTAAACATAGAAAGTGCTTGGACCAAAACATTGTCTGGATAGCTCTTCACTGTTGCCAATAACTCAAAGATCCTAGTCAACTCTGTCATGTGTGCATAATGTGTGTCATAACATTGATTTTGGTCCCTGCCAACAATATTCTTAATCGTTAAAGCTGTATTGTATTGAGTTGCGTGAGAAAGAGATGAATGATTGTGCATTTTGCGAGCATGTTTAGTTAAAGTAGGGATTAGTGCTAAGGGTTAAATTTCTCTTAGCAGTTGAGCACACAGAAGTACTAAAACTTCCCAGATCAGGTCATGGGTTCAGATTAAAGACCATGAGGCATGGATAACCTACATAAGTGCTGTACCTTAGATAAACAGCAGGAGACTTCATATCAACTGAATGGATATGATGTGGTGTAAGAATACAGTAAAGTGCTTGTGAGGAGATTCACAGATGAAAGATGAAAGAATCCGGTAAGTATCCTACGTGAGGATGTCAATAAATACTAAAATAGATAACTAAGATTTGCTTAACATAAATAGAAAAATAGGAGTGGTGCAATCATCTCATTATCTAAATTAGCACTTTTTTGCTTCACGTGACTAATATTTATGCTCTAATCTGACAACACTTTACATTTTGAATTTTTTTTGGTTATAGGGTTTTTGAATTATTTTTTTGTTATATACGTCTTTAGTCATTTTTCAATTTTTTTCATTTATTTACACAATGTAATAATTTTGTATTATACTATGCTATAATTTATGCAATAGTTTTAGCATTACTCTGCACAATCAAGAATTACTTTTACAATAACATCTAGTATAAATTTGGCAGTGAGCCAACATTCTTTTTAATACTGTTGTTTTTGTGACTTTATTTAACACATTTTTTTATATATATATTTTTATTTTAAGTAAATGTGTTAGCCCTTTAGCCATTCATTGAAAGTTCTCTTTAAAAAACCAAAACACAAGCATTATTCAAAATTAATTTGTTGACATTTTTTTTCACTTTTACGACTACAAACTGTACATTTTTTATTATCAATTCATTTGATGCTTTGCACTGTAAGTTATGTCTTTTGCTACACTATCTCTAATTTATGGTTTCACAAACTTGATTATTAGAAGTCTTATTCGTAATTATGAAAGTTTTTGCTAGTTATTTTTTTATGTACTTAGAAGTGACAAGTACAAAGATCTTTTTTTGTTCATACACATATATATATTTACACCCATACACATAAAAACATAAAACGCATTTTTTAGAGTGCAGATCATTTTTAATGTATCATCTTTATTTTTCCAGCCACACATACTTGTACACATTTTTATATGCATGCTAATTTATTCATTTTAAAAATTTTTAAAAAGTCATCGATAAGTTACCAAAGTAAGAGTTAACAGTAATTGCACAACAATCAAGTTTTGGCAGACATCATCTTTTGAAATAAACGCTTATTTTATGTGCCTGGTATTATTAAAAATGCGGTTTAATCAGGAAGACGACCTGAAAGTCTGTTTTCCGCTTCTAAACTTTCCTTTTAGTGTTTCAAAACACAAAGTGGGGTTACACAATTTGAAAGTGTAAATGAGGATCTAAAAAAAAAAATCTTGCATGGTATTTTTCTAGCAAGCTTCAGAAGGGTATTTGAGTTCTGAAAAATCTCAAAACTTCTTTCAGGCATTGTTAGGCTGGATAAGCAGCAGTGGCAGCTATGTAGATTGCGAACAGTCTGCCAAAAAGCAGCACCAGGCAGCGCTTTTGTTCTGTGCATAAATAAATGATTGCTTCATTTGGGCTGGCAGCTTCAATAGACCGTCCGAACCAGCAGGATAATCAGAGTTCAACTGGAATAAACGGGAACTTTTAAAGTGAATGAAGAGCTGTCTGTCTGCAGACTGAATGGGGTAATGAGGCTCTTCAGTTGCAAAAAAAAAAAAAACCCTATGAATGTGCAGACACACAACCAAACCCATCACACATTAACAAGCAAACGCCTCGCTAGTACCTCCCACTTCTCTATTCATGCACAATACCCCATACAAACACAGAAAATACTTCAATTGTGCACAATCTGACCCAAGCACCTGATAGCACCTTTGCCTCAAACCTAAGAATTCCAGTCGTCCTTATGATAACAAGTCTTTGTGCCCTTCGTGACTACTCGTTGCAGTGAGGCAGATGTATTTACAAGACCAAAATCTCTAATATATTGACAAAAAAAAAGAATGCCCGAATTGAACTCACATAAGCACTCACAATTTCTGTTGTGTGGGAACTGGTGGCCCCAGAGTGGCCTTTATTTAACAGACAGGTCTTACTTTGAGAGACAGGACCCCATGGTGAGAGAAACAAACAGTGCAAACAGTAGAGCCAAAAGACCTTACAGGAGCTGTCAGTCTTTCTCAGTAATCCTTGACATTCCTGCTCTGATTCAGTATTTTTTTTCAACATTTCTACCTACTGTTTTCTTCATAATGCCGCAGATTACTTTTTTTGCTTCCTCAACAACCAAATATTAGCTACAGCTTTTTTAATTCCATACCTAAAATTAAGAAATTTTCCATAAGATTTTTTTTTTTTTTACATTTTAAAGGATAAAATTCCCTACATTTGACAACAGCTCATATATGCTCTATTTCTGAGGGAGGTGAAGCTGAAAACAAGGGTGGTCTAAAGGGCTAAGAAAAGCTCTTAAGCATCTTTTCACAGTAATGAAGTGTGGAAAGAAAGGCCTCCGTGTCAACTCCTCATTATTGTTTCTTGAAATACGCTTTGGGACGCACAACAGGCCACATGACTGCAGTGATATGTACAAAAAAAACAAAAAACAGTCATAGACCAGACAGAGAAATGCTTATTGTAGAACATTTGAATGGTATTTTTCAGAGCATGCCCGGGCATTACATCTGAAAAGCATATTTCAAATGACAAAAAAAAGAATATAATTAAGTCTTTAACACCCTGTAATCAAATTTCAGTTCATAGTGTTTGCTTTTTTTAGGATGCCAGTCATGTTAGAGGCAAAGTAGTGGGTATATTACATTACTGGTCTTTTTATTTAAGAAAAAAGATGGCACAAAAGTTTTAAAAATATAGACTTGTTTATAATGTCTGGATTCACCCCCGAGTCTGAATGTAACATTATCACTTAATTGGGGATTTCTGAGGGGAAAACATTCAAGGGAATAGTTAATACACAAAAAACCCCTAAAAGCAACATAATGTTCAAGCCACATTATGCCAAGATTAAACCAAGAGTTTCATGCCAGGAATGTGGATCAATACAATCACTTTTAGTCACCATGGTAACTTATGTTGGACACAAACCCTGAAAATATTCCCACATATATAAAGGAGGCACAAACTCAGTGATGAATGCTATTACAAATTCAACATGAATGTGCGTTTTGAGGGGTGTGGCAAAACAAACAAAAAAAAACATTATCTGTTCCCCAATTATTGCCCCACTAAATGTATGTCTGGCCTCTTTCACTTCCTCCCTCATGATTGAGGCTTCCACCCCCCAGTCAGGTTTAATTGACTGTGTGGCAGATGGAGCGGTCAATGGTCTGTGAGAATCGATGTCATCATTGTGGACCTGAGTAAGAGATTAGCAGCTAGTTAGCGGTAGTGAGCGATGGCAGCTGGCATCCCTCCCCCGCTAGTCACACAGGAAGTACTAGTGAGCCACTCTTAACCACGCGAGCAAATTGACTGTTTAGTGTCACTCATCTGTTGTATACGGCCATGACTATTTCAATCAACACACTGATGAAAGAGGCGTTGCTTTTGCACACCATCTAAAATTGTAGAATGCCGTGTTAGTTCCAAATGCAGATTGACGGGTGAAAAAAAACAAGTCTTAAAAAATAATTACAGCTTAAAATCCAAAGCAAGGGTTAAAAAAATTACAGCAGCTTCTCATTATTTTCAAGAAAAACATGACATGCAAGCTTGGTAATTAAGACAAACATTTACTACGTGACCTGACTCACAACTGTTTGACAAATGCTCCAGTATGCATTAAGAAACATCAGCTCCTCACTCATAAGGTTCTTTGATTTTTCCTAGTACAGAAAATTCCTGAAAACACTAATGAATACATTTCCCATAAACCTTCTAGTAAAAAACAAACAAAAAAATCAGCTTGAAAAAAACAATCTGATGAAAGAAAAGAAATGTAATATAATATGGATTTAGACCAAAATTGGAATGAAACTGCTTACTGCATGTTATAAGGTTTTACAATTCTTTTGGAGATGAAAGTAAAGATAAAATGTTAAATGGGCATTACAATTAATGATTTTATACTGCAAATACTGTTGCATTTTGCTAGCCTTCTTGATAGCGGAAAAGTTTTTGTTTCGTGGAAGAATCTGGGTTTGTCACTTGGCAAAGCAGTATTTTTTTTTCTTTTGGTAAAAGCAGTCTTACTTAGCCAAACTTCATAAAACAATAAATATTAAAAAATGGGAAAGCAGCACAAAAGAGACATTAAATAAATTCACTCGTCATCCCAAATCAGCTTACAGCTGCACATACAAGAGCTCTCTACACGCATGCAGAGTACATCTAGCACACAAGCTCAAACTGGCATTACGCCACCAGCAGTCTGATGAGAAATTATTCAATTTCCTCCAGGGTTCCCACTCGGACGACCAAGCCAGGTCAAAGCAGGGAAAGGAGCAGGGCTCATGTTGCTGCTGAGCGTTTCTTCAGAAAGCCGTCTCCTCTGGAGGTGTCAGCGTCTCTGCTCCTTCTCGGTCTGGGTCAGACCGAGTTCAACAACAGACGCTTTTTACAAACTTTGACACAACGTGTTTTGACACGATGCGGGGAACTGACGTGATTGAACATTTGCACGGTCCTTCGTGTTCTAGCAGAATGCTGAGGCTATAGGAGTGTAGCCATCCATTTAGAACACACCAAACAAAGCCACAGTGCATGACTGCCGACCAAAAAAGTAAGCTGGATTTCTTAATCTCTCCATTATCTCAAGGGAAAAACAAGAATTGGACGGCAGCTGTCCTGGCAGTGATCTCTACAGAGTATTTACAACAGAAAATAAACACAAATCCCCTTTTGTGTGACAATTCAACCTCATACAAGAGCAAAAGTAACAAACATAAACTAAAAATCTCTCACAATAAACAGTGACTCAATCAATCATTAGCTTTATCTAAATAAAACTGATTTCAAACACGTTATTTAATATGGCATCAACAAACAGCTGGGAGCTCGTTTTTATGCAACAGGCTGTAATGTTGCTCTTCTGTCATTCAAACAACCAACGACAGTTGTGTTGTAGCCAAAACATGTGCACGAGTGTGTCGCTCTCCCGGTTTAGAGCCTCTAGACCAGAAAACATGTCGACAGAAGACATAAACTACATTAAAGTGCAATAAATGTACTAAATCCACAATCCCTTTCTAAATTATAAATTTGTATGTTTGGAACAATTTTTCTATTTCTTTTTCCAACTTATCTTTAAAATATATCAGCCTCATTCTACCCCAAAACATATATTTTTTGGGGTAAAAAAAACAGACTTTTCCCAATACTGTTAGTTAACACCTCCCTCGGCCTGCTTTCACGCTGCCCAGGGAGTAACAAAAGAGTAGGAAAGAGATGTAACCTGATGAAGATGGATAGTATGTATCCACTTTTGCACTCAGTGTGTAACGTAGCACCACATATCCTCTGCTGCTCCAACACAAAGACATTTTTCTGTGAAACTGTCGATCACATAAGCACTTAGCTGAAAGACATTTTTCTTGCTCGCCCCCTCATCAGATAACACCTTCGAACTGTCAGCTATTTTTCATTTTTAAAAAATGTTAAAAAGTGGGTGAGTAAGAAAAATTGTACACTTTTCTCTGTCTCCACATGAAGCAGTGGCATAGAGCCCAAAGATGGATGTGCCACATCAAGAAAGCATGATCAACGTTAACCGTTTAGACCCCGTTTTTAGAAGCACTTGAACATTCTTGTGCTGAGTGTGCATATTCTAAAAGATTTAGGCCTCTAAGGGAGGATTCATGAAAAGCAATATGTTACTGTCAGTTCAAAACAGTTCTAATACTTGAGCAAGCAATCTCTGTATGCACTAATAATACCTTTATGAACCTAGGCAAACAGCAGAACTTTAAAGTCCCACTCAAACTGTATTTTTTTCTATTGGAAAATTGTTCCAGGTCCTCTTTTACTTATTATTATGCAGTTTTTAGCCAAAGTTAAAAAGTCTCTGTTGTTTTTTTTAAGATATATTTTCTGCAGAGCAGCAGGAGATGTGGGCAGGACTGATGGTGTGTAAGTTAGCTCCGCAAATTTCTCATTAGCCCTTTGTTTACATGCTCTCTTGCTAGCTTATAGCACCTCACAAACCCAAGATAAAATTAGCATATCAAAAAGACAAGCAATATCAAAACAATCCAGCCGTACAGTTTTGAGCCAGATGGCAGCTCAGACAAGGAAACAAATACGTTACTGGATCCATTTGTATGCAGGTGGACGCTTCAGAATTGTAGCAGAGAAAGGAGACGTTGGCCCGTCCATAACACTTGCTACGTCACAAGCGCAAGCTTTTTCAAACCACAAATAATCATCTGTTCCTGATCCACCATGATTTCAATAAAGAAATACTCAGAAATGCAGTTTTAATCTTAAATTATTGCATATATGTCTTTTGGTCATTGGACCAGGTGTTTAATATTTGACTTTTCTTTGACAAATATGTATCAGGTACAACTAATAAACAGTTAAAATATATTTCAACCTTTATTGTCATATCATAATAAATAAATCTACATTATTCTAGCATCTCATTTAGCAGTAAAGTGAAGTCACAGACTAAAATCTGCAGATTTGCTATAGTTAGGGTGTTTGCATACTCTTTATAAAACCAGTGTTACTCAACTGTACAGAAAATGAACAACCATATCACAAATACACATCTGTATTTGATCAGAATGATGCATACACTTACCTCCATAGCAAGTGCAGCTGTTTGCTGGTCATAGTGGTTGAGGAGATTGGGCATAAAGGTGGCGTTGTAAGGCAGATCCTGGCACATTCTCAGTCTGATCGGCTCACAGCTGAACTCACTGTGGCTCTCTATAGGTTCCATGTTAATGGAGAGAGCAGGTGAAAGCATAGAGAGCAGAACTAGGAAGAGTGGAATGAAGATACGGAGGACAAAATCTTTAGATGTGCCGTTGCTTCTTACAGTTTTTCTAGTTCTGTTTTTCCTGGCACTTGTAAGCGGTGGTTGCATTTTAATGTGCGGCATTTTTTCTCTGTATCTCAGACGGATAACATGGCTACCAGATAAAAAGCACCCCAGAAATGGGCGTCTACAGAGGATCGGTCCACTTTTTTAGAGCTGATGGTGAAGAAAAATCCAGCAGTTATACTATACACTGCCTGAATTGAAAGGAAAAATCCAAATTCCTGCGTAAGGTCGGAAAATTTGTGTCAGTCTTCACATTTCCAAGGCACTAAAGTAATTCCTCCGCTTTGTTTATCCTCTTATAGAATTTTCTTCCCTTCCATCTCCCGGCGACATCCCTGGACAGACGGCTCATTCCATTTCAAACGTGAGTGGAAAGCTGCAATAATAGCCCCAGCACCGGCCCCATCTGCCAGAGGTCTTCTGCGGGTTACTCCTCACAGCATTTTCATGGGTGTCTGAAATGACAGCCCAGCCCACGGTGCATCCCAGTCATCCAGGAGTCTGAGATTCCTCCTCAAGAAACCAAATCCCACTTTCTCACATTAAATTGGCAGCTTGATCCATCAAACAGGTCCTGCAGGTTCAAAACACAAAGAAGAGATTCATGGTTAGGTTTTAAAAAAAATAGTGGATTTATTTCTGATCTGCCACACCCTTCATCAAACAGCAAACATGAGGATGTAAACAAACATGATCTATATACACCAGAGTGGAGGGCAGATGTTCTGGCAGCCCAAGTTGGTATTCTTTAAAAAATTGTCCTGACTTGTCTCAGGATCAGATTCTGAATAGTGCAGACTTTAAAGCGTCACGAACGTTACACCTGCGGACGGTCAGACACTCCCCCCAAGTCCGTGTTTGATCCCCGGGAAAGACTGCTTTGTCAATGGAAACATTACATACTTAAGAGCACTAAAATACGTCAACTTAAACTTAAATTATAACATATTTTAAATTATTAAGTCTGTCGATAGGCTAAAGTTAACGCACGCGGGTGACAGCAAGCTAGCTTAAAAGACATAAATGATTTAGAAGCACCTGTACCGTACGGTTAACACTGAAACACAGCTTCTAATAGATTATTTTAGTTCCGCGAAGACGAAGTTAGCTTCGATACTAAACACCTTTGCTGTTCATACCAGAACATGCGGCAAAAAAGAAAGAATATTCCAATTTTCATTCCATGTTTGTGGAGGCACCAGCCGCGCGGCTGCTGCATTTACTGTCGCTCCGTTAAATTAACTAACCGAATACACATTTCAGCGTCAACCTAACGTTATATCTTAAAATAAAAAATAAAAATTCACCTTGTGAGGAGAATAATGAGCTGGGCGGTCCATTCACTGCGGTACTGCGTCCTTACTCCGCAGCTGCAAGCCTGCAGCAGCAGCAGTGATCCGCCGACTCGACGTGAACGCGCATTTCCATTTGCAGTGACCGCGCATACACGCAACTTGGCTCCTCAGAATCGTGCGCGCGTGCGTGGGCGTGTAATTTTTTTTTTTTTTTTTTTACTACCGTGAGCAACTACAAATCCTCTTTCGACAGACAATGTAGCCGCATTTATTCACCGACAGTTTTCTGTTAACTTATATAGATTGTGGTGAGTTCAAAGTCCGTGTAAATAAAACTCAAAACAATCCCTAAAAATTAAGTTTTTATATAACATTGACGAAACTGCAGTATGTGGAGTTATCGGTCAAAAATCCAGTCAATATTTATCCCCTACAGCATGAGGATTAGCAGTGTGTGCCATAATTTCCTTCCACACGATTGAGCATGGCACTAGATTAACCGTTTCATGGCTGATCTCTAGCGAGCCTCTCTTGTCCTGAGTTGTGGGGGGTCCGTGAATGTGACAGCTGAGGCTGCTGGCCTACATTCTGGTTTTAGCCTCTTAATGTGACCCCACTTGACACTCATCAAAAGTACACTACAGGCTCAAATACATCCATCACAGCACAACATTCATTGGGATGCAATCATTTTTAATATAAGCTGTTCAAATTATATTTTGTTTTCACATATATTTTTGCACAATTTGTTGTCAACTTCCATAATACGTTTTCTGAGGTCAGTTACAAAAATGCATAAAGCTTGAAAAAAAGTATATACAGTTTAGAAGTATTTTTTAATAATAAAAAATACATAACTCAAGAAATGAAAATATGTACCTCAGCAAAGGTGATTAATCAAACCATTTCATGACTAGAAACTAGAGATAGAGTCTAATAAACATTTTTTAAAAAAGAAATCAAGTTTAATTAAACAAATATTTCCTTTTCTTGTTTATTTTCTTTGATGTGATTTATTAATTATTGGTAAATATTTTTAATTAATTTAATTTTGGATTAGGACTTAGGTTACAGTCTGCAATTTAAGCAAATTAAAAATAAATTAAATGTTTGACCGTATTCTCTTTTACTTGATTTGCATAATTTATTAACTAAAAGAAAGAACCAAGAAAGAGACACAAAATAAAAGAAAAAACAATACATGGAATAAGCAGCAGTTTAATCACCCAACAAGAGACACATTTTTAGTAACTTTGGAGTACATTTATTCCCCAAAAAAGGTAAGTATCGACGAAGAAAAAAGCAAAACGCAGAAAAATGTTTGAAAAGCTGCATTTCTCCACATTTCAGTGCTCAGGACCTCTAACCTGTAGTCAGCCAACGAAAAAAGCACAATGGCTAAAGCAAAATGCTCTCAAACGTTTTCAGTTTTTAAATCATAAAAATCCTTCATTAACCATCTCCATTTTTAGAACGTGTTGCCTGACATGTTCAATTTCTGTTTTTCTTCAAAATAATACAATTTCAAGCATACAATAAACTGTACAGCAGCAGATTTGAGGTTAATATACATTTAAAAGAAATCAATTGTAAAATTTCCATAAAGTTGTTTAAAGACAACTGTTAAATGGAGTTCAAATACAACAAAAATTAGAAAATTAGAAAAAAAAAATAGAAAATATTACTGATTTTGATTTAAAAAAGATTGCTAAAAAACATTTTTCTATCAAAAACAAAATGCTATCATACTAAACATGAAATGATATTTAGTAATACCAAACCCAATCAGAGAAAAGGGCTTGTGGACGGGACTGAAATGATGCTTGACATCTCATTGTGGCGTTGAAAAAATATCACAACACTGAAACCTCATACAAGCACATAACATCTACCATAATATTACAGAAACTAGATTAAGTCTTCATAAGCATGTAAGTATGGCACCAGACGGAGTGAATCACTTTTAAAAAATGACTATTACTGAAACTATTAGGGCTTCCTTTCATTTTGTAGTATCTGGCCGTTTTACGCTTCAGGATTTCCTTTTTGTCCAATCAAACGCCGGCTGTGGGGAAAAGATTCGGCGTCTTCCTCCAGCTAGAAGAGAGGGTGAAAGACAGGACAAGATTTAATTAGTAATAAGTAAAAAGATTACAAGAATACATGCTTACTGCAAAAATGCTTGTACTAACAACATAATTCTTTACAATTCTGGGAAAAAAAACATTAAAAATTGTAACTTGGGGCAATTAAAAGAGCTTTGCAAAAAGACTAATTTTTTGTATTAGAAAACAGAAAAAAAATCAACAATTCTAGAATTATGAGAATGACCAGGTAACTGAATTTGGAAGAAACATCTTTATGGCTTACTTCAAATTTTAAATCTTACAAATTTGAGGGGAAAACAAATACATTTGATTTTAAAAAACAAAATATCAAAATAAATTCAGTCTGGTAACATTTTGGTGGAGATTGATTTTTAAAAAAAAAATTATTCTTTATAAAGTGATGCTTTATTATTGAATATGCTGACAGAAAACGTAATTCTTAATAAACATGTTATTGTCGTCAAATAAAAAATGTAAGCAAAGACATTTATTTAAGAAAAGTTACTAAAAGTAAATCTTCTTAATAAGGGCCTTGTTATTAAACTGGGCATTTTGCAGTTTTATTTTTGGATCATTTTTAATAAATCAATCAAAAATATTTTTATACAGTTTTTATAATAATAGCTTAATTTATTTGTTTTAATCTGACCAATTAGAATTTTAAAATCAAATTTAAGCCCAATAAACTATATGAAACATTAAAAGTGTACTGGTAACCTATAAATATCAAAATATAAATAAATGCATTTATCAGGGTAAATATGTCCAAATCTTGAAGATAAGAATTAATTATATATAAAAAAAACTTGACATTTTGTCCACTGAAAGGGAAAACCTCTTTTTTCTTTTTTTTTTAATACTCGAAGTCTAAAAACATTTTGGGATCCCCCTGGTTTTCCAAACACAGGAAGTTCCAACACTAAATTAGTTTTGTGTTTGAATCATTGAGAGCATGTCTGAGTCAGTCTGAAAATCAGACAGACCCTTCCAGCAAATCTGTCTACCCCCCTCAAAGACACACACCTGCTCTTTGATGTATCTGTTCCCACAGGGAAGCAGTCCTCTGAGAGTCAGAGCAACGATGAAGCACCACACCGACAGTCCCACCTCTGCAGCCGACAGCACGGCACAGGGGATCCACAGAGCCAGGGTGGTATCCTGACATTTAGAAGGAGGGATTTAGTCACCAAAATATCAAAAAAGTGTGCGTTCTTTCTTCAGTTGGCACTCACATAGATTCGGGTCGAGTCAAATGGACACTGGGCACCGACAGGAGAGCGAGCGTTGATGGGAACTACTGTCTCGTTGCATCCCAACATCAAACCTTTTCCCTGGTGGGTAACAGTGATGCTAATAGCTAAGATGACCCCAGTGCAGCACGCTGCTGAGAGCAAGGCATTCAGGAAGGATGAGATCAAAAGGCCAATTTGCTGAGGACACAGAAACAACATTTTACAGAGTAAAAAAAAATGTGCAAAGCTGTATCATAAAAACATGAAGCCAAATTCATTTCTTACCAGTTTCACGTTGCGCAGGTTCCTTGATACAACAATCGCTATAATCCCTGAAGCGATACTCTGTAAGATGAAAATGATGATGAGTGTTTCATCTCAGAACAAAGCATAAGAAACCTGGCATCAGGAGTATCAAACTGCTTTATTCTTTTTCCTTTCCAGAGCTGCCAGGAAGACATTTTACCACAAAGTTTGGCAAGTTAGAGGCCATTAATGGAAAACACACCGAGTCAGAAACATTTTGTAACTTTTATTACGATTTGTCTGCTTCACTTGTCAATCCCTCACATCCTCGTGGCAGGTAATTTCAAGAAAGGTGAAAGTTAAGGCCGAGTCGTCATTGACAGGTGTTAGTTTCCATGATGGATGAACATAATGAGGCCTGCCCTGAAGGGACTGCAGATTGATTAGAAAAACCAGCTCCCTGCTGAGAGGCAAGTTCAGTCTTGATCGAGGATAAAAAATACACAACATTATTACTGTGTTAAAAATCTGCTTTAAGACCTGAAAAGTCTAGTAACTTTTATGAGCAGGGGAACAGTGAAATGATTAAGTTTGAGACTTAAAACTCAGTTTCTTGGAAGAAGGTTGAGCAACCCTGAAACTGACAGAAAATGTCAATATGGGGACTCACCAAAAGGCCAGAGGTGACAGAAATGATGTTGGTGACCGTGTATTCGGTGCTGATATGCTGGCTGGGTTTGGAAATGTGGCGTAGGACACTGCCGTGGACAATGGCTCCAAGGATAAAATTAATATGACCAACCAGGATAAGAACCAGCCCCTTCTTCATGAGTCTCCCAGGCCCTTTTTCTTTATCTGGGTGACCAAAAACACAGGCAATACGATTTTTAAATCATGAGATAAAGGAGAAACTAAAAGTAGATTCTCTATTTTCTGGGAAATTTTAAAAATAATCTCAAACTTAAACCACATTTTATTTTTGTAAGAAAAAACACAATATATCTGTACCAGATCTACATTGCTTTGAAATCACTAAAGTTACTTTGGAATTTATAGGAAATTGCAGCAATTAATGTGCAAAAAATACAATTTATTAAAATAAAAAAGTCTACTTTTAAAGTAAATCAGTAGAATGAAAAATCTTGATTCTTATAAGGTTTATGGAGCTTGGTAGTGCTCTGTAATATTTTTCCTGGTACTATTTTAGACAACTTTTCTCTAATAAGTTACATTTGTACGGGGTAAATTAGGAACAAAGTAATACAAACTAGATTTTTAAATTTGAAAAACAGACATTGTAAAAAAAAAAAAAATTTTAACATTTTCTTTGAAGATTACAATTATTTTTGCAAACTTTTCTTTGAGTCCTTCAGGTTTACAATGTGTATCCTCAAGTTTACAAATTTTTATAAATTTTCTTTCAAATTTACAATGTCTTGTTTTCAAATTTCCATTTCCCAGTCATATGTGTGTATTTTTTAAATTTAAAATCTAGTTTTATCATTCACTTTAATTCTGATCCTAATTTGACCCCTTACATGTATCTGCTGTCATTGACTTAATGAACACAGCTGCATTTTAAAAGGAGAATCAGATTTTTATTAATTATTTTATTTAAGTTGGAAAACATTCTGTATTAAAATGCAAGAAAAATATTCTAAAGATAAGTAATAAAATGTAATCCTAAAATAGAAATGAAAGGTGTTAATTGTAAAGTGTGTGCGGATTAGATTCAGGTAAAAAGGCGGAAAGATATTCCTCCGCAGGACAATGAAAAATGGAAGCTAATAATCGCATTTTCTACGCACGAATGTTCCTCTACAGGTTTTAAGTGTTACTACGTGCACGAGAAAACTTCTGACTGCTGTCATTAGGTTAAAAAAACCCAAACATGAACAATAAACAGGCCTAAAAGTTAATGAAATTAATCCGCGCAGTGCACGTAGGCCGCTGGTCAGTCTCGCCTCTGGAGGTGGTCGAATGACGACTCTTAAAAATACAAGTTTTATAAAAGACCCGCCTCTTATTTCTGCACCTGCACAATATGAAGACCCACTCACCGAAATTGCACATCTTTCTGGCTGTGTGGATGTATGTCTTTGAATAAAATTTAACAAGGAGCAATTTTCGAGCACAACAAAGAGGTTGTAACAACTTCGAGCACACGGAGGTCCCTGTGCACTTCCTGTATGACGTCACAACACTCACCTGTGAATCACCTGCCATAAAATTTCATTTTTTTTTTTTGCTCCGCGTTTGTTCCTCATCATATTTCTAACAGCTATTATTAATTTCACGTGTTTGTTAAAAGCATTTGAAATTTTTGCTAATCTATAAAGCTATTGGGCTCAAATAAGGGTATTTTATGACATTTTATAGAAGCTAAACAATAATAAATCCTCTCAGTTTTGTAATTTGTACTCATTTTCCCAAAGTTGGTTATTAAAATTATTATTTTTTAATACAGTTGTATCTGATTTCTTAACATCTTCAACTAGTGTCATGACTAATCTGACAGCTTTATCTGCAGTAGTCACTATTCACAAGTCACTATTGGTCTCGATTCAAAACGTATTTTCATTAGTATTTATTAAATATTCAAAAGAAAACTTACTATATTTCTGTGCATTATATGAAGAAAAAATAAATAAGAAAAATATTTTCTCTTCCTTTTTCTATTCTGTCAATCATAACGTAAAAGAAAAAAAAAATGATTATTTTTCCTTAAGTACCTTACAGGTTAGTTTATTATTATTAAAAAAAAGTAAAAGTAACTAGTGCACACCAGTTACTATTTTATTTGATTATTTTTACTTCAATGTGCTCTTTAGGTAGGGCACCGTACAAAGGAAAAAAAAAAGTTGGTGAAAAAAAAATATACATAAACATGCTAAAAGTTATGGTATTGACATTAAAAAAATACACTATTTCTTAAAGACAAAGTGAATAAATTGACCCTTTTATTTGCAAGAACAAGCATTTCACTTAGATTTCTGTCATTATGTAGGTCTCAGAAAAAATGTGCATTCAATGACATTCATGTCATATACAAAACAAAGCAATATTCAAACATATCAAAAAAGATTGCATCATAAGAAAACAGTCTAGAGCTGCCAACCCAGTACGATTATTTAATAACCAGTTTCATCCCCACCATTAAACAGGATGGAAAAAAAGTACTAAAAGAAAGTCAGAGGGATTGCAGGGAATCTGCATTAAACTCCAGCATTCACACTGAACCAGATCCGTGCAAGAGTTTATGCAGTTTGCATTCCCTATACCGACTAGAGCACATCTATGGGAAATTACAATCTTAGCAGTTTACATGATGTATGTACATAAACAGACAAGTTGGACGGAGAAAAAAAAAAAAGTAGCCTGAATATACTTTTAAAATAATACTCAGAGGAAAACCACCAGAATTAATGAGTTCATAAGACGTATGTGAAAAGATGTACAACATAAAAATATATTAGAAGATGTGCATCACAATGAACGTCAAAAAAGCTTTAAGTGTCTTTCAAAAGGAAAACGGTCAAATTTTTAATTTATTAATAAAATGTACATGATAATAAAATCATTACATCAGATTTATCTTAAAGGGACATTTTCTTAAATTCTTTGAATTTTATATTCTACTCCCTGAATATTACAATCTTTGGGCAAAAAGGTACAAATACTAAAAATTCTATTTAAAAAAACAAAAAAGTACCTCATGTAACGCTTGTATGAGTTCTACTGTAACTGTCAGTAACTGCGATTTTCCAGCCTCTCAGAATGGACACATTGAAATACCAGTAAAAAAGAAAAACATCAGTCAAACATTTAAAGAAAGACAGGATCCAGCACACGACTTGAATACATGAAATGATAGAATGGTAAATGTAGATTTAATATTCAGAAAACTTGTACTACCAGTAAAAAAAAGTGTAAAAAATGAGACTTTAAGGCAAATATTTGAACAGAAGCGATGCATAAACTAAATAAAACTTTAGAAGCGAAAATGAGAGAGGTAATTGTTAGGATGCATAATTTCTTCTGCACTAACCGCTTCATGAATTTGAACTCATACATGGTAAAGTTAACTAAATAAGCTGCATGGTTGCAAGAACATTCTACTTATGTAATATTATGTTTGAGGAGGATACAAGAGAGTAGCCCAGAGTACCTAAATCAAAAAGTTAAAACAACCCAAGTAAGTCAGTTGCCTCCAGTAAATAAAAGCATTAATTAAATAAGTTTCTTCAAACAGACTTAAAAATAAAAAGACCAAATGAAACACACTTGATGAAGAGACTGCATGCACCATCATTGTCAGTATCAAGTGTGGTCCAGCATCGATGATGTCCCTGTAGCATTTGGACTTAAGACAGCAAAACCTCATTCAAAACCATTTTGAATATTTCCATACTTGTATAAAATTGTGTGCTCGGACAGAGAATGTAATTCACAGCTGGTGGTTTCTTTGAAGGCATGTGGCTTCATGCTTCTTTTTTTTAATCTCCTGATATGACGGAGGCTCCACTCCTTTGGTCACATAGCCATGCAAAGCTTTGTAGAAGGCATTCGATAAAATGACAATCACTGAGTTCTGTTTACAGGAGGAGCCCGTAATACGCTCGAGAGTGTAGATGTGAGGAGTCTCGTTAGTGAATCGTTTGACTGAGTGCTTCTTCAAGCAATGAGGATATTTTCAGTTGGTCCATCTGCAAAGAGAAAACACAGGTTTTCCAAAGACTGTGAACATTTAAGGAAAATACTGTTTTTTTTACTGACTCGTTGCAAGAATAATGTAATTATTATATTAAAGAAGATTAAAAAAACCCACCTCACTGATAAAGCCCAGCTGGACTAACTCTTCAGCCAACTGCTGAACACTTTCATCTGAAGCACAAAATTGTATAGTTAGTGATCTGTGCAGAATGTCAATTCCACTTTGAGAAAAAGCAAGAAAAAAGGGTAAAAATGCATTAAAAATTGCATAAATCAAACCCTACAGTAGAATGTATGTTTGTTCTTTGCATCTTTAGCCTATTTTTTGTGTGCAGTCAAAACATAGCAAAGAATGAGGATATTACAATCTATTTAACCAAGATGGGATTTATTTTAGCAGATAAAAACATGTTCAAAATCCACTGTGGTTTTAACAATAAAAACATAAAGACTATACTAACTTCATACTCACTGTAAGTAGCCTTTAACACTGTTTGGACTATTTAAAGACCCACTCCTATTCATTTTTAAATTATTTAAAATGTTCCTAGACGTCTTTTAACTAGGATTATGCAATTTTTAGCCCCCAAAAAAGTGTGGCTGTACAAAAGAATAAAATACTGTAGGAGTGGGACTTTAAAGATTTTTGTGTCATATTTGTGTTTTATTAGGATGAGTGAAATATTGCAATAAATAAAGGCATTTCTGCTTTTTTAAGGTCAGTGAATATACCGTAAATGATTAAGAAATCATCACAAATATGATCCAATCAACACCCAGAGTCCATCGTTCTGTCACACATAAGCCTCCTCTGAATCTTGATCTGTTTCTCTACAGTAATAATGTGTATTCTCTCCCCAGATCCCATCTCCAAGCCCTTCAATAACCAAAAATTAGTTAGCAGAAGTATCACTGAATGGATAAAAAAAGGCATAAAAGTTGGTATTTTGACACCAATATATTTTCTGTGTGAGTCAACCTTGTCTAAAGGAAGCAGAGGAGATGTGACGGTCTGTTAATATTAATAATAAAGAACTCAATGTGTAACTGTAACAAGAATGTGAGTTAGACTGCAGAAGAGGCTGAATCTGTGGGATAAACGTTTTGTTCTTTTAGAAAAGGAAAAACAACTCTTAGAGATTATCGTTAAAAGACACAAGACGAGTAAAAGTTGTGAGTTTGAGAACCTCAGTCAACCCAGAGAAGTGAGACTTTGGACTTCGCTGTCGATAAGGAAGTCCTTCAAGTACATTCCCTTTTATCAAAAGGACGGCTGGTTTACAGAGAGGAGGGACGGCCTTTGTGATTCGCTCTGGTGGGTATGGCTGTGCATTGATATGAAACGTAATCTGAAGGATGCACGGCGGTGAAGTGAGAGCGTAAGGGTTCAAGACGACATGTATCATGAGATGCTTTAGATGAGAGCGAGAGCCGAAAACATCAAGAGACCGGACATGTGAAAGCGTGTGAGGCCGTTTGAGCGAAGGACAGGGAGATGAAAGCCTGGAAAGAGACGAGCAGAGGAGGTGACAGCTGTCAGCTGCAGACCTTCAGTCCTGAGATTCCCCACACTCCTGCAACATTATCCGACGAGCCCACAACTGCACAGCATGCACGTGCATTCGTCATTCATTTGGCGGTAACATTCCCATTTGCCCTCGTTGTAACGGCTTCTGTGAAATCAACTGATTATCTGATTGAGATAAACATCTTTACTCGATATAAATCTCTGGGGATCAGGGAGAGGATTGTCTGTATAATGAACATGTCACCAAGTGTAATGTTTCTTGAAGGGAACTGAAACCTGAACATTGACATTTTTACGGCTTATAATTGACAGCTTCTCTGCCTAAAATAGTATGAACTCTTTTTCTCGTGTCAAACTCTCACGAATGTTTTTTTATTTTTCCCCAACTTGGAAATCTATAGAAGTGGCTTGCAAAAAAAACAAAAAACAAAAAAAAAAACAGGTGATCTTCGTTCTAATTTTTGTTGTGATTTTCGTTCTTATATTTTTAATGACTACAAAAGCAAAAAACCACAAACTTACTAACTGACGTCATCTGCTCATAAAAGCTTTAAACTGACCTTCAATTAAAAGTTGAAAAGCTACAATGTGTCCGTGTCATCGATGTGATCCATGTCCGTTTCAACCATGATTTAATGTTCGTCTGTGGTGATGCAGAAAACCAGTTACAGCCTGATTGCTTGAGGTGAAGCTGCAGCGGCAGGCGGGGACCGTCAATAAAGTACCTAAAGCAAACAAGCTCCCTGATATATCTTTACTCTGTCTATTCAAATGAAACTGCATGTTCCAGTAAAGCAGGTTATAGACGTATCCTTATCTCCTCATTTTATGACTACAACTGTTGTAGTCATAAAAAATATACTAAAAAGAAAAAATTATGGCAAATATTAAAAAAATAATAGAAAATTTCAGAAAAAATAGAGAGATGTATGAAAAAAATAGAGCAAAAACACAATAATATAGTGAAAATCCTTTTAAAAATCATGGCAAAAAAAATTTTGAGCAAAAAATATATATTATAGCGAAAATCATAAAAAAAAAATTCAAGCAAAAATCAGAAAAAAATAGAGCAAAAAAAAGGAAAAATATAACAAAAATAAAAAAGAGAGAAAAATAAAAAGTATAAATAAAATCCAAAAAATTTTTAGATGGAAAAATAAGAATATAGCAAAAATCAGAAAAAAATTATAGCAAATATCTCAAAAATAATTCATCAAATATCTTGAAAAACAAATGGGATCCACAATGTTGACCACTCCTGCAATGTGAGCATCTAGCAGGTCAATGAACTTCGCTGCTTTGTTCCCAATATTGTCGTTGGGACGACGCACAAACAAAAAATAAATAAACAGTTCATACGGGCCAATACTTAGTACTTCTGCAAGGTAATGTTTATGGACAAATAATAAAGTAGGAGGAACAAAACAGACTGATGAGATCGTGACGAGCACATAAACCAAACGGACACAGAACATGTTTATAACGTTGTGGCTGTTCAACTTTTAATTGCAGGTCATCTTATGAGCAAATGAGGTTAGTAAGTTTGCAGTTCCTAAATTAATAGCACAAAAACACAGAAAAGATTTAAATGAAGACTGCCCCCCGTGGGGTTTTTTAAAAGATCAGAACAAAGTCGACAGTTTTTTTCAATTGAATGCAATAAACTCCTAGAGGAATCCAAACTTTCCATGAAAAAATAAACTGGTTGAGCTGCAAGTTTATATTTGTTGGTTCCTCCAGCAGAATGACAATCAAACCAGAACTTTATATTTTTTAATTGATCTTATTAGATGATCAATTATATATTTATTAGGAAGTCTAATTTTTGGTTTTTAATCAAAAAACATAAAAACTGTCTTTTTGTTGCAAATACTATTGCAAATGTAACCAACACCTGACTTGTATCTGCAGATCTTGGTTAATTCCTATTTGAAATGTAAAAGTGTGAACTTTAATTTGAATTTTTCTTAACAGTAGAGCATATATGAAACGAACTCCCAGATCAAATAAAGCTTGAACCCTGTAAAGCATCAGATGAAGATCAACCTGAAGAAAACCACTTTCAATTTTTATGCTCACTGCACGAGTCATGAAGCACCAATGATGTAAAAATCCACTTACGAGGTAACATGTCACAGCTTAGATGTCTATTCAGTTTATCTTCCAGTTTCAGCAGTAACGTTATCTGCAGGGAGAGAAGTATGAAATCAGAGGTATCAACCGGTATAAATTATAATACAAACAATAAAGACTTTATTTGTGCATCAACGGGAAACAAATGTTGATGTTTGCAGCATTTGAGATCAACATCCAATAATTAAATACTCAAATACTTACATGAAACTTTGTGCCCTCCTCAACAGGTTCAAAGTTGCACTGCATTTGGACAACCTGCAGAAAAAAACATATTTTAGAACTATTTAATAAGCATTGTGCTGCAACACCATTCCTTAAGAAGATGTTAATATTTTAAAATCAAGTATGTAGGCTGTTGTACACACCCGTCGCGTCTCCAGCTCCGTGGGTTCGGGTGTGGGTGATTTAACCATGGGGGTGACCACAGGAGATTTAATGATCTTCTGTTGGGTCTGATGTGGACAAGGGACCCCGAACGCCGTCAGCGGGTAAATACCATTCCTGAAAAATATGAGAGTGAAAAAGAAAATGGTCAGAAAACATTTGAAAAACAAGCAGTTATTATTTATCTATACGTGAACTTGGAGACCAACAAATGGATCTCTACTGCCCCCTTGTGGCCACATAATGTTTTGCAGAAGGTAATAAAAGGTCACCAAACACCAGAAAAATGTACATTTGTAAACAGTTAGTGCTGATTTGCTTCTTACCTCACATCCTCAAGAAATTTATCAAGTTCCAAAGCAGGAAACTGGGAAAGCCTAAAGAAAAACAGAATACCACCTCAGGACACTTTTGAGTGATTTATGACAATCATAAAACGTTAAAAAACTTTAAAATAACAGGATTGAACAAAAAATATGCAATATCACAACTACATTTTTGTGGTTAACATAAATGCATGGAGAGGGTAATTCTTCTGTGTGTTTTTTTTTAAATAACCTTTAACCATTTTTGTTCTAAAACTACATTTTTCCTACTCTGTTGGTTTTTCGAATTGGCTCTATTTAAATAAACTGGTTCTGGCTCTTAATTTGAAGGACTGACCTGAGCTGTACATCCTCTTTAGACACAGCAAGAATGAGATTAGGATCAAGCTTCTTTGTAATCTCCTCCAAGGCATTCTCTGGAATCATGTCTGAATAAAAGAAAGAAAGAAAACTTCAGATGTTTTATTTGATATTAAACATGTTTATATTCATTTGCATTTATTGGAAGTGGATTTTTACAAGCAGAATTAGTTTGTAAAACAGCAAGTTTATTACAGTTTCAAACATTTTTTTGAATTAATTTTTATTTCTCCAAATGAATTTGTGTGAACGTTACAGGCCGGCGTAAAAACATAAGCTGGATACCCAAGCTTATCTCTGACCTGACAGTGAATGTAATGGACAGGATCAACATTTTGCAGACAACTTTATCCATGAAGTTACTTAGTGAAAGCTGATAGCAGTGCCTGTTTATGCACACTCACTGAGTGGAGCCATCTGTGCTGTGACAGCCATACATAGAATTAAAGAACTGTCATCAATGCTCTGAACAGCTGCAAAGAAGAGGGGACCGCTCTGACAGCTCACTTTACCCACATGTAGACCTTATATAAGAAGGTCTGTCAACATTTCTCTTCATATTTGAACATTTTGATCATTCTGATGATCCTTCTTTTCTGTTTTTTGGCACACACATGGACATTATTTCTTCAGCAACTCAGAGAATGTGACATGCTTTTAAAGCACGCTCTTTTCTCTGGCTTTTACTGAAAACTTCAAAGCTGCTCTTAGTAAACAAGTCCTGCTTGCATGTCATTAAGTTTACAAGGGTAGAAGGGGTTTCTATCTGTTCAGCAGGTAGTACATGAGTTTTACCCTCGAACTTGAGTGCTTTGCTTAATCATTGGTCTTATTCAACAATAAAAAGAAAGAAAAAACTAAAAAGAAAAAATAACCCATCGTTTCTGAAAGAGGAGTGGTATCAGAGCGTGCTCCAGACTCACGTTGGTGGCTGACGATGCAGTGTGCGGCCAAAAGCTTTAAGAGCGGCACCTCAAAGAGAGCCTGGTTAAACAGCAGCTCCCGCGCTGTCGGCCTTGAGATGGGATCACACTCCAGGCACTTCTGAATCAACTCCTACAACAATAAAAACAACTACTTCCGTTTAAAAAAATAACACATTACAACTTACTTAAACATTTTAGAAGTTATGAACGTTTGAGCTCTACATCTCACCCTCTGCAGCGGATCCTCCAGGAACTGTATAGCGTTATTGATAGCTTCCTGAGAAATGAAGGAGGATTCTCCATTCCCCTGAATTTCCAAAAGCGCCATCTGCAAAGCGTTTGTGTGTTAATGTGCTGCTTTGAAGAAAATGCCCAGTTTGGATCAAAGACACCATCTCACCTCTAAGGCACACATTCCAAAAGAGTAAATGTCAACAGCTGTGGTGACATCTTCAGAAGCTACAAGGAGACAAAAAGAAGAGATCCGTTAGCAAGAGCCCGGATTGTAATCTTAACAGTTCTCCCAACAGTACATCATGAGTCAACTCTGTATTTAATGTAATTATTCTAACTCAGCAGCTAATTAAATGCTGGATTCATAGATGATCTGAGGGCGAGTCCTAATGACTTGATTTACTCAGACGATTAAACAGCAGCTGCACAATGATGTACAAACATGTTAAAATGAAGACAACAGTCACATATCTCAAAATGTCATCTTATAACGACCTAAATGCAAGTTTTTCAGTAATTAGTAATTAGTAACAGAAATGTGGAAGTTGCCTTTTTACAGGCCGCAGTGTAAACACTAGAAAACATGAACAGCAGTGCCACTATTTAGAGCAAAATTGTTATAAATTCACTAAAGGATGACGTATATAACATTTTACAGCCACTTTAAATGAAAATAAATGATTGATACTTGGTGAGAACCCATAGAGAATCAATCGCAGGACTGCTGATTTCATAATGGCATCATCCCCGCCTTACTGACGGCCACCTGACTGGCACCATCTGCATTTCACGTTGACGATTTTTCAAAAGAAAAAAAACCTTGTAGACTCTGGTGATGGCTCTCAATCATGCAGTGGCAGCTGTATTTGTGACCATAGTATAAAACAGTAAAAATCAAGGTAGAAGTGAGCTGTGTTGTTGTGTTTACCTCCATATTCAGGAGCAAAGAAGTGTAAGTTCTTCCGTTCTTCGGGACATGTTTTCACGTGGTTGTTGATGGTGTCTGGAGCAACTGGGGTGACGCCAGAGAAGACAATATGATTACAACAACAACCAGAACTGAGAGAAGTCCGCTTGACATAATGAACAAGCATAAACAAAAAAACAAAAAAATAGAACAATGTGGTTATGTTGAAGGAATCAAGCTGTGATTCACTGACAGAGCCACCATTGACTGTATATCAGAGCTGGACTGAGTGACTGTGATGTCACCCATAGAAACTGGTGTATTTCTAGATGCAACCAAATGAGATCAGTTCAGTCGCCATTTTTTCGGAATACAGAAGCCACCATGTTGGAACCAGACAATGTCAGTAAGCAGTGGTAGGTCGTTTCTTTGGCAACCGCTCTTGCCAATCAGGAGAGAGAGCTTGTAGGAAGTCCACACCCCTAGCACTTGAAAACAAGCTTGGGATAATCTGTTAATCAAACGTTTGATATGGGAGTCAGCGGGCATCACATGCTTTTACTGAGGCATCTGATTGGTTGGTTTGCAACTTCAATAACTTGCAATAAAGAAGAATATCAAGAAAAAAATAAGGATTGGCAAGAATATGTTAAAAGGGTATCAGTGAAATAATGGTTATTCTAACAAAAAGAATGACTGAATGATAGCTAATTATTTTTTAATTAAAGTTTATGGGATTTTCTTGGAGCCGGTACTTCCTGTTTGGAACACGTGGATGGAGGAGGTCACTCAGTCCAGCTCTTTATATACAGTCAATGAGAGTTACATACAAATTCCTTAAAACTGAGGAAACATAAATATTTAAACCCTCAACAATTATCAGGCAGGCAGTTCAACTCACTGAACTTCCGCCACTCCACAAAATGTCACACTGAGGCGCCAATCAGCACTCATATCACGTTACAATGACACCCACTCGCTGGCCTCCCCAGCAGGTAGAGAGGCCAGGGCTGGAACCTGGAACTTCTTAGCACCTATGTGCTGCATAGCAGTTCTCAAAACTCTGTCACGGGACAAGTATGTCATTCAGTTCAGGATCAACAACAAGAAGCTCAAATAATGTGATGAAGAACTGATGCAGCCATCAGTTTGTCAAACACATTTAACAATTTGGATTCTTGTTTTGCTCAACTAAACACCAACATTGTATGTTAAATAAAACTGTAGTGAAAGCTCTTGAATTCTGTGAAGGAAACTTTTTTATGTTTATCCATCAAATTTACAATTCTGTATTTTTTTATAGAAAACCAAGGTCAGAAGTTGATGTTCTCACCAAAGTTAAAAGCTTGCGCTCCGTTATGAATTCAAGGTCAAAGTTGCAGGTGGTAAAATCAAATAAGCTTCTGGCTCAGATAGGAAGAACAAAGTATTCTTTCAGAATTCCTGTTTCTCACAACAAAACTCAGATGCATTTCTGTTGCTCCTTCCAATGAGCTTCTCCTAGCACACTCGATGAAAGAGAAGCATGGAAAGGTCTGTGTGTATGACCTCATTTGAATGCTCTTGATTTATGCATGAATTGGAATAAAATGCTTTTGTTATTAACGATTTACCCCCTTTTTCCCCCTAATAATCCATAAGTAGCGTAAGCTTCCGGTCTGCCTTTCAGTTCTATTGAGAAAAGTAACTGTACCTGATCCGATCTTAATGAGCCCGTTGTGTTGAATGAAGACGGTGTCGCAGGTGAGGTTGCCGTGGATGATGGGTGGATCACATGAATGGAGATAACTGCAGAAAAAGAGGATCCAGTTTATTCTTTAAACAGATTTTCCATTGGAAGGATACACTAAATTTAAAAACTTGAAGGAAAAACAGACCTGAGAGCCGACAGAATTTGGGTGCACCATCGCTTCCAAGCCTGTAGAGCCACACAAACCTAATTAGATCGGACTTTTGAGCACCACAAACATACGATTAAAGAATCAATTAACTACAGCGTCAATCTTTTACTGGCATCTCTCCAACTGTAAGAAACACTTTTATCTCACTCAAATCAATAAAGATAATTAATTATTTACTTTTTCATTCATTGTTTTGTGATTCTTCTTGGTCTTCTTCAGAAACTGCTTCAGGCTTCCAGATGACATGTATTCAGTGATGAAAATCACCTGATAGACAAAGATAACATGACTCAAAATAAAATTGAAAGGCATAAAAAGATCAAATTCAATCAAGACCGAACGTCTTGTGAGAGATCAAACTTACCCTGGCCCGACTTTCCTTTATGTCAGCCCAGTATTTATGAAACTTGACGATATTAGCGTGTTCTAAATGGATCAGGTTATCGAATACAGCTTTGACTTTCTCCTAGAAATAAACAAGAAAAAGGAAAATGAATCCCATTATCAACCATGTATTACTAAGTTCCAGCTGAGTTTAACGGCCTCTCTGCCAACCGCTTGACTTAAAAGTTTAATTCCTGACCACACGGGCCCCAAATGACCAATATGTTGTGTTTAAATGATCGATTTCAAATTGATTTGACTTTTCTCCAACTTTATTTATAAAAAGCACTTCTGGTACTTTCTATAACTCAAAGCACTTTACAATTAAAAACAGACATAGGAGGTAAAATAAAACCTGACCCATCCTTTACCCGTTGACATCCCATGATTCCACTCAAAGAATACGTAGAAAAGTAACATCTAAAAGAAACCTGAGACTGTGAGGAAACAGTATATTGGGAATCTATTCATACCAGGAGCCAGAATTTTTTTTAATTATAACAAACACTTTTAAAAAAATCAATTCACATGTTGGTTTTTCTTTACTCTGCAGCTAAAAATAGAATCAAAGGTATAAAGCTAATTTTAAAATTAAAAAAGGAAGCCCAAGGGTTTTAGATTCAAGGTAATGACATCGAAGCATTTAATTTCATAAGGTGTGATGATTTTTAATCCAACTTTTTAGATTTATTTTATTTTATTAAACCAGATAACAAAGAGAAAAAAAAGACTAAACTTAAGCTCCAGCCATCACAGAGTTTAAGCAGCAAAAAAGTAATAAAAATCAGTTTTGGTGGCAAAATTTATTGATTTTTGTACTCAAAAATAAAAAAATGAAAATCAAATATTTGTTTTTTACACAAATATCCTTTTTCTTTCGCTTTTTTTTGGTTTGTGGAATTTTGATTTCTACAACTTTATGTTTGCTCGTTAAGATCTTTATATTTTTTTGCGTTGATGGATCCGTTTATGTGATTTCACCTGTAGGGCCACCGTAGTTAACCATTTAACACCAATAATGTCACAGTGACACCTAAATAACTAGCATTTTGGCTTTTAAATCTTTAACCTATTACACGATCACTGTGAATCAGCTGATTCTGAGGTGGCGAAAAATGGCTTTTATGTCTTGCTTTGCTCCGATATACAAAATATTATTAACGTAGAGCGCTCACAGACATGTACAGTCAATGAGAACGCTGCTGCACAAAGCAGCTTTTCTCCGCGGCAGTATTCTTTATAAACATTGACTACACAAACACTTAACAACTGCACATAGCTGATTATCAGTGTGAGACTCGTTTATTCTGCTTCAGAATAAAATACAAAAATAAGAATAAAATAAAAGTGTCTGCTAACCTGTTCGATAAATGCAATGTATATGTTTGATCCTAATGTTTTCATTTTTATCCTAAAAAAATACATAATAAAAAAATGGGGCAAAAGGACCCATTTTCTTTTTCACCTAGGGCCCCTAAAGTGCAAAATTCCCCACTAAGCCTGGGGTTGTGAGGGGCTGAATGCTAGCGGGAGAGAGTGTAAACAAAGGGTTGATGGGATATCAGCTGACGCTTACTTCCGCATAAACAGTCCCACCCAAAACTCTGTAGCGGATCAGTAGAAAATGTCTTAAAAGACAAAAGTGTGTGTGTTTTTTAAGGTAAAAACAGAATAATCATTATTAAAGACCACTGGGAACAATTTTACAATAGATAAAAATATAGTTGGAGTGGGACTTTAAGGACATCAAGTTCAAGACTTAATTCTTTTATTTTGAAAAGCCGGACTCACCTGAAGTGGCTTAAAATTCTTCCTCTCTGAAATCATAACTTCATTCCAAACCACCTCCACCCCCTCCTCAGTGTCCATGGCCAGGTAAGCAGCATCTATCCCCGGGACATTGCGTTGGTTGACCTGCAATAAAAGCAGCACATATTTGCTAAATCCCCCTTCCAGAAACAAAATAAGTTTGCTTTAAACTGTCCAGCCCTCACCTGGTCCCTTCGTTTCTGCCAGCGGCCGCAGGGGCTCTCCTCCAGGATCTCCGATTCATCCTCACTCTCATCCTCATCCTCTGTTGCTGAGGCGATGGGGGGCGTTTGGGGAACCGCCGGGGTTTCAGCCTGTACATGTGGCACACTGCCGGCCACGGTCCCCGCTGCCGGCTCGGGTTTCCCCTCCGAACCGGGAGCTTCCGGCACTTCTGCCTCCGACATGATCGCGAACCCGGTAGCCTGGCCACGCTCCGAATCCCGATCAGCAACAAAAAGATGGGCTCTCCTGTCGGTCCTTGAAGGGGTCACAGATCCATTATCTTTCCCGTAGCTTGACGACCAACGAAAAGCTAAAGGATACGGATCTGTGAACAAGTTAAAGAGCGCAGTTAGACCACTTTGTCGACCTTTACATGTTGTACAAACACCACGTCCTCCGGGTTACACAGAATCATACAAATAACAAAGCTTTTGCAACTTTCACTAAACAGGACATCACTTGTTAGGAATCTACAACAACCGGTCTTCACTTCAAGATATGTTAGCTACTTTAGCTGTTTAGGCTAGTTCAACCACCCAACACTTTGCCAACTTTCTCCTGCTGTGCAAGCTACTGAAAGGTAAGGAACTAAAAAAGTACCACTAAAAAAGTACCGACTGAAATACTGAAGTCTTACCTGGAGAATAAAATGTGGTTCCGAATAAAAATATGTAGGCTACATGTTGAAGAAATTATAAAATAAGGAGTCAGAGAAGGGAGGAAAAAATGAAGCTAGTTCGTCATTAAAAATGTAGCATCCCAAGTCTCTTTCTCTCAGTCAGCAGAGAGGGTGGGGCGGAGCTGCCCTCGAGAGCGCCTGTTTGCGCACAGAAAACGCAGGAGAGTCCTGTCTGTAGCCGGGGGTCCCCACTAAACCTTCCGACTAAACACAAGGCATCAATCAAAGGTACCCCCTCACCAAAGCTACAAGAACAAACAAATTAATAAAATTGAAACGGACAAATAAATGTAGTTAAAACAGATGAATAAAACAATACATGAACAAATATTAAACAAAATCAAAATCAAAACAAATAAAATAACAAACTAATAATTAAAGAAATACATACAATAAAAATTACAACTGATTAACAAATACAATAAAAACAAATGGAAATAAATACATTAAAATTAATAAATAAAAGCAAAACAGAAAATGAATAAATAATTAAATACAGTAAAACAAATGCACGAATAAAATAAAAACAAATAAAAAATAAACTAATAAATAAAATTAAAACAGATAAACAAGTTAACAAAAAAAAACTTTAACAGAATAAAAAAATAGCACGAAAATAGAACATTATTTTTCTAGGGGGGGGGGGGCAACTAAGAAGCTGCAACAGTTACGTTTATGTAACTCGCCCTAAACACTTACATGTAGTTCTTCTATGTACCTTTTTTGTCGTCGTGTTAGTGACACCTTTGAAATCCACGCGTACGGTAGGAACTGAAAAATTGTTTCAAAATGTATAAGGAACTTGTCTTTCAAGTTTTAGTGAACGCATATGTCCTTAAAAATAGAAATGTAAAGCTCACCAATTTGTTTCAGCAAAACAGGAAGTTACCAGAGGGGAAGCATCTTGGCTGCTTTACGTACGTTTTGCCTTCGCTTCACGTCATACACTGTGTGCAAGCTGATACCCAAAGATTTACATGCGGGGCAGTGATGCAAGCGAGCCTACGGGGAAATAATGAAGGCGTTGCTGCTTTTTGAATAAAAAACAAGACATGTTCTGAAGAAATAAAGACCCCTTTGTTGTCTTTTCGTCCATTATGTGAATGTTGGACGATGCCGTGGCTGTTCCACACACATACGCCGTGTGTAGTGGATACTTTATGGACGGCTGGACGAGGAAGGAGAGGCTGAAGCTGGTGAGTCGGGACATCAGCTGAGATGGAAGAGGAGCGTTAGCAAGCTAGCCTCCGTCACAGCAACTGCCATATCAGATCATTTTCCTTTTTGTAGAAAGACTTAGGGGTTCATATCAGTCGTCATGGCCACGAATGACAACACTTCACCACCCGGAGTGGGAGAAATCATCCAGTTAAATGTCGGTGGGTCAAGGTAGGTGCTTCCACATTTCAACAATATCTTTTGGAAACGCGAGTATTTGTTAATTATCGTGCAAGTAACATAATTCACCTAATTTGTCGCTTTAGTCCCCATGAAATAGCTTCAAATATGAATGTGTACACAGTGTACCATCTCTGCAGGACCCCCTATCATCTAGTTATAGTAACATCAGTCAGTGTGACATCACAACTGATGGTCAGCATGCAAAGATGCACACACGGCTTTACGGTGACATATTGCACGAGTTGTGAGCTCATGTCTGCAGTAATAAGATTATAATGACTTTGCATTGCAGGTTCAGCACATCCAGACAGACTCTGATGTGGATCCCAGACTCTTTCTTCTCTAGGTTGGTGAAATATTATCAGCTCTTTACATCTGTGCAAGTCAAAGATGCTTATTGTCTGCAATCCACTCTGTGCTTAATTTTTTTACTTTCTGTTGTAGCTCTTGTAATGTCTTTTTAAAAGTTCCACATCAATGAAAGTCATGTTTCGATTGTTTTAAGATGTTTTCTCATGATGGTGGACACATATAAAGAAAATTAAAGCTTAAAATTGCATTTCTAAACATTTCTTTATTAAAATAGCTGTGAATCAGAAGCAGAAAAAAAAGAAAACACAGAAAAAAGCTCTATTCCATTCCGATGCATCCCCTTGCAAGCAAATAGATCCATGTACATCTTTGTTTGCCTCGTCTGTACTGCTATCTGTCACAAAACTGCTGCTGCATAGCTCCAATATTGCTCAACATTTTCATTGCACTGGTAATGTTAGGTTGGGGCTGAAAGCTAGTGGAACAGAATGTAAACAAAGGGATGATGGGACATCAGGGTAGGCTTACTTCACACCAACAGTCCCACCCACAACTCATAGGGGAATTTCTGATGAAGTACTGCCACTCTGCAGAAACTATGGCTATGTCCGAATTCTCTCCCTACTCCCTAACTACTAAAAAGCTATTTATACCAGTGTAGGACTATCTTGTACCCTAGATTTTAAAATCAATTCGGACAACCCTCGCTACTTTTTTTTTTTTTTTTTTTAATGGCAAACATTACATCATTGATTTCACTAATTTAATCCTGTTAAATATGATAGTGGTGCCACAAACGATTATTTTAATAGTCAACTAATCACCGATTATTTTTTCGGGTTAGTTGACTACAAATTAGCTTAAAAAACAGAAAAAAGCCGGATTTAGTCGAAACAGCTAGCATGCTGCTGAAATATTAGCTTAACTCCAAAATAGCCTAAAAAATCTTAATAAATGCCAAAATATTCCAAAAAGCTAGCATAATGCTGTTATAACTTTCAACTTTACTATACTCTTATTCTTTATAATATAATATATAATATAACGACTAAAATAGTCAACGACTAATCGACTATTAAATTAGTCGTTGACTATTTTAATAGTCGATTAGTCGTCGGTTAGTCGACTAATCGTGGCAGCCCTAAAATATGAGCATTTTACAAAAAAATCTTTTGAATTCATTGTTTTCTGATATTTAAAACATAGATGGTTTATTAAAAAAAAAACAAAAAACTTTTTTTCTCATCACACTTTTGTCAGTCCTGTGGATAATAATATCAGGGATATTATAAGGCTAATACAAGAGAAGCTTAACAATTAGTTATATGCTCCACTGCATAAATGATATTTTTTTCAATTACTGCAATAAAATCCTATTTGTATTTCTCTCTAAATTCACTGTGAACTGAAATTATCATCATTTCAAAAAGATGTTCCTCTAATGATCACATCCAACACTCAACAGTACAGCTAGTTATAGAAATGTTATTCTAACTCCATGAAGAGACAGCTGATAGGGCTTGGTTGGATACCACATTTGTGACTAAGTCAAACACTCCTCTCAGCTCAGTTTAACAACAGCTGACCAAGTGGAAACGCCTGTCGAACGTCTGCCAGTGCACCTGTCTGCGGTTTGTCAGTCTCTGCTCCGAGCTGTCAGCAATTTGTATATTGTCAATTAATCATTAAAAAAACAACAACTTAATAATAATGATGATGAGTTTTAGTTACAGCATTTTTTGGTGACATTTTAAAATGTTTGTAATCAAAAGATGCTTGAATAACTGAGTATCTGTATGTGTGTCTGTTTTACAGTTTACTTAGTGGAAGGATTTCCACTCTTCGAGATGAAACTGGAGCTGTGAGTTGCCTTTGCTGCTTCCTATTCTGCAATTAAGCTCACTTTGGTCCAGACGAACTGAATAAAGGCAAACAAAAGGGGTTTATTTAGGGATTGGAATCTTGGGTCTCACATTTCTATTCTATTCTGATTCTTGGGGTGGGAGTTTGATTCGGAATTGATTCTCAATTCAAAAGTTGCAAACACAAAAAGGCAATCTTAGATAAATATTGATATGTTTTCTTTGTTTTTTAACAGTACTAGGGCTGTGAAATACTAGGAATTAGTTAACCAATGATGTCCAATAACTGAAAAAAATGTAGCTCCAACATTCATTAAAAAAATCTGTATTTATGTATTTTTTGGTGACAAATCCTCAGTTGTTAACAATATTTTGATTATTTTACTTTCAGATATTTATCGACAGGGACCCAACAGCTTTTGCCCCGATTCTCAATTTTCTGAGAACGAAGGAACTGGATCTAAGGTGAGAAGTCTTACCAGCTTTAGAAAATGTTCCTAACAGGGTTTTGTTGCATCAAGTTTTAGCTAATCTGTGTTTTGATTTCTTTCTCTTTTGCTGCAGAGGCGTTAATATCAGCGTCCTGAGACATGAGGCAGAATTCTATGGAATCACTCCCTTAGGTGTGTTGGTGGGCGAAATGTTCACACAGAAACAGTCAGCAGCACACTCACTTAAATAATGAATTGATACTTTGAAGTGCTTCTTTAAAATAAAACTGATTTGAATTCTATGTCATAATTTGTCTGAAAATACAAATAGTAGTTGTCCTGGAGAAATGAAATATTGCTTGAGCCTCAAAACAACTTTACAACTCTAGCAATATACTTTTAGTTCCATGTACATGTTTTACATCCTGTTTCAGAGCTGAAACTTCCTTTTCTTGCTCACAAATTTTCATAAATAAAACATTTACAAAAAAAAACAATCACCTTTCTTTGAAAACTGATTAATTCAATAGAAAGTACAAAAAAACAAACTACGTAAGTTGATCTAATGTAAAGATGTATTTCTGGTCATGCTTAACTAACTAATGAATGTGTTTGTGATCTCACATGCATTCAGTGCGACGCCTGCTGCTGTGTGAGGAATTGGACCGTTCCTCATGTGGTAGTGTCCTCTTCCATGGTTACCTGCCACCGCCAGGTAAAGTGAGGGGGCGGGACAAAAAGAACATAAAACTGTGTTTCAACAGGGAAAAAAAAATTGAGTAACGCTCTTATATCATTATAATGTTTTAAATCTCGTTTTTAATCTTTGTCCTATTTCTTTTCATATTTTTTCCTGGCTTTGTGAAATCCTAAGCAAGAATTTAATTGCATAGAATTGCTGTGTATATGACAATACACGTCTTGACTCTTGGTTTTGACAGCCGTGCCAGCGCGAAAGTCCAGCCCTGCTTCAGCGTCCTCTAACGAGCGTCCAGGTCCGAGTGGAGCAGAGAGTTTTTCCCGAGTTGCGTCTCTTCCTGGTGCTGAAGATACCATCAAACTGGGTAAGGGACTTGACATAATTTTCATGTTTAGATCAAAGGTAGAGGGGTTGTATTTTATTTTTTCTATTTTACAGTGTTCTGAACTCTTTGTCATTGTCAGAATTTCTTCATACACAATTTAGAGAACCTAATCATGCGTGTTGAGACTACAGACACGCAGCAGCTGATTTCAATGAATCATTAGAGTGTAATAGCTTGTAGTAAATTACATAGAGGATGAATAATGGTCAAGTTATGAACAGATTTCCTACATACGTTCAGTAAAAGTGCAGAATTGGTCTGTTTTGTGTTCGTGTGCAGCTCCTGTCATTGACCCAAGGAAGGTGTTGATTATAGCAGGACACCACAACTGGATAGTGGCAGCTTATGCTCACTTTGTCATCTGTTACAGGTACTGTGGGAATCTTTTAATATTTATAGAAATTAGACTCAATGAATTTGTGTGTGCCGTAATTCTTGATTTGTAACTCATATTTTCCTAATGTTTGTGAGACTCCTTTCATGTTTTAAGATTTGTGTGAAGATGATGTGTTTAAGTGCTGCTAGAATGCTGGGTCATCAGAGTTTCCTCATCAGCTTCTTTGAGGTTTGATTGTGAATACCTAGTAACAATATGACATTTGTTTTCTACTTTCTTAAACAAATATGCCCAGATAATTAAGATAAAATAAAAAGGTCTAAGTTCAAATTGCCTGCTAAAAAAACTCTGATGACCCAGCATTTCAGCAGCATTTAAACGCATCATCTACACTCAAATCTGAAGATGTGAAAGAAGTCTCACGACCACTTGTGCACTCGTAAC
The DNA here is from genome assembly GCF_002922805.2 of Oryzias melastigma. Lineage (NCBI taxonomy): Eukaryota > Metazoa > Chordata > Actinopteri > Beloniformes > Adrianichthyidae > Oryzias > Oryzias melastigma. The sequence goes on from NC_050514.1 coordinate 22,152,048, forward strand.
TCTGATGTGTGGATAGATGTTGTTTTTTGTGTATGTACCAGGCGATTGCTGTGTATTCTTTCAAGATTTGTATTTGTAGCAGTCATTTTTTTATTCGTAGTTAGTGTTAAGTCGGTGCCATTTCAAGTTGTGCGTTTATATATTTTTTTCTTTTTGATAGTCTAATTTCTCTCAATTCCTTAAGGACTTCTTGACTGATTAATGTGTTTTGTAAAGTTTAACACATGAAAAATAAAGCCAAATATTTTTTTTTATTATTATTATTTTGCGTGAATATAGGATTAAAGAATCAACAGGGTGGCAGCAAGTGTTTACTTCCCCTTACCTTGACTGGAGCATTGAACGGATTGCACTAAACGCCAAAGTGGTGGGCGGGCCGCATGGAGACAAGGATAAGATGGTGGCTGCAGCCTCTGAAAGCAGAATTATTCTCTGGAGCATCCAAGATGGAGGCAGCGGGAATGAGATAGGTGGGTTGAGCGAGTTTGAAAGAATTTAATAACAGAGAAACTCTTAGACTTTACCAATAAACTTACTGATCCCACATGCTCATTACTGTTCTTGTTTGCCTTTTCGGTGTCAGGCGTATTCAGCCTCGGCGTTCCTGTTGATGACCTTTTCTTCATTGGGAACCAGCTTGTGGCTACGAGTCACACAGGAAAGGTTGGGGTTTGGAATGCCGTCACTCAGCACTGGCAGGTAGACTGATATGAATTATTATTTATTTAAACAATACAGAAATACAAATTTGAAACAGATGTAAATATATGTAGTTGAATATAAAGAATTCCTCTGTAATTTCACAAAAATGTCAGAAATGTCTGAACTGATTATGCCTCCCTTTATCACGTTTCAGGTTCAGGATGTGGTTCCCATCACCAGTTGTGACACTGCAGGATCTTTTCTGCTACTAGGCTGCAATAATGGTTCTATCTATTACATAGGTAAACACTAACAATGATATTAGTGTGGTCAAGAACTCACCAACAACTTATTTTTTTTTCAGTTAGAAGGTTTAAAAAAATAAGAAAATGGATTTAAAATGTATTTGAATTTCAATAAATATTGTGAAAATTCAAGATAGCTTTAGTTTTTCAATTCCTACAATAATAAAAAAAAGCTACATTTGTTGTTTTTAGCTCTGAAAGAAACAAACCAAATCAAGAATGAGACCACTTTTTCATTTTTTTCCCAGACATGCAAAAGTTCCCCCTGAGGATGAAGGATAATGACCTTTTAGTGACAGAGCTCTACCACGACCCTTCAAATGATGCCATCACAGCACTCTCCGTGTACCTCACTCCTAAAACCAGTAAATACCAGTGAACTCTTGTACTCTTCAACATTTCAACTTCCTCACTAATCCGTTACTCACTGTGAGAATATTGTGTGTTTTTTCTGTCTCTCTGGAGGTGTGAGTGGGAACTGGATAGAAATAGCCTATGGAACCAGCAGTGGGGCAGTGAGGGTGATTGTGCAACACCCGGAGACAGTCGGATCAGGTCCTCAGCTCTTTCAGACGTTCACAGTGCACAGGAGCCCAGTGACCAAAATCATGCTGTCTGAAAAACACCTGGTCTCAGGTGAGGAAGAATGGGACTACACTCACTGTACACTTTATTCACACAAAGATTCACAACATATTATTACATATCATTTTCACATCTGTCTCTGTAAATACAAACTCTTGTAAACAAATGAAAGGCAGTCATTCATGGAGTTGTAGCACCCCTATTGGGAGTAGAGTGTTACTGCAGGATAAAAAACTATTATGCAACTTAGACAATCTATAAACACAATTTTATAAGGGCAAAACTATTATTGATTAGTTAAAATTTTTTAAATGTTTTTAAACAAAGGCATATTAATATTATTTTTTAGATTATAAGTGTCCTGTAAAGTCAATGTGATGCAGAAAATGAATATTGTTAGATGTGCAGTATTTTCAAATCAAATGAAACTTTTTCTGTTTAGCACTATTCATTCTTTTGAAAGCCAAATCGCTTTAAATAAAAATAATTTTAATATGTGTTGACTGGCATTGGAGGCCTGAACCATTTTTTGGTTTGTACCATTTGCGTAAAGTAAATAAAAGTTTAGGCTATATTCACCTGTCATGGTTTTATGGCTTCCTGTTACTTCCACAATTTTTAGAAGTTTTGTTCACCCCTTTCATAAAATACTGTATATACATTTTGATTATCCGTCCATCACTAGCTGGGCTGTGGGGCAGGAGTCTCTTCTTTACAAAAACTTCTTCCAGTTCTGACAGAGAAACCCCAAGGTGCACCCTGGGGAGCTAACAGACTTAGTCCCTTCAGTATGTCCTAGGTTCTCCCTGGGATCATCCTCCCAGTCGGACATAACCAGAACACAGGGAGCCATCTGTGTAAAAATATGCAACAATGGTTAAATTACAGTTGTAGTCTTTTTGGGTTTGAGATGGGATCGCTTTCCTTAACTCCCAGCACTCACAAGAAGAGCCACAAGAGGTCGCTCTGTGAGATTTGGGTATAGCAGTCAGATTTGGGTGGCGTGCTTTGACATCCCAACACGCCATTGGAATATGGAAAAAAAAATATTGATTGATTAAAAATTTGTTAAATTGAAATTTAGTGGGGAAAAAACAACAGCAAAAAAAGTTTAGATTTTGTGAAAACAAACTTTTTTTCAGGACCACGGACAGTACTTTTGTTCAGGAATTTTGATTAGCTTTATTTTTGTTATCTAGCCTTCCAGAATTTATGGAATAAAATATTTGGTGATTTTAAAGAGGTTTTAAAGAGCAATAAGAACAAAGTTGCATATTTTTTGTCACATGTACCAAGCTACAACTGAAAAATGTAGTGTTCAAAGCAGTGTGGAAAGTTTTTTGGGCACTTGGGATGAATATAAAATTGAAAAACATTTTCTTTTGCATTCATTTTGTGAAAATGTAAAGTGTCACAAAAAGTTGACTAAATCTTTCTTCTTTACACAGAGTTATTAGCTTTGATGCCTCTTGAACTGAAATATATTCCAAAAATGATGACGTTTTTTTTTTTTTGAACAGTACATTACAGCTGGACCAAATTGAGTATAAAACCATTTTAAATATTTTATTCTTAGCAAATCTGACGGACTCAAGAGGATTTTGTTTGTGTTTGTCAGTGTGTGCAGATAATAACCATGTCCGGACGTGGACGGTGACCCGGTTCAGAGGGATGATTTCAACCCAACCGGGATCCACCCCTTTAGCATCATTTAAAATACTATCACTGGAGGAGACGGAGAGTCATGGCAGCTACTGCTCTGGAAATGATATAGGTGAGAGGAAACACGGCACAAACACACATTCAAAGGAAATAATAAGGGAGCCGACTGCTATTTGTTTTACATTTTCTAAAAGTTTTGCTTATAAATCATAAATATTAAATATTTTTCTTAAGTTGATTGATTACAGATGAACCCATATTCTCTTCAGGTCCATTTGGAGAGAGAGATGACCAACAGGTTTTCATACAGAAGGTCATACCCATCACCAACAAACTGTTTGTGAGGCTCTCTTCAACCGGGAAAAGGTAACATTTATACTCTCCTCCTGACTAAACTCGCTTTGTCTCCATGCGTCACATTTGTCTGTGTGCTGTTAGGATCTGTGAGGTGCAGTCAGTGGACGGCACCACCATCACTTGCTTCATGGTAAGGGAGTGTGAGGGTTCCAGTCGGATGGGATCCCGACCGCGACGCTATCTGTTCACGGGACACGGCAATGGCAGCATCCAAATGTGGGATCTGACCACGGCGATGGACACGGCCAACAAAGGAGAGGAGAGAAAGAAAGACGGTGAGGAAAGAGTGACGGCAGCTGCCAGAAACAGCACGGAGTGTACATTTTTAGTGTTCAAGGCATCAGTTTTTCCTCGAAAAAGTTTACATTTTAAGTTTTTTTTAATTTGTAGATATAGGAGGACCAACCGAGGAGGAGCTGCTGCAGCTGCTGGACCAGTGTGACCTGAGTACTTCTCGCTGTGCAACGCCAAACATTAGCCCCGCCCCATCAGTCATGCACCACACACAGCTCAGAGAGTCCTGCTCCAGGTTAGAAATACACTGCAAACACAGCACTGTGCACTCATCTGATGCGTTGAAAGCTTTTTCTTAGCAAAGTCTCGAGGTTCTTCAACATCCAGATCACACAAATCACTTTATAACACCTGGCAGCTGCAGACAGTGTTCGAACGCTGATTGAATAAACTTAGACAGGTAAAAATGTGACTGCCGCCTCCCAATTACAAATCCCGCTGCATGGCCACCTTCCGATTTTACTGAAAAATGTGCATTTAGGTGGCTGCGCCGTGGCATTTTGGGATATGTGACCATAGTCTGAAAAACACACCTGGTATAGATAAAAATGCATTCTGGATAATGAACATTCAGGTCAGATTCTGACAGTAAAAAAGAAGCCTGAATTGGACATTATTTACTTCATACAATTGGGTCAAATTTTGCTTACTCAGCCATTTGGATTTGGCAGAGATGGCTCAAGAGTTTTTGCTCTACTCACCTGCTTTTGATCGTTTCCCCACAATCTTAATCTCTGTCTTACTTCAGCTCTAGTCTAACATCTTCTGTGATGCAAACCAAAGGGCAAACATTAACAGCTCATTCCTTGCCCGTCTGTCTCTCCTGTCCTGCACAGTCTGCAGTTACAGGCACCGGAGCCCATTCCCGAGAGCCAGGCCACTTATGGAGCCGTGCGGCCCTACAGAGAGAGCCCCCTGCTGGCTCGAGCTCGCCGGACCGAGTCTTTCCACAGCTACAGGTGGAGCAGGACTTTTCAGGAAGCCTAGATTCCACGGCTTGGATTTTAAAATTTAAGTTATTTAACCCTTTCATGCCTGACTTTATTTAAAGTTTTATTAAAAAAAAAAAAAAAAAAATCTGCTTTTTTTTTTCCTTCAAGCTGATGCTGAGTAAGTGCAGCCCTGGATTAAATGGTAAATTGCGAATTAGTGACATATGGCATTGAAGGAGTTGATATTCCATTTAGAACATTTCAATAACATTATGTATTTATTCTTTACATCTGCTGGGACAGAACCAGAACCCACAAGGATCTCATATAATTGGACCAACTGGGTGTCTTAATGCACATCTTGACTTCTTTTTGGAAATAAAAAAAAAAATTTAATTACTTGACACCCTAAGAAGAACATGTTTGGTGTTAAGTTACTAACCCCGTTATATGTTCCCACAGAGACTTCCAGAACTTCAGCTTGAGTCGGGGAGGTCTGGACCAGACGGGTCAGACGTCCTGCCAAGGCTCCCTCCAGGCTGCTGATGCGCGCCGTTCCTTCTGCGACTTTGGACCTCAGGACATTGAGAGGAGACCCTCAATTATGGAGCTTTGGGCTTCCCGCACCAACAGCGTAAGCTCCAGTTCCACCGTCGGGGGGTTTTCGGTGACTAAAGCAGAAGGCAGTCATGAATCGCCACGGCAACCTCCAGACAGCCCAGTTCCAGGAGGGGACGTCAGGCAAAAAGTGCACGCTCAGCTGGAGGAGGGGGATGCAGGGGGATCTGGAGGTGACGGCGTGAAGGCGGAGGGAGGCGTGAAGAAGAAAGGAGTGTTGGAAGGAGGCTTTCTGGGCAGAAAGAGGGCTCCCCCTGTTCCCCACTTTTCCCTTCCATCCGGATCTGAAGGTGGAGGCAGCGACTCATCTGCAAACGCCTCGCCCTCTCCAACCAAACTAACTGCCTCCACCTCCCCACGGCAGAAGAAGCTGGCGGCTGAAGCCTCCAGTCAGGACAGCAGCCTGTAACAGAGCCCCCCCAATCCCAGACAATGGCTGAACTTCAGCCTGAATTTACAAACTAAAAGAGAAACAAAAGTTCCAGTCTTGGTTTGGGGAGCCCACAAACCTAAAAACTATCATGTTTACTCATCCCTACATGAAGGGGGAACATCTCAACACTAATATCACGACATCTCAAACCGAGCAGGAAAATATCTGACTGCATATCAGCTTTTGGAGTTTAGATCATCTCTGTTTTTCGGCGTTGATGTTTGCATTTTTAGGTTTATGCTGCGTCCTGATGAGCTGATGAAAGGATTGTGTCGCTGCTACTCACACAAAGATTTGTTATCCAAACACATCAGAGGTCATCTATTAGATTGACCGTTTCAGGAAATCATCTACTCCATTTAAGTAGAAGTTTTGATGTTTGACCAATGAGACGAAGACCTGACTGATCTGAAATCAGAGATCATTGCAGTATGTGTAATTGTTGTTAACTAAAACACTTCACTTTAGCTAGGAATGAGCAGTTACTTGAAAGCCTTTACTCCTGTAGACAGACGTGTTTGTTACATAGAAAGACACTGATGGATTGCCTAAGAATACTCTGAGATAGTTTTTAGCGATTTCCTTCAATACTTTATTTATTTATACTACACAGAATCACACCGAGTGTCAAGTTTTTACCCATTTATTTGCAGAAATAGTCTTTCAAAAGACAACTACAGTGATTCTGCAGTGATGCCGTGCATGATCCCACTACATTTTTTGATAAATATTTTTTTAGCGTTCGCCACTTTCAACCTGCACTCGATAAAAAGAACCTGCAAATACACTTTATCACTATAACCCTCTCAAAGCGGGCTTTATAAGTATTGTTTAGTGCAGCATGGCTGTTGCAGTGCCTTACTTAGCCGTGTTTGTGTCTTAGTTGAAACATTGTGTGACCAAAGGTTGGCGACGGTGGAGATGATGGTGAAGTGACAGGAAAAGGACCTTAATCTAACTTTGACTGGAGAAAAAATACAACATCTTCACAGCAGGTTTTAGTAAACTATAGTTGTAAGGAAGCTTGTAACGTCTGGGGAAAAAAGGGATCTGGTACGATGTGAACTTTTTTTCCCCACATGAACCAGAGCACCAAACAGAAGCAGCTGAATGGGATGTTTTCTATGAAGGCCAAAAACTGTCGAAGTAATTTGTGAAGGTTTATCAACATTTGAGCTTAGCGCTTCATTATCTGCAGTATTTCATCTCCAAGCATCAAAGTGGATCAAATCCAGCAGCTGTTGAACATCTTTCTCAGTTTATTTCTTCAGAACATTCGCGACAATGTTGGTGCTGTTTGTACCCAGATGGAAAGGAGGATGCACTAACAGTACTGACAGCTGATGAACCTTAGTTCAAAAATATGCATTCATGTGTGTGACGACGTGTTTACGTGAACGTACTGAATTCAGTCCCTGAAATGTTTGCTTCCAAACTGCAACAAAAACTGGAATCTGTATTTATGTATATTTGTTAACATGTATTTATAGAGACATTAATAAGAAAGATCATCAGTATCTTTCCATCTAAACTTAATGCTACAGAGGAAAATACAGGTAATCGGTAATTAGTTGACTATTAAAATATTTTTTTTTGGCAGCCAAGTTCAAGTTGGGAAAGTTTTTGACTATTTCACATAGTGTAAACTTTTCTCTTTCACTCATTTGGCTTTATTTGCATAAATCTGGGGTCTAAACACAATAATTCCCCCAAACATCTTTCAGTTTCATAACACACAGATCAGTTATTGTTGCATTTTGGAAAAAAATAAAACCTGTCTTGTAAATACATGTTCATATATAGTCTGTATTTATGTGATCATGTGATGGACCTAAATACTTTAACCTTTGCACTACACAAATTAACACTTGCTAGTGTTTATACTAATATGGTTTTCAGAATGCAGTTGTTTTGTTGTCTCTAGTTATGTTTACATCCTAATGTTCATAAACTAAACATATCAGTCCATTTAAACTTTCATGTATACCATTTCTTTTTTAAATGTGTTTGTATAAAATGCCTCGTATCCTAATATTATTTATAGCTGCTGTCAGAACTGATGATGATATTAAGCCACGCACTTTACAGCTTTGATTTGTCCGTTTTTACTTTTCTTTCTCAAACTTCATTTTTATCCCACTTTTGAATTCAAATCTCCAACTTTTCATCCGTGGTGCATTCAAGTGCATGTTGTAGCACCCAAAACATTGCAAAAGAGATTGTTTTATATGTATAGTTACATATATTTTTAGGATGAGGTTTTTTTTTTTTTTTAAACAGCTTTATAGTGACAGTTTTGTTAATATTTTCCTTTTTTGAAGTGCTTTGTTTTTGAGCATCACCGTGTGCGCTTTTTTGTTTTTTGTCCCCCTCACACTTTCATTTCACTAACCTTCCTGCTCAGACAGTCTCCTCTCTACGACGGCGTCTGTCGTCGTTGTGATTTATGAGTTTAATAAAAGCGTGTGTGTGTGCATGCACATTTGTATACGTAGCTCAGGGCCATACTGTCCCTTACAATCACTCCACAAGCTCTCTGTTCACAGCCTCTCCCTCCCGCCGTGGCTGACAATAGCTGTGAATGTGGCTGAGAATGGTTTGGAAGTGCCCTTGTCAGATTGGCGTCCTTGAGTGAGGGCACAGTTGTTTCTGCCAGTTTGTTAATTTCAAACTTGCCTCCGCGTCCCCTAAAGGAGCAAAAACTAAATTACGGTTGTATAGTTTTGACGCAGACACCGGCCCCGCTGTGTGTTTGTGTGAGTCTGTGTACAGCTGCTGGCACATCTGTGTTGTACAAATGAAGCAAAAAGAAGTCCTGAACTGACATGGCAGGAACAGGAGTTTCTGTAAGGAGTCATTTCGGCTGAGTTTGACCATTTTTAGGATTATAGGAAATCTTGTGTGCACATTATTTAAATCTCCAAACATATAAACAACTATATCAACATGGAATTGATGCTCACTAATCACTCAAATATTTTTAAGTTATTGTGCCTTTTTTTCTCTTTTTTTAAGTGTGTTAACATGGTTCACTTAATCCTGTTTCCTTTCACATTGTCACTTTTAAAAACAAAAACATCCGTTACAGTTTAATGAAATAAAGAATGGTGACAGCTTGATGTGGACTTGTTCTTTTTAAATTAACACATTAAGAAAAAATGTTATTTTTTAATGTTTTAATAATATGACAAACACACAACAATTGATCAATTAAATATCTATAAATAAAACCTTTTTATCATACAACCATAAATAATACTGCCATTGTAAAAAAATTATAATACAGCAAAAGCCAACATTTATTATATTAAATACTGCTTCTACCCCCATCTGTGGAATCTAATGAACGTTTCTTATAAATGCTAAAACACTTTAGATTTTTTTTAACAGATTGAACTCTAATATTGATGGATTTCTGAGCTAATACTGACACACTCACAGAAAAACGACACAACATAACATGTAAAAACTTGGTTCCACTATAAACCTGCTTCCCATTTTAAGTAAATTAATGCAATAAGGCAAAAACTTCAGTCTGGGCTTTACATCCAATACATAATCATAACACTCACACGGCACATCTGTGATTCTCATCATCATAACAATAAAAAAGACATTTGGCATAATAAGTAAAACTAACAATGACAACATGAAGGCAACATTTTCTGTAACAACTAAATCACAACTGATGCTAGAAACATGTAACACAAATATAGATTAAATTAAGCCCACTACAATTCAGCCAGTTGCACTTAAAAAAAAAAGCAAAACTACAAATAGTTGGCAAGCAGACACATTGAGTCATAACCCATCCTGAAATTTGACAGTATGCTCTTCAGCTGTTGCTGCAGTTTGATGTTACGAGCTCCTAATATCCTGCAGGTTTTCATGTCACAGCTCCCGTGTGTAAACACATATTTGATCCTTTCTGTTAATACAGTAAAGGCTCTTAGCTTGAAGCAGAAGTCACACGTGCAATAAGACGACAATAACACTGCTTCACAGTCTGGGTTGAAACCCGGTCTGCACCGTAACATATCCTATAGATGCGTGTCATTGAACATGGTGTGCTCCTTCTTAGTAGAACTTAAGGCCTTGATGGCATCGACAAAGTCGTCTTCCTCCACATACTGAAAGAAAAACAGATCTCAGGGTGACATCGAAGCTTTATCCATGCTGACCTTTCAACACTATTATCTCACGAGTCTTCAGTTTGGACTGTGTGCCACCGATGGAGCTACAACATTTTATTAGTACATTTTTAGCCGAGTGGAGACCATTACAAATGAATGGAACACATGTTTAGTTTGCAACATCTGACAGCTTTCTGATGAATTTCTCTTTAGGTATTTTCCTCTTAGCTCTACAATGTACGTTTTATATTTTTATGCCAACATCAAATATTTTGTGTTCTCATGTAACTGCTGCCCCGACCTGCTGCTGTCCCTAACCGAGTTATTCTTACCAGTCCAGAATCGTGGCCCAGCGGATTATCCCAGCCCTCCTCCACCATGAGGGACTTTTGGTCGATCAGCTGACTGACGCTGCGGTGCAAAGAATGCTGGGAGTAGGCCTGCGTGAATTCTGTCTGGTTGGGAGCTCGCAGGACAGACATAGGGGGAAAGCACGGGCCGCCACCGGGGATCCTCGTGTCTGTCAGACCCTGCAGGACACAATTTCAGACCAAAGTAGTAATGTTTGAATTTCTTTTGTACAAGTGGGTTACTTCTAGTACTTCTGAGAGTTTGTGGAAGTTTACAGCAGCTATTATGTGACAGAAGGAATTATTTAGCTTAAGGAGAGAACACAACTCAAAGGTAAAAATACGCTATTTGCTCCCATGTCATACTGCAAACCTCCAACAGGGGGCACTGCCTGATAATAATTTGAATTGTTTGAAGTTTAATATCAACTATATATTAAAGAACATGCACACACAAAACATGCAGATGCAAACACAGACATGACATAAATATGTACGTCACAGCAACCTGCACAGTTTCACATTTCTCATACCTCCGTGTACACAGTGTAGCTTTTAAGCATAACGTTGCTGATCTCAACACAGCCTGCTACTGTGTCAAACTGCAGGGGGACAGTAAGAAACATTTAGGGGTCAGGCAGGGGGGGAAGAAAATCTTACTGTGGGGCGCTGAGGATGGAGCATGAAGCTGGAGAGATGTTTAGAGCACAGCTCAGGACAGGACCTCTGAGAGAGACGGGGATACAGAAAGAGAGGAGATGGAAACAGCAGCATGGAAGGAAGTACAGCAACATCCAAAATGAAAAGATGCCAAGAAAAGTGGAATAAAATGACAGAGATTTACAGAAACTGAAAATAAGTTAAGATCTATAAATACATATATAAAAGTAGAATTAGGACAGCATTAAAAGGTTGTAAAGAATGAAAGGTAAATGCACAAACACAATAAACCATAAAAAAAAAATGATGATTGTTTTTCAAAATGTGGCAGATGCTGAAACTTAAATTGATAATATGAAGTCCTATTTCATTTAAAATAGGAACTATATTATGCAACCTTAAACGCCTTTATAAGAAGCTGACATACTGTTCATTAAAGCACATATCCTAAAGCACATAAAAACATCTTATTCCTGTTTTAAGCACCTTCTGAGAGTCCGAATAGCTCCTCCTTTGTTTGTCTCTCACGGAGTACGTCTCTCCGCTGCCAGACTTTCTGGTTTTCTGAAGCGTGACCAGTGGAGGGCGCTCTCTGGCTGATGGATTTTTCCTCAAGGCTCTAAAAAAATAAATAAATAGATTTTTGTTTTTTTCCTCTGATAAGAAGAAGACTAAACCATCGTTCAAAAGTGTCCCTCACTCATATACCTCCTCAAAATGAGGCCCAGCAGTAAGGCGAGCAGAAACAGACCCAGAAGGGCAAACAGCAGAATGAACCAGAGTTCAGAGTAAACCGGTGTTGGAGACACACTGACACCCTGTTTCTCAGTGTCTGCAGGATCAAGGAGACCTGCAATAAAAAAGATTTAGCAAAAGGAAAACACAAGTTAATTATATATATATATTATTTTAGAGGCTTTTATTAAGAACAGAGTTTTCCAATGTTTGCAGATCATCTGTGAGTGTTTCCCAGACCTATGACTGGGCTGTATCTGATTGTGGGAGTGCTGGCGCTGCCGCTGTCTGTTGTACACGTCACCTGGAAGGACAGAGCTGCAAAAGACAGAAAAAGAAAGATGAATTAAAATATTGCCTCAATGTCAAAATCACATATCATGAAGGTAAAAATACCATTATTTTTCCTTTCCTTGAATGACACTAAAGGCCTAGTTTACTCAGTATGTCTACAATTGTAGCATTTGTATGCACGCATGCAACAAACAAACAGCAGAAACCAAACTAAACATGAGGCATCAACTAGATTTAGATAGACTCACATTTAGTAAAAAACAATCATGCTTCTTTTAGTTTGAAAGCAGTTCTTTTTGTCCGGCATTTCGAAAAATAAATGTCCTTGAATTTGTAAAAAGAGTGAATTTTGTCCATGATCTGAAGCCACTAGACGTGTGTGTGTATTTTGAAAACATATCAATCCACTTTCTTGATTACTTTTGTACCTGATTTTTTAACGACTCACTCCGATAAAAATCGTATTTTTTGGTGTTTCTAATATGTTCTTGTGGCATGTTTCTCATATGGGGAACATATATTAAGAAAATGAAGATTAGCATTACATCTACAAAATGTTCTTTACTCAAATAGTTGTGACTCAGGAACAGATGCAAACATGCCAAGAATTAAACTTGTAGTTGCTACGTAAAATCTACAATGGGCAGGCTACAAGATCCCCGGTCTGCTTCATTCTGATGTATCCACTTGCTACAACTAGATCCATGTACGTCTTCATTTTCCTCGTCAGAGCTCGCATTTGGCTCAAAACTGTACATCTGGAGAGTTCTGATATTGCTCACCATTTTTGTTGCACCGCTAATGTTAGGTTGGGGTTGTGAGGGACTGTAAGCTCACTGGAGAGCTTGTAAACAGATGTTTGATGGGAAGTGGGGGTGGGGTTGCTCTGAAACAAAAGTCCCGCCCACATCTCAAAGACAAATTTCTAATGAACTACTGCAGCTCTGCAGAAACTATGTCCGAGGTTTTCTGAAATAACTTACAAACAGAATAATCATAATTAAAAGACCACAGGGAAAACTTTAGATCAAAAGATGATGGGAGTGGGACTTTGAGGTAATTAAAGTAAACATTTCGTCTTAAACCTCATCCATTTAAAAGAACATAGCAATGCTCAGCTCAGGCTTGGTGTTCGAACCCTCACTTTTGCGTGAGATTCGTGGGATGTGCAGGTAGCTGTAGAAACCGGTGTAGACCCTCAGCTGACTCTCTGTCACTGTGAACTCCTTCAGGTAGCCGTTCAGGGAGAAGGTCCCCGTCCAGTCCAGCCAAATGGTGGTCAGGTTGCTGTCCACTGAGAAGGGAGACACATACCGTGGAGCTGATGGGAGACAAACATAAAGTGGAGGTTTAAGAATATGGTTTGAGCTTCTCATGACCACGCAGCTGGTTGAATAAGACCTTCACTGAGGGTGTGAACAGCAGTCCAGTTGGAGGCAGCGCTGCCCATGCTGTTGAAGCAAGCAGCCCTCAGCTCATACGTGGAGTACGGTTGAAGACCTGCACAATTGATGGGTTTCAGAATTATTCAGCTGTTTCTGTTAACAAAACTGCCACTTCAATTTTTTTTTCTTTTATTGAAGCTAAGATTTACAGCAGATCTGGCACAGATGATCTTCAATAATAAGAAGTCACCAATCAAATCAGCTTTTTTTGCTACATTTATTTAAAAAAAATAAAATATCTGACATTTCTGATCAATCACCTGTAACATTATAGCTCTTCTTTTTTCCAGAGAAAATGGTTTCTGTCGGTCCCACCATGCAGGGTAGGGGCACAGGCTGTGGGGGTGGCGGACAGCTGGACCTGAGATGAAGCTCACAGCTGGACACAGAAAGACAGAGTTGAACCTCTACCTTTTTGTGCACTGGACGCTCTTTTTTGATAATTTCTTACTTATTACCTCTCGATGACCCCGTTAGGTTCTAAAGGCTTATCCCATTCCATCTGCACGGAGCGGGACGTCCGTGTGACGGGACGAGGAGGGGGCTGGTCAGTGGGGGGAGCGGGGAGGGTGTGAAGCTTTCTCAGTGGACCCCGGCTACAACACTGATTACACAAAAGATGATTTTTAAAAGATTTCATAAAATTCACACAGAAAAAAAGTAAATGTTTGAATGAGCAGGCTTTGTTAATACCTGATAACAGGTGCAGGCCTCAACTCCAACCCAATATTGAGTGAAAGGGCGTAAATCATGAAGCGTCTGCTGCAGGGAGGTTCCCTCTGAGAGCTACAGGATGTAAGTTTAGCCATGTTTTAGATTGTCATAAAAGAAAGCACAAAGGCTGAGTAAAAAAAAGAACCTGTTTACCAGAGTGTGGTTGTTGCGGTGCAGGGACAGCACTCTGTAAAGACTGACGAGCCCGTTGGGTTTGGCTGGAGGATGGATGTCCACTACAGCGGAGGTTGCAGAGACATGTAGAAACACAGGTGCGCCGACACCCTCAGGTGGGCCCGGACCCGTCCTCCCACTGACCCACGGACTGGCACAATGACCAGCTGAATTCACCGCCCACACCTGCCGGTTACGAAGCACAGTATTTCTGATGAAAGCTTCCCTTAATTAACCAATATTCACCACAGCAACAGCGGAGTGTGAATTCATTCACAGGACTATCCATCAAAACCACCATCAGCGGCGAGAGCGGAACCTTTTCACCATGCAACCCCACACCAACATATCTGCATGACAATTACTTTTCACCTTCATCAAGGAGTTATTCACAAACACACACACTCATGGTAATCTTATTTGTGTGCTTGTGTTGGGTATAATTAGAGGGTGTACATAGCACGGGGTCAGGCAGGGTGGAGATTTGCATGTGTAAGTCATCTGTAGCCTGTCAGAAGTAGTGCAGAAGGCAGATGGATGGGTCTGAGCTTTGGTGCTCAAAGTGTGTGTCTGAGCGCACGCTCTTGTTGTTTGTGGCTTTGACCACAGGTTTGTGCGTGCATGTGCACCAGTGGATTTGTGTTAAGAGTTAAATTAACCTCAATAATAGTCAATTAGGCCGTGATCAATCAGACTGATTGATCTAAGTGACAGCACAGATGGACTGAGAGGGGGAAGAGGAAGGAAGGATGAAGAGATTGGGGGAGGAGGGATGACGGAAAGATGGACAAGAAAACAAAAAAAAAAATAGAAAACCAGATTTAAGTCTCAATTTTTTGGCTAAACAGCACAGGTGTGACTTACATGTTTTTCTTAATAGCATCTCCTTAAAGTGTTTCAGAAAATGTAGCAATTACTTTCATCTTAAGTTAGGAGCAATCTGGAAGTTATCGGAAAAAAATAAAAGTAACCTTGTGCGATTGATTACTGTGTGACGTCTGTACAGAAAATAAGAGACGTAGCTGCACTCCAACTTTATGTTTTCTTTAAGCACATGACCAGATTCAGCTTAACTAAAGAACCGGGCTGTTTTTTTAAATTTATTCATCAACTTTATCATATCCTCATTTCAAATATTCTCTAAATTTAGCTTAAAGGTGTTTATGGATTGGTAAAAATATAATTAATAGCTAAAAGTAAGACAAAACAAAACTATGTTGGCCTATACCTCATGAATCAACAGTTTGTGTTGTGTTTCCATCCAAATACAAGAAATCAACTGAGATATGGGTTCATTTAAATGTACTCCTTTGAAAGAATTTACTAGGAAATTAAGGTTTTGGATGTTAATGTGTGTTTTCATTTTGATTAATTTTATATTCAATTAGTAAAACAAAATATTTGGTTAAAAGTAAATTATTTTAACAATTAATTTACTTGTGTAATGGTCCAAAACCACTTTTTAATTTTTTGAAAAAGAACAAACTTTTCAGAAACTGTGATAAAATGGTTATTCTACCCAGCAACACATATCTTCTTCTTCCATATAGCAACAAAGTTAAGGCCAAAACATGACGCAAGACCATGAGGGAGATTAAAAAGTTTGTGCCACCAAGTCAGAAAAGAGTATAAAGGTTTAAAGCTAAGCTCAGATCACTTTGCCCTTGGTCCAGCACTAAAAGGAAGAGCTCTTCTCATCCTTATATCATCTACAAGCTTTTTATTGCTTCCTCTTCTGTCTTCTTCTCCCGCCTCCCATTGGGCCGCGAGTTGGCTTGTTAGATGCAAAATAAAAACACGCCCCGTTAGCTGCCATGGCAGCAAAAGAGCCACCATGGCAACAAACGATTTCCGTACACACCCAGAGAGTACGGGAGCGTCGTCATTGGATGGTCGGACTGGAGACTGGATTGGAGTTATCCGATAGGCCAGCGCAGGAACTTGGCGGGTGCATCCTTTTAGGGTGAAGGGGCTAAGTTGTGTGAAAGTGGGCAGTAATTAAAAGTAAGCATAAAGCTGTCAATAGCAGCTTATGACCCAGTGTAATTAGCCTAATATGATTTCTCTCTATGTGCTGTGGTCTGCTAAACTGGACTGACTCATCCTTGTGTACGCCTCAGACATGCGGAGAGAATGAATGAGGCCCTGACTGATTACCAGCAGATTAGTAGAGAAACAAGTTGGAAAATGGGGAAATTTATGACTTGATATGTGAATGTAGAGGCAGACTGTCAAAACAAAAACATTTAGAGACTAAAAACTGACACGAAAGAGGTGGAGAATAACTTTCAAGTTAAAACAAAATCCATAAATTGTGTTTGTGGCTCTCTCCGGGACACAGATAAATGTTTACAAGCACACTCCAAACACTAAGTACAACTATATACCGTGTTCACGGCCACACATATCACCAGCTCGTTCACAAAGCCCAATCCCTCACTGGCGAATCCTCCGGGGACGTGTAGCGGTCACCATTAAAAGGTCTTTCCAATACGAGTTCTGTTACCAAGGAGGCGAACAGTTAATTTGATTGGCTGGCTGGTAATCAGGAAGTGGAGTGCTCAGAGGGTTCGGTGATTAATGGTGTGGTTGCCCGCTCGTCATCTCCCATAGCTCCTCCTTCCCTCCCTCCCATGTCATAAATTTGGACTCTCGTAAATAAAGACGGCACCGCAATCAAGCAAACTCAATCAATTACATCGCTTCTCTGGCCTAAGCTTGTGTCTGACAGGCAGGAGTGCTAATGTTATTGTTGTTTCCAAAGGGCTAACCTGTCAATTAGTGCGCCAACGGACGAGCGCAACGGCATGGATATGGACTGCTCCATTTAGCACCTGTCTGATTACTCGTGGGTGGGATGCTGTCTATGACTGTTGGTACTACATGAGTCACAACATCAATTTGTTCTATAACTCAAAACAAATCTTTGGGATTGTTTCTTCAGTAAATTAAAAAAGTTATCCATCATGTGTTTTAGGCTTTCCAACTTTATGACATCTACCTTTGTTTCTAATATTTTAATAACTTTTAAAGGTTATTATACACAAATATTCACATAAAACAGTTTCTTTTTCAAATCTGACAAAGGCATCCCATTAAACAAATCACAAGAGTTTTTTCTTTTCCCTGCAAACAAAGATCAACAAAAGTGACAAATATACAGATAAATATTACATCTTATACCTGATACTGGTATACAGTGTAGGGTTGGAGTTCACTATCTTTGAATGAAGTGGAGATATTCTTGTAAACAACAGTGGCTGGTGGGGTCCTGTTGGTGTCAGCGGTGGGATCCAGCCTGCGGTGTACTTCATAGCGCTGGATTCTACCATTTGGCTTAACCGGGGGAGACCAGGTGACCAGAAAGCTGGTCTGCAGGTTGGTGTATGGGTCAGGTTGAAGGTCTAACAGAGGTGGCGTCTGTCCAGCAGGGGGAGCCTCCAGCGTGAGGACAGAGGACCAGTCGCTTGAGGAGCAGCCCAGAGCTGTGCAGGCCTCCACTCTTACCTCATACCTGCATGTGTGCAGAAAGCATAATTAAAGCTGGAAAAATACTTCAATAGAAACATTTTTGAAATAAGCTCAGTACCAATAAAGTAAAATTAAGTGAAAAGTTAAATTTATTTGAACACTTTTAAAAACAATTCATATAAAAAATGATTTTTGTTTCCATGTATTTGCCACGATAATGTAATTATATATATATTTTTTAAATTAAAACTAAATACCTCATTTCACATATTTGAACAGTGAATTAGGGAGGATTATATGCTTTTACTACTGTGCAATCAGAACTTTAATTCAACAAAATGTAAGAGATTTTAGAAATAGATGCTCAAAATGTTTTACATACAGGAAGAAAAAAGTTTGCTATCCATAAATGGAATAATAGATGATAAGTACTTTAAATATTTCAACTTAAAAAAAATCAAACATTTTTCCACATCATATCCAGAAAAAGTCATACATTTGTACTGCACTGTGACCCACTTTTCCCTTTTTGGACGATTTAACATTTTTCTTTGAAAAAAGAACTGCTGCACGCCGTGGTAAAACTTGTCTTTGACTGACCTATGGTAAGGTGCCAGGCCATGCAGAATGGTGTGTTTTTCAGAGAAGGCACCGTCCTCAGGAGCAAACACAGAGCTGATGACCCTGAGGTGGATCGGATCTCTAAGGTCGACAGTGTAACTCACAATGTCTCCGTTTGGACGAGCTGGAGTCTGCCAGTCAACTCTCACCTGTTACAAACAAGACACTCATAACCACCTATACTTTCACCTGTAACAGATACAAAAAAAGACCCACCTGCCCATCCTCCAGCGGTTTCAGAACTGGGAGACTGACACCAGAAGGCGATGAAGGATGAGTTTTTGCTGTGGATGCCTGGCTGCTCACTGCTCCTCTGCTGTTGTTGGCCCTGACCACATAGCTATACTCCACACTTGGCAGGAGTGTGAAGTCGTGGTAATGGGTCTCCGTGCCAACATAAACAACTTCACCATCCCTGCGGAGTTCATACCCAGTGATGATGCCATTGGGATGTTCTGGTGGCCTCCAGCTAATTTCCACCGACTCTGGACCAGTGACCTTTAACCCAAATGAGAACCCTAGATTATTATTGGGAATTATTATAGATTTTTATAGTAAACTATGGAGTTAAAATTAGATCATTAAGCAGGAAACTGTTAAGTGCAGGTGGGAGAACTTGCAAAATCAAAGGGTGTTCAAATACTTGTTTGCCACATATATTGAAATGTTTCAATGTTATTTTTTCTAATTTAAAGGACACAAAACACCACAAATTCAAGAGGAATGGGAAAAAAGGGACACCTTAAGCGTTGGGGCAGCCAGGCCAGTGGGAGGAGCCTCATCAGTAACAGCAGATGTGACGATGCTGGAGGTGCAACCTCCGCTGTTACAAGCCAACAGAACCAGCTCATAGGACATGTGAGGCTGAAGATCCAGCAGCACCGTTTGGAGGTCTTTCCCGCGGTAGACGTCTTCATTGTTCAATTTTAGCACATATTCTGTGACCTTTCCATTCTGCATCGGAGGCTCACTCCAAGAAATGCTTACACTGCTGGACGTGACAGCATCCACTGTGGGAGCTTCCACATTAGAAGGTGGAGCTTCTAGAGTCGTGATGGTTGAATGACGGCTGGTCGTACATCCCTCAGATGTACAGGCTATAATGGAGTAGCTACATAGAAAAAGATAAAAATTAAGTTTGGCCTTTTTTGGTTGTAATTGGTGAGTAGACAAAAAAATACCTGTATGTTGAAAATGGCTGAAGGCCTCGATCTGTGTAGGTGAGGACAGTTGGGTCAAAGCTGAATGAGAAGTTGACATTGTTTCTTTGAATCCTGTACGACTGAAGAATCCCATTAGGCTCAAATGGAGGATTCCAGGTCACCATGACCTCACTGAAGCGCTCTTTGATATGACTCAGTTTTGGAGGATATAGCCCTCGAGGGGGGGCTTGTTTGGTCGACACAGTGATCCAGGGGCTGCAGGTCTGTCCGGCTGGGTTGTGAGCACAAATGCTGAACTCATACTGAGTCCAGGGACGCAGATCTGTCACTGTGAAGGAGAGAGTTTCACCTTCTTTTGGAAAGGATTTTATTAAGAGCACCTGTAATGGAGTAAATATAAAAATCAATCATGTGTTATAATTGCGCATAAGTCATGGAATGAGAATTCCACCTTAAATAACCTTATAAAACAAAATCTATCACATTTAGTTGCACCTACTTTGCCTCCATCCTCTTCATTACTCCGCCCCTTCCACTCCAGACTCCTTCCACGTAAGGAATACTCTCCAATTGGCCCATTGGGTTGGGAGGGTGGGCTCCAAGTGAGTGACACATTATCTGGGCCAACGGAGAGAGGTCGAGGGGGTGGCTGGGAAGCAGGTGGTGCTGGTCCGGTGGTGATGAGCTGGGGTGGGGTGTGTGTGCAGCCTGCTAACGTACAGGCTTCAAGAGTTAGAGAGTAAAGGCTCCACGGCTCTAAACGGCGAAACAGGAAACTGCGAGTGAGGCCGCTGAATTCCAGGTTTCCTTCACTGTACACTCTATAAATCTGAAAAAGAGCGGAGCAGAAAAAAAGAGGATAAAGCTCTAGTGCTTATGCAAATGTCAGTCAGCCTTTAAAAGGATCAAATCTATTCAAAGAAATACTACTGTATATGCAGTCATTTCTGCTGATACCGTTATAACTCCATTAGGTGCAAGAGGCTCATCCCAGCTGAGCATCAAAGCCCTGCCCTGCTCCCTCTGCTCCACTGTGAAGTTAGCGAGGCCTCCAGGAGAAGCCTCTAACGTCCTGATGTCCACCCATGGACTGAAGACGTTTCCTGATGGATTCAAAGACAGTTAAACTTTTCATTACACAAACTTTTTGATAACTGTACTTTTCTTCATGAGCTGCTTAAAGACCCACGCCAATGAAAATAGTATTTTTTTAAACATGTTTTTGTAGCATTTTTCTTATGATGAGGCCAATTATAAAATAATTTAGGATGAAAACTGTATTTCTGAGTATTTCATTATTCAAATCTTCTTGGATCAGGAGCAGATAAAAACATACGGTTTGAAAAAGTTCAGATATATGACTTGAGGGGGGCACAATCTCACTTCAAGCTGGCATCTGTCTCAAAACTGTACAGCTACATAGCTTACACTACTAGACCTTTTTTCCGGCCGCTATTGTTATCTTGGGGCTATAAGTTTACGCGAGAGTGCGCAAACAGAGCTCTGAGCGATTGGGGATGGGGAAGGGTGTGGAGTTGCACCATGCCAACCAGTGGCTGGCTTAGCAGTTTGGGGGCCCCGGGCGCCCTCGGAGCCCTCTGCAGTGGTTGTATTAATTATTTTATTTTAAAATCCCTATCGAGGGTAAAACATCGAATAACTTCCTTACTGGTCCGCTTATAGACATCATGAATGTCAAGAATCCAAATGTTCTAATAAGCATTTAAAAGCTGAAATCGCATTTATTTGTTAAAGAAATGCATTTTATCTGCATTTGTTTTTACTTGGGAAAAAAAATTACATTTGTTGAATGGGCTAATACTTGGGAGTCTCTCGATCTTATCGGAATATTCTATCACTGCACAGTGACGGGGGGAGTCGAAGCACTTTCACATGATCAGCCTTATGCCATTTCACTACTTTGGGTGTTTTTTCATGATCGAGTTAAATGATACAAGTATTGGCCGCAGAATTTATTTTAGACATACTAATTAGGTTTTCAGTTTGGGCCCCTAGAGTGTTGGGGGTCCCAGCCAATCGCTTACCTAAACTCCGCCCCTGTTGCCAACTGTCCCGCCCACAGCTCAGAGACAAATTTCTAATAAGCTAATGTCGCTGTGTAGTAAAATATCTTTTAATTTTGGAGTGAGACTTTAAAGACTCACGGTGAAAAAAATAGTATTTTTGGCATTTTTAACATGTTCTTGGGGCATTTTTTTATGATGGAGGACACAAATGAATAATATTAAGTAAACTGAGTATTTTGTTTGAAGAACAGATTTTTTATGACGTATAAAATATGCTGGGCAGGCCACATGGTCCCTACTCCAAGCTCTCAGCAATGGGGAGGGAAGGGGGCAGGATTGTTCTGCACCAGTGGTCACACCCACAATTTCTAATGAATGATTGTCGCTCTGCAGAAACTATGTCCTAGAAGACGACACGGATTTTTTGATTTGGAACAATTTTAAAATAGATAACGGAGTGAGACTGTAATATCATTCCACTGACCTGCACCGTTCACAGCTTCGACACAGACACTGTACTGGGTGTAGGGCTCAAGGCCGTAGACTGTAGCTTCCAGAATCGAATCCTGAGAAGGACAAACAAGCGGTTTAAAAAAAAAAAAAGAAGGGCTCAGGGAGGTAAAAACTGCAAAGCTGTGAGACAGTAAAGACTGAGATAACAGGGAAATTATGTCAGGAAGGATGAGATGAAAGAAGGAAAAAAAAGTGCAATTCTAGACAAAATACAGCTTTAGGAAGGAGTTAAAAGGCAATAGAGACCGGGTAATATTGAAGTGGGTTAAATGCCAAAGCAGGAGAAGAGAGCAGAAGGAAATTAGTTACACATACAAATCCCGCACAAACAAAAACCAATGCTTTACACATAAAAAGGAACAATAGCAAGCTCAGATGACATAACTTGGGATTTGTGCTATCAACATTTCAGCATACTGACTCTGTAGTGGTAAAAAAAAAAAAAAAAACAAAAAAAAAAAATCAGTAAACACCAGAGAAGCTGTGCAGAGAGGAGAGACTGGCAGGCAAACGGCTGTCCCTGGTGGGTAAAAATTCAAAGCTTTCAGATGGAGTGTTTATGTCACACATGCACCCTTTCATATCACATCCTCAAACACACACAGGCAAAGGGTGTGTGCCAGTAGCTTTAGGCATTGGGACCAAACCCAAGACTCTGGCAGACACAAGGCCAGCATGCTTGCTTGTGTGTGTGTGTTACACTTGAAACACCATTTACTAATTGATAAGAGACTTACTGTTGTTTGAAAAGGCCCTGGCGCGCCATGACATGGTAGTCTGAACAACTGCCTGTTTGTTTTGTTTGTGGCTGTGAGCGTCGGTGAGAGCGACGCCTCTGCGTGCATTTGTGCGTGTGCAACACAAGAGGCCATGCTTTTATTAAGTGTTGAATCTGCAGCTAAAACGCGACTGTTCAGGAGTGTATGCTTTCACATAACCAAGCATATGTAAAGAGATTAACTGGTAACCCACTTGAATGCAGCGGCAGGAGGATCAAAAAGGCTCCAATTCAAACTGAATCAAATAAAATCCCTGACAAATCACCGTAGCGTGGCACCAAGGATGAACTACGGGAATTCATGTATTCAGTGTATTCATGTCTGGAAGCCAACATATTTTTCATCCATAGTAAAACAGGATTAATAAGCCCCTAGACACCTAGACACAAGCTAAATCCTCCTGCAAATCACAGCACTTCTCAGTATACGGAGAGAGGGAGGGGCGGAATGAGAGAAAGGGTGGGATAGGATGGAGAAGATAGAAAGACATACGGAAAGATAGAGGGAGAAAAGAAAGAAAAAAATCAAAAGATGAGAATAAAAACAGTAAGAGGTTAAAATAAAACAAGGTAAGAGTTGGAGTCTCAAGCGGAATACAGAAAAAGTGGAAGAAGAAAAGTGAAAGACAGATTGAATGAGTGAAAATGAGAGATCTCGCTACCTTAAAAGCCCATGAAATATGTGAGGCATGTGGCCTATAAAGCAGTTAACATATGCACATTGTCAATAGCAGCATCTGGCACCAGCAGATTTTATAGGAGCGTGGAGACTCTGCTACATGCCTCTAGATGGCAATACATTCAAACACTTTATCACTGAAACACACCACATTAAAGGCCCGCTTTCTATCACACACACACACAGAGAACACACACACAACCAAGAAATTCATCTGCACAAGCACGTAAAAAGGTGGAAATTAGGCTGTCTAACACTGAAGCGCACAACTATTACGCTTAAATTAACAGCTCCCACAACAACTATTTCTTTTACATAAATGCAAATGTTCAAAATGTACACACACTTAAAACAAATACCTTCACAGCAGGTCATGATAAAGACGGAGGGAAATGTATAGAAAAAGGTGCACACAAAAGTACCAGAGAAATCCTTTCATTGAAAACATCAAAATGTCTCTAAAATTTGCTGAGCAGGTCTTAAAAGTCAAGGTTTTTTTGATGGATAGTGCAGATGTTTGATGTTGCATTGCTTAATGTTTATGACTGTTATTACTGAAAATAAGAATGTTTCCTTAGTAATTTTAACAACTAAACCTTATAGTGTGCAACTGTCTAATTCTTAATAACTTGTAAAACATTTTTTGGAGATATTTTTCTTTTTGTCATAAGAGGGAATAAAAGCAGTCAATTCAGGTCTGCGGAGAATATGCATACGTGTTTTGATAACACAAGTTATCAAAAGTAAAAGATACAAAAAGAAGAATATAATAAGGATAGAGGGAAAGATAATTTGTAAACTTTGTTCAAAATAAAAAAGGTTAAGGACAAATTAATTTGGCTAAAAATTTAACAGCTATCGTAGTCGATCAAACTCCTTTGCAAGTGAATCTCGCAGCAGGATTATACAGTGTGAATTCAGACTGACTA
The DNA here is from genome assembly GCF_002922805.2 of Oryzias melastigma. Lineage (NCBI taxonomy): Eukaryota > Metazoa > Chordata > Actinopteri > Beloniformes > Adrianichthyidae > Oryzias > Oryzias melastigma. The sequence continues at coordinate 22,176,562 of NC_050514.1, forward strand.
TATAGCAGATCAGAGCATGGTTAGCCAATTAAATACAAAAGCAATTGGAACTCTGAATAGAAAAAAAAATGTAAAAAGCGATTTATGATAAGGCTGCAGTGTTTTAGTAATACTGTTGAACAATAGAGATGAATGGATTTGTTGTTATACAATCATGACACGACTAGTTAGTTTTCTTCAAGATTTAATTTTTCCAAGTCAAAGCATCTGGTGTAACCGTAAGAGGTTTGATTTACTCAAGTGGAATAATAAATCAGGCTAAATTAAAATTTAAAAACTCATGAAATTCTGTGAAAGTTTAAAGAAACATTTATTTTTCATGATCTTAAAGTCTCACTCTGCATTTACTTATTTTTCTTTTGTAAAATTGTTTTCAGTGGTCTTTTAATTATGGTTAGCGGTAGCCTATGTAGTTTTTTTTTTTTTTTTTGCCAAAATCAAAAAGTCAGCATAGTTTTATAAGACATATTTTCTGCAGCGCTGCAGTTACTTAAAAATTTCCCTCTGAGATGTGGGCGGTACTGTTGGCGTGGAAGTAATCCTCCGCTGATATTCCATCATTCCTTTGTTGACACTTTCTCCCATTAGCTTACATCTCCTCGAATCCTCAAGCTAAGATTACCGGTGCAACAAAAATGGAAAGCAATATCAGAGCTATCTAGTTTTGAGACAGATACTACCTCAGATGAGGAAAATGAAGACGTACATGAATCTGTTTGTCTACAAGTGGATGCATCACTTTGCCCCGCCCATATCAGTTGCTGCGTCACACTTGAGATCTTTTTCAAATAGCGGATTTTTATCAGCTCCTGAACCAACACAATTTAAATAAATAAAAATTCAGAAAGATAGTTTTAATCCTAAAGCTTTTAGATATGTCCTCCATCATAAGAAAAATGCAACCAAAAAAATGTATAAACACAATTTTCATTGGAGCGAGTCATTGCTCCTTTTACACCTGAGCTTCGGCTCCAGTTTGACATTCTTTTGAATACTATAACTCTCGGCATTGGTGTAATTAATGTAATTTTTGCAGATTCTGAAGCAGAGATATGCAACGCTTTACAATAGTGAATTGTAATCTCAGCAAATCTGTCGATTCCGTGTCAAAGAAAAGTGGCTTTATGCTTTTGCGCAATGCTGTAAGTTTGCGTTGCAAAAGGTAAAAAGCTGCTTCGGAATCAGAGGATTACGGTGAACACGTGAATAGTGGAAGATTGATAGTATGTCAAAAAAACGACAACATTTCCGGTGTTAAAGGATTAAGTCTTGGTATTTAAAAAAACATGTCCAAGTATTCTTATGTACAGTAAACTTTAGCATATAGTCGATTCTATGCATGGATTGGCTTTTGTCATCACAAACACACACTTGCAGAACATTTTGATTTGAACTCCTAAAAAAAGCGCGTGTTCAACAGCACATTGGAGTATATGTGTGTCTTATTCAGGTAGAGAGGCGCAGAGCAGCCGGGGGGGCCAATGTGTGATACTAATTAAGAATAACCATGTGTATTTGTCAGAAGAATTATGCTGATTATTTCACAAAGGCCCCACCACTGGACCCTGCAGACAGACAGAGACAGAGAGACGGACCAACATTAGCATATGGCTGCACACATACATGCACGGGCGCACGAGCAGACGCACACAAATAAAAGCAGCACACATGAAAGAGGGATGCTTAATGGCAGGTGAATGGGGTCCAACTGGTTTGCCTTCAGGACGCTCGGTTCCCACAGGCCCTCTCTGGCCTCTCTGCTTTGTCATAATGAGTCCTGGAGAGATAATAAAGCTGCAGGGCTGGTTTGTGTTTCTTTAGGTCTTAATTCTGTGTGTGATGAAACATGCTATGATCAGATATGTCTCAGTCTATCTCAGTTCAGCTCTCTTCAATTTACCTCGAGTCAATAGTCTGGGGTATTTGTCAAGGCTGTGCACTGTCCAGCCCGGTGGGAACTTTAATTGTTTTCAGAGGTTTCTGAGGTGAACTGGTGCACCACATGCTGATCTCTTGCACCCCATGCCAAGCTCTCAAGCCAAACCTGTGTGTGTGTGTGTCTGCCTGCATATTTATATGTGCATCACTAATTCACTGATGCTGGAACGGTTGCCCCGTGCTCCGTTTGTAAATGCCCTGCATGGGTGTCCCTGCTAGTCAGGATGCGTTAGACAAACCCTGACACATAGACATTTGTGCGACACATAAATACACACAGGCTCAACGAGACACGCCCACAGACACACAGAGCGCCATCGGGCATGTGTTTTGTCTGTGGCCAGCACAGATGTAGAGAGGGACTGTAGGGGTTTGGAGCAGGCATGCTCACTTCACACCGACATCTATGATTGGCTTTGGCGGCTTTAGACCCCAGGAGCAGCATATTATGTTTGTGTGAATTTTTTGCTGTTTGTGTGCGTTTGTATTTGTATGCGGTGCAGTCAAAGACCAGTGGACAAATTATGGAAAAAGGGGAATTGTGTGGTTTAAAAACCACAGAAAGCATGAGCCCAACTTTTCTATGAAAAAGCTAATTCATCATTTTGAAGATAGAGAAAGTTAATTATTACTGAGCTTAAGGATAAATTACAGCATTTGTACAAACATAAAAACGAACAAGTTATACTACAGTTACAAGTACAACAGGAATCGGCAGAATCTTCAAGATTTCATGCCACCACCCGATTTTTTGAAAATCATTGGCTTGGCCATGAATGGAGATGGCGGCAGTCAGGCGGGGGATGATCAGAAAATCAGGTGACAGCTGGGCGTCCACAGGGCGGTGGCAGCCGGATCGCCAGCTGGCAGCAGCTCTGACTGGACGATGTGTAAATGTCTCTGGACGGCGCCTGTTCATATCACCAGCCCTGTAGCTCGGGGGTATAGAAAAAGTGGACCATTCTGCACCACTGGACATTCACAACACACATTATAATCTTCAAATTTTCATACATCCCTCCCAAGAAACCCAGACTGGTCAAAACCCCAGTGCCCAAGAAAACAAAGACCCTAGTGGTCCAATCACAGCAGGAGTCTTCCTTGGATGAAGAGTCTGAGTTTTGTGCAGCATCAATCCCGTCTCCCCCTTTGGACCTACGATGGCCGGGATCACCAGACTGACTGGTCATCGCCAGGCCCTCGGCCCATGTCACAAGCCCTCGTCGAGTGCCTGCACTGCCACCATAGGATTTCTAACGATCGGATGGTGGCAGTGGGACAGCAGCACAGAAGCAGGAGGATGGGAGTCTGAAATCTGCCAATCATCAGATGATTTCAGGGACCTTGGAGACCCTCCTATCAGTCAATTATTGGGCTGCTGCCTTCCTGGCACCCACCTGTGACTGGACTTTCACCGCGTGACCTTCAAATGTGCCCAGGTGACCACTGACCCAAGAGAAAAATCATCTGTTCTCTTTTTGGCTACGGTCAGTTGAGAAGCGTTTTTTTTTTCTTCTCTATGCTCATGTGCCGTCTATGGTGGCAGCAAGTCCATGTAGCTCCGTGCTTGTGTGGATTACGTGTTTAAGCCTTATTTTTTTCACGTTGCAACATGTGTCTGTTGAAGTGTTTAAGGGACGACCTTCTTTGTGATGGATTTTCTCTCTGTAGAGATTAATAAAGTATTCTATTCTAAAATTGTAAAATTTTCTTAAAACTTCAGTGGCCACCGGGTGGCGTGTAAAAATACGACTCCCCCTTCCTGATTATAAATGCGGCCACCTGACAAATTTGCTCAAGAACTAGTCTCTAGGTCGCCACACTTTGGCATTTTGGGATATGTGACTGTAGTCTTAAACAATCAACTAATTTCAAAATCCTAAAATGAACAGAATTACATGTTAATAGATTATTGTCTCAGGGCTGAATTTAGCAGAGGTTGCATTAGTTTGGATAACCGTTAGTTCTTCAGTCTATCAACAAACTTAACTGGACGTTCTACTAAGGGCAAACAAAGATATGGCATTCATATCCAATCTCTGGGAGGGCCTCCTTCAAAATAAGTAGCGCTCCTGCATTAAAACAAACAAGTAGTCAGGTACGCACACATGCAGCAGGAAATCTCTTCATCTGAAGTGAACGCAGTGATCAGGGACTGAATTTTTATCACTCCTCTTCCTCCTCACACATATTTACCCTCAGCATTCCTCTGAAATGATGCCCATCATTTGGCAGATGCAGCCTTAAAGCCACATTAAAAACCAAGTGGAGAGCACTAGACTGAATGATGTCGCCTCTTCACAAACAGACACAATAACACACAAGCTGTCATTACGTGGAGAAACAGCCAGTGTGCATCAGAAAGAACCAGAGAGGGGCGAGGGTGGAAGAGGAGGCAGGAAAATGTAAACTCACTTAAAGGAGGGAGACTTTAAGTGGGAGGAGAGAGGATGTGGATAAGTGTTAAGACAAAAACTGTAATTTGGCAAACTCTACAAAGAAATGCTGTGCCATAGCGAAGGATAAAAACAGAGCAATAAAGGGAAAAGTTTTGTGAACGATAAGGAGGGAGAAAAAAAAAGATTGCGGTGAGGAGAAGAGGGAGTGTGGCACACTGATTATGCAGCTGTTAATGCTGAGAGCTCTCCAATCAAAGCTGGAGACCTCAGAATAAAGGGGCTGATAGGCCAAGAGCCTAACAAACTCGGAATCTCAACCTCCTCATCATCGTGTCCGATCCCTCCTTCCTCTTTTCATCGGTCCTCCTCTTCTCTTAACCTCCCCCATCCCTTTCTCCTCAGCCTCTGAGCTTGCAGCTCAGCATTTGTCTCTTCCACTTACTCCTTTGTCTTCCTTATTTGTTAAAAGGTCCTTTAAGAGCAAGGGCAAAGCCCTTTTTATTTCAATTCCACCACCCTGTTTGCTCCACTTGTGCTCCTTTGTGGCTGAGAGAAAAAAGCGAGCAGAGTAGCAACAAGTGCAACAAGTGAAGGTTCGTCTTATCATGCATGAATGTTTCTTTGCTGCTTTTGTTCTGTAAATTCAATGACTCTCTAGAGAAAATATGACTAATAAATACAGGTTAAGGCAATGATGGAGCTATCAGCAAAGAAATGCAGTTGCAAGAAAAAGTATGTGAATCCTTGGATTTCTTTAAAATTTTGTCATAAAATATGTTCTAATCTTCATCTGAGTCACATTACATGATAAACAGTCTGCTTAAACTAATACAACTTCAACTGGGTTAAAGTTGTTGCTGCCAAAGGTCAGCCAGATTTTAAATCTAAGGGTTCACATATTTTTTTCCACCCTGTACTTCTACTGGTTACACATTTTGTTAAACAAAAACATACATTTTATGTATTTTATGAGTTTAAGCAGAATGTGATGATCATATGATGTGACTTATAAAGATCAGAACATATTTTATGACAAATTTATGCCAAAATCCAAAGGATTCGCATATTTTTTCTTGTAACTATATAAGGTTTACACTGAAAACAAAAATAATCCTCACTAAGACTTGAGTGGAAAAATGCAAAATTCTGTCATTGGATTTTAAGAATGTCTATGCTTCAAACAGATTCACATTCACATAACTACAATAACTAATTCTGTCAATTTTATTTTATTACAAAAAAATATATAGTTTAATTGTTTTGATTATGTTTAATCAATATTTTTTCTAGAAAAAGTTTTCTACTTAGCAGTTTGTTTGAATATCATTTCTAATACATGTATTTTATTTAACGTTGAAACCTCAAATTGAATTATGAGAGGCTTACAGTTTAAGAGGATTTCCAGGTTTTCTCTTAACTTTATTCATTTTTTTTCTCTGCGGGGATGAATAAAGTTGATCTATCTATCTATCTATCTATCTATCTAAAATTAGTGCACTATATTATGGTCTTAATTATTACCAGTTTTCCAAATTTTTGTATTATTTAAGTTGTGTTCCACTTAATGTTAGAGTAATGAAAATATGTTCACTTGGTCATCCATGGATTAATGCAAATATGACATTTATTTTCACCTGTTCTTGATTCTTTGATGAGATTTGGGGGTTTTCTTTCCTTCTGTGGGTTTCTCATTGTCAGACCAGTTTTGCTGAAGTGGCTTCTTGATTCAACATCTCTGGTAGTAATCAGGTCTGGGTGCGGCGAGTGAATCTCAGCTTTTTAAAAACGTTGAAAATCACAGTTCATTCATGATTCCACCAGAAAGTCCACCTCTTCACTCTTAAGACAAAGAAATTACCATCTTGGAGAGGTCTAGTCATAATACAGACTCAAGTCAAATCAATAGGGTGCGGCAAACCCTTAAAACAGGCCATTTATGACTGAAAGCCACACTTTTGAAAAAGGAACAACAAAAAAAGAAATGTATAAAAAAATGATAAACCTTTTTATTCTCCCCCAGTGAAGGCTCTGTGAATGTTTCAGTGGCAAAAAATCAGGACATGTTGAAAGTACATTTCTCCTCTTTGATGGACTGCTGTTCTATTCTAAGTTTTAGTTATAAATTGCAGTTCCTGGAATAAAAATTTTGAAGGATTTCCTAAAAGATCTCCAGCAACAGACATTTTTCAAGTTTGTTTTCTCCAGCTTTATCAAATTAAAAAAGAAGGGTTTCTTTTCAGTTAATAAGGGCGCCGAATGGAAGCGGCCTCTGTACAAAGCGGCGCTTTTGCGTTAGTTGTGAGTGGGAGTGCAAGGGAAGAGTAAGCCTGCTCCCACCTCCCATCATCTATTCGTACACAATTTTCCCACTAGCTTAAAGCCCCCGACAACCCCAAGCTAACATTGCTGGTCCAATACAAACAGCGAGCAATATTGGAGCTATCCAGCCGTACAGTTTTGAGCCAGATGTCAGGAAATAAAAGACGAACATGGATCTATTTGTTTGCAAGTGGATGCATTCATTCAGAAGACTTTCTCAAACGGCATATTTTCATCTGCTCCTGATTCACAGCGATTTGAATAAAAAAATACTCAGAAATGCCCATTTTAAGCTTAACTTTCAACATATATGTCCTCCATTATTAGAAAAAAGGCAACATAAACGTGTTAAAAATAGCAACAACATGATATTCATTGGAGTGAACCTGTTTTAAAGCCTCCCTGGCAGTACACAATGCTGAAAAATAACTGCTGCTATCATAACCAAACCTGGAAACACATC
>NC_050514.1:22183736-22185528 GCF_002922805.2 Oryzias melastigma
GTACCTGATGTAACTTAGGGGAAAAAGTGACAATTTCATGAAAACCTTTTTTTGACAGGCAAATCCTTATCAGCTCAGTATTTGATTAATCTGAACTACTTTGGCACAAATCATTTTACACCAAATAACTTTTTTAATATAAAAAAAAGTTTTTTAAGCAACATGCCACTAAATTTAAGTTTTTTGTGTCAAACAGAAATATGTCCTAGAGTTCAGTTTTGCCGTTTCATTTTTCCAACTTTTACTGTGGATTAGTAGCCAAGACTGAATTCTATTTGATCACATCTTTGTCAAACAGAATAGCATAAAAATGTCACACTGAACCTGCGAAGTCTGAAACGTACCAACATAACGACAAACGTTCCCAAATTATGTGACTATATTTATCCAGTTTATTGCACCATATGTTGAATCACATCGATCACGTCTTTTTAACTTGTTTTCTGAACACATGGATATGTGCGCAGGCGTGCGGAGTGCAGAGCTTGTACTGGCTTTGAGACAGATCTGACTGGGCCACACTGATGGGTTGTTGATGGTAAACTAACAGATTGTAAACATGCTGCTAGCTTTTCACTCTTTCTCTAAAACCTCTTTTCCCCACTATTTTTTATCTTTCTCTTCTTTCTTTCATTGTATCCTCCTATCTCCTGTTCCCCCCTTTCTCACCCTCTCTTTTGCTTTTCATGGGTATTTTTTAAACAATGTGTCCTTCATGTACGGTTGGTTACGGGGCGTACAGAAGGACATCATTAGCACTGGTGGTTAAGCTGTAATTTACACCATTACCGAGGTAGGGGCCATTTTTATTGCCTAGTAAATTTCAGCTCTGAAATATTTAGACCATATGGCTCAATTTGTGTAATAACCTTAATTTCCAAGCACCCTTCAGCTCCCTTCAGCGCCGGCTGTTGTTGGCAGAATGGTGCGTGCACATGTTTGGTTGCGTACGCTCAGCTTGGATTTGACGCACGCGCTCACAATCACATACACAGAAACACGGCCATGGCAAATATGCTACACGGAACCCTTTGTACAGTGTCTTCCGCATATTGTCACAGATTCATTGACTCACACACAGAAACTCGTGCACGAATGTATGCACGGCAGTAGCAGATTAATAGGGTGTCAGCTTCTGTTTGGGTGAGGGAGCGTCAGGCGTTGGCCAGATGGTTCTCAGGGATGATGACTGTCAGGGGTCCTGCTCTGATCAATGGGATGTATTAATACAGCACACACGCACACGCATACTGTCGCGTACACACGGATAAACAAAAATGCTATGCATGCACACAGACGGGAGATCATATTCAGACATATGTATGCGCGCGAAGTAACACACACACACACGAATGCCCACCATCTCCCTTCACAGAGGATCCCAAGGGCCACCGTGTAACATCTGGAAGAGCCAAGGGAGGGAGGAAAGGACAGCAGAGTAAAGGAGAAGACTGAGGAAGGTGGTAGGACGACAACAGCAAAAAGAGATCAGTTAAAAATACAAGGGAAGACAAGAGAGGGAAAGAAAGAAAGAGGGTAGGGATTATAGATGGGAATGAGAGCAGCTGAGAGGGCCTGAAGGTGGAGGAGCTAAAAGAGGGCGGGAAATAGAAGAAGAGCTGAGAAAAGTACGGCAAAAGAAGCAAAAAGTTTAAAGAACTGTTTTAAAGTGTACAGAAGTCTTCAAAAAATAAAATTCCTGAAATCCAGAAGTGGTTATATATTTATATATATATATATATATATATAAAACACTGCAGCATGACAGTTTTGTAGAGTGACTAACACATCT
>NC_050514.1:22185600-22306155 GCF_002922805.2 Oryzias melastigma
AGGTATGTGCGTGCCAGGCGCTGCGTAGGGGTCTAGTGAGGCAGGCCGCCTGCGCTCCGTACCCTCATTCCATCCGATTGCCATGACGACCCCATTAATCAGCCAAGCTGGCACAGAGCAGGGAGCAGAGCAGCCCGAGATCAATACGCAGACACTACTACACACAACGTGGACAAGCACAAACATACAAACGATACACCAACAAGTAAAGGAAATGCTGCTTTGGGAAAAGCTATGATTAAAAGTGGGATCTTGTTTGTGTAATGACATAAAACAAAACAAACAGAAATTACTTTGACTTTTATCATGCATCCTTGCAAACATTTTGTGAGTTTTGGTTTGTTAAGTGACGTTTTTGTCCGTTTGTCGCAAAAATACTGCCCAACAAATGTTGTCATTCTTTCAGAACCAGTGATATCTCTTTGCGAAAATTCAGGAGTTATATCTATTACATGACATGTGATTCATGTTATTGTATTCTGAAAATACAAGTTTGCTTTTCTGAGGATAATCAATAAGGACTCTGTTTTGTTACTTGACAAAAAAACCTAAAAAACACTTGATTTGATAAGAACCAGATTATGACATGTATGCAAAAATATACAACGCCATAGCTCAGTAGGGGTGGGATTATATAAGTTTACTTCTTACCATTCCTTTTCACGCAATAAATCAAACTTGTCTTTAGTTAATAATCTCTGTATTTAATTATTCTAATGTGACCTACACTGTAAAAAGCAAAACATTGGATCAATTAACAAAAGTCCTATGGGTTACTATGTCCAGTTCATATATAAATGGTCTAATGTTTGAAATATCTGTTGTGTTGCCTACAATTAATTGCTTGAAATAAACAGAAAAACCAAATCAAATGTTAAACAAAACATGTCCTGATCAAACATCTCTTCTCCCACATACTTGAGTGTATTTCTATATCTTCTCTAACTTCTAAGTTTTATTATTTTTAGATTTTATTTTACTTTTTACAATAATTCTTTGATTTATAATTTTCCAATCAATTCACGACCAATTATTCAACGAAGTTTGATATATGCGTATAGATATTTGTTTCTTTTGTGTTCTTAAGTTTATTTGTGTTTTGTTTGAAATATACCAATTACAAACAACAACAACAACCCACTGAATGCATCAGTTCCTTCCTTCTCCATTGGTTGAGAATTTTGTTTTTATCGGGTTTGTTCTTTGTGTATTCCACAAACACTCTGTGCATGTTGTGAATGCAACTCTGTGACAAATGACTGTCACCAAAATAAGTCTATGCCATGTCAATGAGCACGTCTCCTACACACACAATCACACACGCACAGAAACACAAAGCGCTCCATATCAATGAGAAGGTGAAAGGTCTCCATTTACATCTTGTATTAATTATGAGTGACAAGCCAAAGGTCACAGAGAGAGAAGAGGCCACACGTATGGACAGATATAGATCTATATTCTGCCTCTTATCCCTCTTTCGTTATCCCGCCCCAATCTATCACCCTGTCGCATCTCTTTCTTTCTTATTCGCTTTCTTTCAACTCCAGCGCGACTTCTTGTCTCACTCATTCTCTTCTGATTCCCCTATCGTCTCTAACAAACCTCGTTTGTCTACCTGCAGTTTGAATATGTTTAGGTTGGTGTGTTGGTGGCTTTTTCTCATTATGTGCATATTCAGATGCATCTAAAATCCTTATCTCATTTATTGGCTTTTTTATGAGCAAAAGTGTCGAATGTGAATGAAAGAAAAATGAAAACGATAACATATAAAGTTAGAAAAAAATTTTTTTTCTGAAAAACTCATAAGACCAGACAATAAATGTTTCAAACAAGTGTGAGCGTAATGTTGTAGTTCCACCTGTGACCCTGGATCTACTGGTTGGTCTGCGATGCATCTTTGTAATGTTGTGTGGAGAGTCCGTATCATGACAGTCAGTTGTTTACTTCGTCTTCGTTATGCCTCTGAAATTTTATTTGAAAATACAATTGAAGCTTTTATTTTGAAACCCGGACTTGTTTCCAGTTTCTCCATCTTTGAGTCGTGACAAAACAGTGGAAGTAGAATCCCTGCGTAAAGCTGACGTTGTGTTGCAGCGGGAGGGACGGATGTCAGATGCAGACATGACGAAGCCGATGTTAACCTTTCCTTTTGATTAATCAACAATCTATTTCTGTGTCAACGCAGCGGAGACGTACCACAGATGAACCAGTGTATGTCAGCCTGAGTGTTGGTCAAAGAAACTACTTATTCTCTGTATTACAGCATCAGGCACTCAAGATAAGAGGCAGGATCCCTGGAGAAAAGTATGATGTGGGCCATTTGTGTGTGTGTGTATGTGTGTGTGTATTTATCTTCTGCCCCCTCACTGGCAAGCAGATGGTGTGGACACCACAGGTAGAGTATAAATTTCTTCACACGCACAGCAACTGACAATGACACACACACACAAACTCACACCAGTTCACACACATCTGTCTTACTGTCATTGTGAGACATTCCAACCTACACAGCTCTCTGATTGGTATTTCTGCTATCAAATGCAACTCTTAACCATCACAACCCATTAATTGGTCCAAATCTAAATTAATCATAAATCAAACTGTAACCATTGAAGAAAATAATTGTGTTTTTGAGGAACAGCGTTCAAAAATGTGCTCACAATTACTTCCTGTAGCAGGAAATCAACGTTAAAACTGTTGAGAAACATGGATGTGTTTGTAAAATTAATATTTTCCATTTTTACAACTATAAATACATCCGACTGGTAATGGTTTCTAAATCTATAGTGTCATCCAGAAAAAAAGATCTGTAATAAGAATATTCAAGAAAAAGAAGTGCATCCGATTAAAAGACACAACATAAAACACCATAAAAGAAACTGTGCCCAAACGATTTTTTTACCAAGCTGAGCATTTACCTCCACAGTGAGGGCAACAACAGCAGTCAGGTTGAGAGTCGGGTCCTGTTGGTGTTTCTTGTAAACCAGCCTATAATGAGATATGAGGCCATTGGGCTGCCCTGGCTCGCTCCATTTCACATGAACCGAGTATGCACCTATTGAGGTGAGTCGAATGGAGAACAGACTCATACAGTGTTATTTGAAAAAGATCAGGTTCAAAAGATGTGGAAGAAGTAGAAAACATACCGGAAGGTGTGACAGTAGGAGGAGCCATGTCTTCTGGTTTTGCCTGTAAAGTCCTTACTGAAGTCCACTGACTCAGAACCGAGCCTTTGGAGTTGTGGGCGCGAACTTTGTACTGAAAGTAGCTGAAGGGTTGCAGGGCAGGGCTTGCATCGACAAACTGAAGTGGACCGCTTGACCAGATGAAAACCAGCAGCTCCTCTTCTGTTCCTAATGGACGCCTGTTACGAGATATACAATTCAGGTGTCAGATCCTAATTGTTTATGTCTACTAACTCTTAAGAGACCTTAATAGTTTACACAAGCAGCAACTCTATATTTTAACATAATTAATAGATCAATTAAGAGCATTTGTGCTGGAGTTGAAATGCAGCTCAGTTATAGAAACATTACTTTAGAGCTCTGAAAATGAACCTTTTCTTTAGACATTATATTAAAAATGTAGCACCACATCTAAAAACAATGTGTGAAAGTCCTTGGCTGATGCAAGCACACGGATATCTTGGTAAGACCATTTGTCTTTGATTACGCAGGACTTCAGGTGTGTGCATGAGAGAGAAAGAGAGACATTTTCCTGTTTTATCCAAGTCCCTGTCTGCCTGAGTCTGATCATTCCAGATGTGTCAGTGCGTATGTGTACTGCTATGCTAATGCCTGTTTCCTGAGGACTTAAAGGGCTTAGTCTGGTCTGACCCTGCATACAGATCACACAGTCTTTGGTCAACAAGCAGATCACGACCTTCAGCTGGAATTAACACACACATCTAGATGCACATTCATCCACAGAGTTCAACTACTCGTAAAAAGAGTTTTGCTTGAGGATATATCACCAAAAAAATTTAGTTTTTCTATGTGTCAATTCAATTAACTGTGTAAAGGATTAAAAATTGAGATTTGATTCTGTTGTCTGTGGCAGACATAAAATCCTGTCCACCTTTGTCATGGGAGGGATCACACATCAATATAAGGGTGGGGTCAATAATTCTTTGGCTTTAAAACAGGCCACTGGACAATTTTCATCAACTACCAGACTTGTTTGTTCCCCACATTCGATCATTTTTAAAGGCATGGGTTCAGTATTGCCATGTCTGCGACAACAGTGTTGCCCACAACCCAGAATTGTATTTCTAATGTTCTACTGCTGATGTGCAGAGAATATGTCTTAACAAACAACAAAGGCTTTTTGATTTTGGCTAAAAACTTCATATTTAAAAGATCACTGGGAACGATTTTACTAAAGAAAAAAAAAATATGGTTGGAGTAGAACTTTAAACGCAGCCCTATGTGAACCAGTAAGTAATATCCCAACAGACTATCTATATATACTCATCGGTATATGACATGCTCAACTTTTGATGAACTGTGAGACTGTTTCAAAAGTGAGATTGTGAGACTGCGAAGCGTGGTCTCTGATTGTTGGTCATGTGACTTATTTCATTAAAAAAAGTGTTTTCATTGCAGTTTTCCAAAATGTCAACTTTTGATATGCCTCAAAAACCACTTATTCCAAGCACAATAACTTTTTTTTGATAGATGTGGGTTTTTTCTTCATTTCCATTAGGAAAATTCATGATTGTAAATCCCATTTGCGCAATTTAATATGTCATTTGAAACACAGCTACTATTGTCTCTCCAGTGCATTTGGAGTCCTCCTCCTCATGGAACAGAGGTATCCAGAAGAGATGACCAAATCACCTCAACTGGCTTCTCTCAATGTTCAAGAGCAGTGGCTCTATTCCAAGTTCCTACCCCGTCAAAGAGATCCTCACTCCATATCTAAGGGAGTGATCAACCATCATGTGGAGGAAGCTCCTTGTACCCTTTAGCTCATGACCACAGCTTTGGATTCTGGCTCAGCTTCTTCATCACGCCATGGGATTGATGCAGCCTCTGCATAACTGTTGCTGCTGCACCAATTCCCCTGTAAATCCTACACACCATCCTTCCCTTACTCAAGAAAATGACCGCCTTCACTTGAGACACACATGGGAAGAGCGAACAATCTTGGCCTCCTACTTAGAGGTGCTAATTCTCATTCCAGATGTTTCAGACTCAACTGTAAAAACCCCAAATCATGTTGAAGGTCCTGGTTTGATAAGGCCAGCAGAACATCATATGCAAAAAACAGAGATGAAAGCCTGCAAACCCAGAACATAACATACACTAGCATACACTAGTTTAGTGTTTAGTGTCTTTAGGACTGTGGGAGGTAGAAGAGGACTTTTGCACAATGCTTTTTACCTAAATACGTGGTAGGAGGTGATGAATCCATTTGGTTTTAAAGGAGGTGTCCAGGAGATCTCCAGGACTTTAGCCCCAGCAGCCTTTACAGTTGGTGGGGACAATCTTTCAGGAGCAGTCTCTAGCGTGCGAATATAGACCCCCTCGCCAACTCCACACCCTCCTACAAGCAGAGAAACAGACATTAAAAGTAAAACACATCAACATACTTTTGCAAAGAAGAAAAATCAAATCTTTTCCCTTTCATTTATGTTCACCATTCTCCAACTCCAAACCATTCTGCCTTAAAAGACTGTCATGCTTTGCCATCAACAGAATATTCTCATTTGTCTCACTTTACTCTACATAATGTCAGAGAGCAAAATCTGTGCTGATGCCTAAACCAATTATTATCCAGTCTAACGTGTTTCTCAAAGTTTGCAACAGCTTTTTTTTCATAATCATTCAACAACAGATGAGCCATACTCACCACTCTGACAAGCTTGCACTCTTACATGGTAAATGGTGAAGGGCTCGAGGGCCGACACAGAGAGCTGCAAGTGCTGCCCGCCATGAAACATTCTGGCGTTGTGACTCCCGCCATTGAACAGGATGTTGTAGTACACAGGTTCGGAGTTGTTGAAATGAGCTGAAGAATTAGACATTTAATGGTTAAAATGTTGTATATTTATGAGCATGGTTATGACTTCACAACAAAAGAATGTCATTTCAAAAACTTTTGGTTAATGTGGGTAAAACAACTGTCCCTGTTTCTCATTCACTCACTGGTCACTTTATTAGACAAACTTGTCCAAATGCTCATTAAAGCAGATTTGTAATCTGCCAATCACATGGCAGCAGCTCAGTGTATTTAGGTCAAGATGATCTGCAGAAGTTCAAACCAAGCATCAGATTGGGGAAGAAAGGTGATTGAAGGGACTTTGAAAACGGCATGGTTGTTGGTGCCAGACGGGCTGGTCTGAGTATCTCAGAAACTGATGATCTTCTGAGATTTTCACCCACAACCATCTCAAGGGTTTACAGAGAATGGAGAGAAAAAGAGAAAATATCCAGTTGGTGGCATTTTTGTGGGTGGAAATATCTCGTTGATGCCAGAGGTCAGAGAGGAATGACCAGAATGATCAGTAACTCAAATAACCACTGGCTACAACCGAGGTCTATAGAAGAACATCTCTGAACCCACAACACATCCAACCTCGAGGCAGATGGACTACAGCAGAGGAAGACCACACCAAGTATCACTCCTGTCAGCTAAGAACAGGAAACTGAGGCTATAATTCACACAGGATCACTAAAACTGGACAATAGAAAATTGGAAAAACGTCTGATCTGATGACTCTCGATTTCTGCTGCAAAATTCGGATGGTAGGGTCAACAAGAGGAAATCATGGATCCATCTTGCCTTGTACCAACGGTTCAGGGAGGTGGTGGTGTAATGGTGTGGGAGATATTTTCTTGTTGCACTTTGGGCCTCTTGATGTCAATTAAGCCTTGTTACAACACTACTGTCTACTTGAGTATTGATAATGACCATGTCCATCCCTTTATGACCACAGTGTAACATCTTCTGATGGCTACTTCCAGCAGGATAAGACTCCATGTCAGAAAGCTGGAATCATCTCAGACTGGTTTCTTGAACATGACAATAAGTTCACTGATCTCAAATGACCCAAAAGATCACCTTTGGGATCTGATGAATTGGGAGATTGGCATCATGGATGTGCAGCCAACAAATCTGCAGCTATTGTGTGACACCGTCATGTCAATATGGACCAAACTCTTAGAGGAATGTTTCCAGCACCTTGTTGAATCTATGCCGCCAAGGATTAGGGGAGTTCTGAAGGCAAAAGGAGGTCTAACCTGGTACTAGCAAGACATATCTAATAAAGTGGCTGATAAGTGTATATGCAAAGTCTAATTTTTATCATACAAGAAGAATCATGCCCTGAAAGTGTCAGTCCACCTTTTCATGGCTATTCGTATTTTACTTGCGTCCTTTGTTCTTAACATAAAGTTGTCTAATTTCAAATTACGTATGTGGATACAGTGTTGGTAAGTTAAATACTTGGAGCTATAGTCTGTAGTGGAAAAGTTGAGTTCTTGGAGCTTTGGACTGTGGTCTTCTAACTGGACAAATACACACAAATGTATAAATACAGACAGCACTCAGACACACACACACACCCCTAGACTTTGTTAATATTCTCACCGGAGGTTTTTCCATAATTCAGGCCAACTGTATTGTGATGGGTTATTCAACATTCATGAACTCTAGATATCTTGAGAATGAACTGATTACCAGACAAATGAAAGACTTCAATTATTCAACCCCCAACTCACATATGCACACATGCACCTAAACACACACACACCTTGTGACATCACAACACAGAGGTTTTTATGTGGATGGACAGCACCTTAGTGCACTCAACGTATTTATCCTTTCACATACACACATACCAATATAACTCAGAAGTTTAAAGTTACTATGATGCTTACAGTCTTATATTATTAATCAATACGTTTTATTTGTATTTTATACATATTTTGTATGATGCCTCAATCACAAATGCACACATTTAGTCGTGTATAAAGCAGAAAGCACAAATGCAGCACCTTTGCTGTCACTTTGAAACGCACACACACACTCACACACACGCACACACCCCCACAGAAGCACAATCACAGCATTGGAGGAATTGATCTTTGACTCAGGAGCCATGACTAAATGTGTTTTTAATTCCCACACGCCAGTACTTGACAGTAAGTGTAAGCATGTGAAAAAAACATACACACAGATTGACACACTGCATGAAAGTCATGCACACACACACGTATACACACACAAGATGAAAACACTCCAGACTCTGGGCTCAGGGAGTTAACCAAGCGTGAGAACCCAGCCGATATTTCCTCACCTTTAAAATCAACCCATAATGACGATAGAATAGGCCTGCCTATGGAAATATCTCAAAATGATGCAAACACACACACATACACACACGTGCACACACCCCAATGCACAAGTATAAAGAGGCATACATAAACACAGACACAAATATACAGAAATAAGAGACACACAAAACAAAGTGAAGTGTCTTTGCTAGTTGGCTCTTTAAGCAGTTTCTGAGATGGGAAATCAGCTTAATGAGAGGGTAATAGTCAATGATAGATGGGTTAGGGCAGACAATCACTGCCCCATAAGCATGAAACCCATCTCCAAGTGCATGCTCATGTATGCCTGTGTATGTGTTTAGGTCTTGAGAGGCCAGAAGGTGAATGTAAAACTACTCAGGGTTTTTGTCTCTGTTCGACCCCTCTTTCTCTGTTTGATTTCTTTGAATAACTGCCTCAATAACCTTTAAGGGAAAAGACAGCCTTGAAAATGTAAAATAATGTAACATAAATAAACTTTAAAAAACTAAGAACAAATCTTTGATTTCATTCATGCATTTCAGCTTTGCCTGAAGACTGAAATGACTCCATGTTTTCTATTCATTCCTAAATGTCAAAAACATTTTCTATATTATTACTTTAGGAATTAGAGGTTTGTTATTATATGTATAAAAAAGTCAAATTGTAAAATAAAAAAAATCTACTCACCAGGAGGGGACCAGGCCAGAGAGACAGAAAAAGGGCCCAACGCAGTCACTCTGTGTGGGGGTGGGATCCCCGTGGGACAGGATGCAGGTGTTTGTACAGCATATTGGTCACTAACACCTGTGCCTCCTCCTGTAACAGCTTCCAGCTCGTAAACGTACCTGAAGAGTTCAAATGTAAAGGAAATCATAATCCTGGTTATGTGCAAGCAGAGTGATTAAAAAAAAAACATTTTTACTTTCTTAGTATCATAGTAAAAGTAAATCTAATTCCAATAAAAAAGTTAGTTTCGGTTGGGGTCACATATCCCAGGATACCCCTACACTGCGACCTAAATGCAAGTTTTTCAGCAATTATAACAAGTTACTTGCCACATGGTGGGTGAGTAAGTTTTTTTAAAAAGTTGAAATTTAATGGCAACAGAAGGATTTTTCTCAAAAGTTGACATAAGTCACTGACTGCCCGAGCACATTTGCGCGGGGACAGTCCAATGACGGATGAGGATGATAATAAAATTGGCCAATAGCAGGACGGCCACAGGGTGATGGCAGCAGCTCCGACTGTACGATGTGTAAATGTCTCTGGTCAGTGGCGGCCATCCACATCAAGTGCTAGCGGCCGCCAGCCGCCAGGTAGCCCGAGGGGGGGTATATAAATATTCGAGTTATTCTGTACCACCGATTGTCGCCGTCTACATTCATGACCACGGCAAAAAATATTTTTTTAAAAATCGGGTATCAACTAGAAATCTTGAAGATTCTGTCGATGCCTTCCCATTGCGCGGTGGCAGGTGTATTTGTGACCGTAGCAATAAATGTTGAAAGTGGAAAAAAAAAAAAAAAACAAGTCCATTGCACACAAGTGTACAGAAAAACCAGTTCAGGCTTCAGCTTCTATAACATTAAAGTTCAAATCTTTCCTCATTAGCTTTGCTTAAGTTAAGGATTTGTGCCAAAAAGTCCGCTTTTATACAGATTTGGTCACACTTGGCAATGATAACCTGTTTAGTGTTTATGATCACAAGAATCTGACATTTACCCTCCTAGATCAACTTGAGTGAAAATTGTGCTTTTGGTGTTTTTAACATGTTCTTTTGGGATTGATCTCATGATGTAGGATATATATATAAAGAAAATTAAGAAATTGCATTTCTGAGTATTTTTTTATTCAAATCATTGTGAATCAGGAGCAGATAAAAAAAAAAATGCGGTTGGAAAAAGCAGTGACGTAGCAGCTACAATCGGCGAGCCACAAGCTTCTTGCTCCGCTCCATTCTGATGCATCCACTCCAGAAAAAATTTGATTCATGTACGTCTTCGTTTTCCTCATCTGAGCAGGCATCTGGCTCGAACCTGTACAGCTGGATAGCTTCAATACTGCTCGCCATTTTGTTCGACAGCTAATGTTAGCTTCCCCACAAATTTTTAATGAACAAATGCTGCTCTGCAGTAACTATGTCCTAGAAAACAAAACCGATTTCTTTGATTTTGGCAGCATAATCATAATTAAAAGACCACTAGGAAAGATTTTTAAAAAAAAGTGGGATTTTAACTTTGAATTATTTGGCAGCTTGTGACTTGGTCAAACTCGGTAATGATAACCTGTTATAAGTGTATTTGATCAGTAGAACCTGCTTTTATACTTTTAACTGCTAAATCTGGGGATGCTTTATTTTGGTAAATAGATCACTATAAATATGCCAAAGCATATCATTTATCACTTTTAAGGATCTAAGAAGCATTTATTCTTTTTCTAAATTCCGTTCAGGGTCACAAGGATGCTGGAGCCTACCCAGCAACAGTCCGACAAAGTCGGGGTGGACAACTTGCCGGTCCATCACACTGACCGTTTATCAGTTTCTCCAAATCAAAGCAGGGAGTACGTTCCATTATTTGTCCCCGACAGTCTTTCTTTTTCATAAGTCTCACTGCCTGTCTAGACTCACTCTGCACTTCTCTCCCTCATGACATCATAAGATAGATTTTCCTTTTAAGAGCATGTGGCTGGCTGGTGCTAAAGCTTACATTAACTGTGTAAGTGGGCCACCATTTAACATTAAAAGCTTTTAATTTGCTATAAACTCCGGGACACATGCATTAATAGGCGTTGATGTTGGGTTATTGTTCCCTGTGCTGAGTGTTTTAAACAGGAGGCCATTAGAGCCTCTGCGCTGCGTTAGATCACACTCACGGAAATATATTAAAGCCGCTCATATGTTATGCTCACAGACTAGCATGGGGGTGACATGGGACAAAACAACTGAAAGGGGACAGAAAGACAGAGAGTACGAACCCGGTCTGTGAAGAAACGACTGATGAAGGGGAAGAATTTTATCAAGGTATAGAATCGAGTCCAGCACTTCATCACAGGAAGACGTTTACTTAAATATAAACACCGCCTCGGGATGTCAAAAGTTAAATTGTGTGTGTGTGTGTTAGGTAATTGTGGAGGGAAGCGTTTGCATCTGTTTGGCTGTGGATGTGCCCGTCTGTGTGTGTGTGTCCTGCGGGGCCAGCCAGAGGGAATAGGTTAATTCTCTCGTCATCTTAGACACTTCCTGGGCTACTGAAGCAAAGTGACAGCTAATCAACATTGTCATAAATAATCAATGGCCACTTTGAGCAGTCACGTGCACGCTCACACGCGCACACACAAAGCAGTGACAGGGCGCGCGCTGGCAGGCGCATACACGAGCCCGCCTGGATAATGGGGCCGGTGCTCCCTGTGTAATTCTTGGTGCAGGGCAAAATTGGGAAAAGAGGGGAGGAACAGGACAGGAGAGGGGGGGTAGGGGAAAGTGAATTGGGGAGCGATGAGGCTTTGGACAGGAATGCCTTCTGGCAGACTATCTGGAATTACGGAAAATTAAACGTCACACACATGCGGTCCCATCTCCTTCGTTCGCTTTCACTCGCATGCAGAAGGAGAACAGTTGGGGGTTGCCCTAAAAACCAGCACTTTTAATTCCTTAGACATATTTTCTGAACTGAATGAAAAACAAAAACATTTTCTTGGGGGAAAAAAAACAGATTATAATAGGTTAAATAAAAGTAAACATCAATAAAATCTACGCTCTGCTGGAGTCTGTAAGCAAAGATCAGATTTGTGATGTTAATTTGGGACTGTTTGCGTCTACGCTCAATATTTGCCCATCAAATGACACAAACAGACGAGTGGAGGGGGTTCATCCCCCAAAAGAGACATAGATGAGATGATAGCAATGTTTTAAACAGCACAGACATAAACATATGCACAAAAGTAAAGCGTTTGGCGTGATCTATGTACTCCAGGAGAAGTGTCTGTGTGACTTTTACACATGCGCTCAGGTTTGTTCTCCTCTGTGAGTACATGCGAGGCTCTACCTGCGTTTTGGCTCAAGTCGAGTGTCGGTGCAATTCTGGTCACGCCGGGCTCCTGTAAAAACAGTGAGACCATCTCGGATCAGCCTGTACTGGGAGATGAGTCCATTAGGTTGAGACGGCTGGTCCCAGTACAGCTCCACTGCGGATGTATTTATTATCAGGTGCCTCGGCTTTAACCACACACCTGGATAAAAGACGAGGGGAAGGAAATTAGAATGCCCTCCTAGCCATCTTTAATGGAGAATTAAGTCTCTGTTGTGCTAGCTTTAAACACATTTCTAATATTAATGCTTAAAACGCACAAAACTACATGTTATATATTAAAACAGTAAAGAGGTTTTTAGTAACTGTAACATAAAAACATGTTTAAAAAAGATAAAAAACTGAAAATATTTTTTAGGAGGAGAAGGTGAAATAAACAAAAAGTAAAGACCACATGGAAAGCTCTGATATTTGTAAAAATAAATAAATAAATAAAAAATAGAGAAAAAATATATTGAGTTTCATAAAAATAAAGTATTTTTTGTCAGAAAGAAAGAGGGAAGATCCAATTTACAAAGAAATATACATAAAAAAGATATATATATTAATTGGATGAAATATATATTTCTCTCTTACGATTATATAAAAAATTGACATTTGGATTGTTTAAAAAAACATTAAAATTTAATAAACATTAAAAATAATTGCCTATAAACATTTAAATCTGATGTATTTTATTTTAGTAGTATGTCTTGGAAAATAATGTTCACCCGCACAACATAAATGTGCAGGTGTGTGTTTGAGCATACCGGCAGGTTTGGCTTGCAAGGTGAGTCCCGTTGATGGTAGACTGACTCCACAGCCAACAGCTGTACAGGCTTCCAACACAAAACTGTAGTTCGTATACGGCTGCAAACCTTTAACACACCAACCAAAGACACAAACGTCACATCCAAGTCTGTTGCTTCGTTTTAAATTCAAAGTGAAATTACAGTATTTTTTGAAAATAGGAAAAAAAAAGAAGTTAAGCCGTGAAGGGAGACCCTTATGTCTTAAAGTAACAAAAAAAAGTAAATCTTTGTCCTGTCCATGTTATCAGTTTGTCTCTCCATTTCACTCACCCTCCCTCTGCTTTTTTTTCCACACTCTCAACGGATGGATCCATATCTGTCCGTGTTAAATTATGCATGCCATAACTCAATAATGAAACGACGTAAAGATGTGCAGCCGTGGAACTGACATGGGATAGGACCGGTCCAACGCTGTAATGTCATCAGCTTTTGATCTATGATAATTATGATACCTCTGTATGCGTTTAGGCTACAGTGTCCATACATGATTTATTTATAGGCACCCGTTCCACCAACTAAAAGACATCACGCAGCGACTGAGCGTTCCTTTAAGTAAAACCCACAGAGGATCAGCTTTTATGATACATTTCAAATCATACTTCAAAAGCAGAAGTTTCTTCATTGTTTTTCTTAATATTGGAAATCGGATTTTACATCACACGTAACTTCTTTGAATATGGAGTGGATGTCTCAGGATGAGTGCAAATCATTAGGGCTGCCATGAGGATATTTTATGGTCATTCACTTAACTGACAGCCTGCAACAGCTTGCAAATCAAATTCAAAGGAAAAAAAAAGATAGGACTCAACAACATTGTTTCAAAAGAATGCATAATGTAGGAGAAATGGTACATATCAGATTTTTTTTACATAAATGTTGAGGTGCAATAATTAATCATTAGTTTTCCTTTTATTTAATAGTAGTCATCTTTATGATGTATTTTTACTATTGAATTTAACAAATTGGAGTTAAAAATCTTGGCATATTTCACATTTTTAGATGTAAAATTGCAAAAATAAGCATTTAGTAATTTATACAAAAAGGTATCATCACCTTTTAAATATAAAACAAAGTTTATCACCTAAAATACTTAAATCTTTTCATGCAAAATACTAATACGACCGCCTTAGCTATTTTTAACCGAATATATAGGAGCAGGGAAATGAGAAGGCGCACTGAGGTGAGCGGCACAGCTGCTATGTGCAAGGTGATATCCAACCTGCGTTGAGTACATACAGCGGAGGACATGCACACCCACACACATGCATGTGGTGGTGTGCAAGCGCGCACACATGCAGTGACTAATGCACAGCGGAGTGCTTCATCGCTTCTTCTTCTTCACGTCTCTTTCTCCTGCTTAGCCTGCTTAACATGCCTCACCGCCTGCAAAGCTTAACTCAATCTCTGATCAATGTGTCTGTGTGCAAATGTTCTCACAATGTTACCCTCTGTTTGGGTTAAATAAAGAAAATCTGCCAGCCATACGAAAGTACTGGGGTTGAAGTGTAAGGCTCTGTTTAACTGTGCAACTAAGCATGCGGACGTGTTATTGTATCTGTGTGTGTGTTGTCCGCTTTTGTAAATCTACACTGCATGTGTTTGGAATTTGCTGCAACACTGAATTAAGGCCGTGGCACTTTCACAATATACTTTTTATTTCCACGCAGGCTGTGGTGGCATCTCAATTCCAGTCTGAAGAGGGAACAAAGTTTAAAGCTGTTCAGACTCACAACCTATGCATTTATTTTGGAAAAAAAGAGTTTCAATGTTTTAAAGTTTATTTCAGATTAAAAAAAGCAGATGGGGCTGCTTAGTTTGGTCTCTAAATGAGAAAATTTAAAGTATGACCACTATCTTACAGGAAAAGTGAAAGACAGGGTGACTAAGTGAACACAGACAGCGTTTATTTAATCTATAGCCCCTAAAACACGGACTAGCATCTACTCCTTTATGTGTTTTTAAAACTAAAAAATATTGACATTAACTATATGTAATCCCAATTTAGGGGTTGTGAATGTGTGCCTTCCAATGACCAAGAACTCTCAGCCTGAAGAGGGCAGTGTTGGACTGCTAGAGGACTAACATCTGGTTGGACAAGTGCACGGAACAAGGTAGAAGTGCATGCACGTGTACCTGCATTACAACTTATGTGATAGATTATAGAAAAACTGATTAAAACTCATTTTAATTTCTTCCTCAGTCATTGTTGGTATTTAAAAAAAAACACACATGGAAGAGTTTTTGATTTACAGACATTTTAGTGAACCAAGTAAAAAGCAGCACTCGGCCCGGATCTGTGTTGGGGCGTTGTGGGTTTGCAGCTACTGAACAAGCAAAGTGTCAAGAAGAGAAGCTGTTTGTGGGAACAGAACAAACAAGACGCACTGTAAAAACTGCTGAGTTTTACGTTAGGTGGGTGTGTTGCAGATAAAGCATCTGATTAAAAATTGGCCTGTTGGCATTACAGAATGTATTGTGTAATAGTAAACAAATCCAAATCTACAGCTGCCAACATTTACAGGGAAAGAATAATCCAAATAATGAATGTATATATAAAAAAAACATTTAGAAATTAGGGGTAAAAAGACACAAATGTGGAGCAAATTAAAAAAACACAAAAAATATGCCACATTCTGAATAAAAAAAAAAAGATGCTTCATCACAACAAAGCAAGAAAAGACGGAAAGAGTAAGAAGGAGGACAGAGGAAAGTGAGCTTTGATAACACCTCTTCTAAATAATTAAGACTTTGACTTCCTGTCTGTGGCTCCCTAATGCAGAGGCTGTCTGGGATGGAATAATAAGATCAGGTTCAAACACACAACTCCCCAACACACACAGACAAATGAATCCTATCAAGCAAAATAACCATTTGCTTTTTTTAAATAACATTTATTTTTATGAATCTTATGGAAAATATGCAAATTGTTTCCCGTTTTTGTTGTTATTTATGTCAAATATTTATGGATAATTTATCATATAACTCACTAGTTATCACCTTGTTACGTAATGGTACCTAAATTTTATTCTTTTGAAAGTAGTCAGAGGAAAAACTGACTTTTCTGCTTGTTTTTGAGTTTGCATGGTGGCACAGTTTAGATGTAACAAGTGGTAAATGAGTCGGATGTTGTTGTGCATCATGACGTCACAATGTATTTTTATGTCAAAAATGTGATCAATTAAATATTTTTATGATGATTTCAAAGACATATAATTAAGAAGTGTTAAAAAAAACCGTAAATTCATTCGTTTAAATTTCCTAACGTCTACACGCTTCTTCTACCTTTGGCATGAACAAGTATAAGTGGATGCTTTAGGGGAAATGCGTTAATAAATAAAAGAACACACTCAATTCCCTGCTGTTCTGAATTAATAATGAGCCTACAAAAGACCAATTAAACACATGATTAATGCCATAATCTATATAATTGCAGGCAATAATTCATTGAGAGTTAATGATAGCAATACTTAAAATTGATTCACATGGGGTCGTTTTAAACAGTGGTGCTTCATTCTTTTTATGAAGTTTTTTTCAGAACTGCTAAAAATGTTATAGTGGATTTTTTTTCCTAAGGGGAAACATAACAAAAACAGCCTTTAATTTCATGTTTGGTAGATTTTTAAGCGTTTATTGCTTTATAGTTTTAAACATTGTATGGGTCTTAATCATTGAGACATGAGAGACTTCGACTCCACCGGTTGGCTTCCTCAGCCTGACAAATATTTATCATTTTATTAATTCTGCAAGAATTTAATATCTATGACAAAACAAAGCAACTCGTTTTGTGTGTCTGAAGTCTCACTTTGAGGTTCCCTCTGCCAAAAACTGCAAATGAAACTAGAAATGTAGTCAAGATGAAAAATGGCATATTAAACATTAAGGATGAAGGAATAGCACAGCAATTATTTCTGCTCATATTTTACTGGAAACACTTAGATTCGTTCATCCATCTTTTTATGTGTCTGAGTCTTTACACTGTTTCTCTCTTGCTTATTCTTGAAAAGCATATATTTTACGCACCTTTCAGGTCTAAATATATTTATTATTTCTGCTCCTTTTCTCCATTCTTTTCATTTTCCTCTGCTATAATCCAGATAGGATGGGACATTATGGAAGAGCAGGGTATAATAAAGCCAGATATTTGTCTTACACTTTATTATCGCTGTTTTTACTAGTAATTTAAGTTCTATCATTTAATGTCATTGTTGGAGTTCAGCTGTCTCTGTTTCAGTTTGTAAAGTAATCTAGAATGGGAACCAGCTTTATGATGGTCACCATCTTTATAAATTTTGTAAGTGAAAACAAAGTAAAAATCCATACAACGCTTACTTCTTTTATCAAATTATGCAACAATTGGACAAAAAGGAGAAAGAAAATCAAATAAAAACAAACACAATTACATAAAAATAACATAGGAAATATAAAAAAAACAAACTTTTTTTGTGGGATTATTTTCTTTTAATTTCTGGGATTGAAAAAGTCCAGAGAAAAAACGTTGACAGTATATGGTTTAGAGAGAAGCGGGCCTTAAAAATCAAATCATAAATTAAATTTTACCCAATTCTACAAAAGATTCTACTAGGGTGAAAAGAGACAAAAAAACACAAATATATAAACTGAAGTTTATTCTCTAAATTTTAAATAAAAAAAACAAGAAACAGAATTTGTATCTACAAATTGCATCTAGATATTTAGTTTAGAAACTATTATGTAAAACAGCAAAACATAATGCACAAGTGCAATATCATCTATTAAATGTGGGGAAAAATTCCAATAATCAGCTTTTAGATGTTTGATTTTTTATCAATAAAACAAAAACAAACTGTTTTTCATAATGTTTTCCTAGAAAACCAAATTTTAGGTGAATATAATTATAAAGCATTTTCTTAAATCTTAATGTATGATGAACAGAGGTCCACAGCAGACATATAAATAAGGCGATGGAGGGGCGGGAGAGGCTGCCTCAGTCGTGGTTTTGGCTGACTGCTCTTGGTTTTCTAGTGTCTCACTGGGGGACATGAGATTTTCACACACACATGCTGCTTGCTTACACTGGCACTTGAGGCTGGTACAGTATTACAGCACATTACTGTCTCTATTTGGCACTGTTTACTTTGTCTCATGCCTACTCATATAAACACACATGAATGCAACTTCTGACTACACAAGCCAACCACAGGCACCATGGGAATAGACTACTGGCTACTGGCAAAGCTGGTGCTGGTCTGAGTCCAAGATGAGAGCTGTAAAGGGAAACTGTCAGAGAACTTCCACCTAAAAAAATATTTAGGGTTGACTTTAGCATTAAAAATAAATTACATTTAATTTGGAATGCAATTTCTTTTACTCTGACCTATTTATGTATCAACATAGGTGATGATTTTTTTTTAATTCTGCTAGGAACTTTTTACATGTAACTTTCAGTAGAACAATAATTTGTAGTATGATTATTAAAATAAAGGGCCTAAAGCACACATTTCTGTCTACAAAGGTTTATGTGAAGGGACGGTGTGGACATTCTGTCCAATGTTAAAAACGCAATTAAAGGACCCACAGCAATGATGTAAGTTAACCTGTTGCTGCTTTATTACACAACTGGTTTCCAGTAAAGTTGGAATTAATAAAAATTTTGCCATAATTTTGCTCCTCAAAATCAGAACTAAAAAAAAAAGATGTGAAAATAAGAGATTAGAAGAGAAGGGAAGCAAAGGAGGGCAGTTGACATAAGGGAGTAATGATGTACGTTTCTTACCATTTACAGTGTAATTTCTGGGTCCACCAGTGTGTGTGAACACGGTTCCGATGCCATTCTGGTTCAGGTGGTAAAATTGTATGATTCCATTTTGACGAGAAGGCTCAGACCAGCTCACGCTGAGGGAGGAGGGGCTTAGAGCTTTTACGACTGGAGGCAGCACCCCCTCTGGGACTCCCTGAACTGTCACAGCCATCACCTGGACACATCCAGCAAACACTCCGAAAATGGAAAGATCCAAGACAGGATGCAGCAAACAGATGGATTTCTGCAATAGCTGTGTACACAGTTAAAATGATCATAACCCTCCAAAAAAATGTTTGACTTAAAACATAAAACTTGTTGCAGTTTAAAACTTTTAAAATAATATACAGCTTCAGATGTGGAAACTAAAAGTATAATTTTTATTTAGATTGAAATTTAAAATATGACCACTCATCACAAGCAAAAATAAAACATAAACTAGGTAGGTAGAGCTCAGTCAAAATGTTGTGTTACCAAGGATGACCATCCCATTGTAAATTCCACACGTGGTTCCTGTGAGCCTCTGTGAACGCTGGGCGAATGTGGCGCCCACAGAATCACAGGGCAATCTGCTGCTAATGGCAAGAGGGATATCCTGCCTTAATAGACTGTCACTAGCACTTCCACCAGCTGTCCCACACAGTGCTACGCAATTAGAGCACTGCTACAACAACCGAGGAGACACACGGGCGAGAGTGCACAGATAAACACACACAGGTACATACAGGTGAACGCACGAGCAGAGGAAACAGCAGCAGCAAAAGACGATAAAGAGATGCATCTGAGGCAAAGGACCAATCAGGGAGTTCCTCAATGTTAATTCAAACCCGACTTCATGACTTCTAATAAAGTAACCCTAAAGGTTACACACTGGTTGAAAAAAATACTTGGAGTAATTATTTAAAGTCCCACTCCAACTATATTTTTTCCAACTGTAAAAGCATTTCCAGTGGTATTTTAATTATGACTATGCAGTTTTTAGTCTGCAGAGTCTGTATCAAAACAGAAAAAAGTACACATTTATTCCTACAATACATAATAAAATACAATATACTTTTCTGCAGAAAGGCAGGAGCTCATCAGAAATTTTCCTCTGGCTTGTGAGCAGGACTGTTAGCCAGAAGTTAGCGCTGCTAATTTCCCATCATTCTTTTGTTTACACACTCTTTTGCTAGCTTATAGCACTTCACAACTTGCTAACATTAGCAAGCAACTTTGGAGTTAGCAGCCGCACAGTTTTAAGACAGAAGCCAGCAAAGAAAAGGAAAACAAAGACGTACGTGGATCTATTTGTCGACGAGTGGATTCCTTAGAATTGTGGCAGAGAAGGAATACTTTGACCCGCCCAAGTCAGTTACTACTTTACAAACCCAAACTTTTTCAAACCATCTGCTACTGATCCATCACGATTTAAATAAAGACATATTCAAATGCAGTTTTAATCAGAAATTCTATTATATTTTTCTACGTTATTAGATAATGCTAACATGTTAAAAACACCCAAAAGTTAAAAAGAAAGTTTTTTTTTTTTTTTTTTCTCCTCGGGTCGAATAAAGTAATTTACATTTATTTGTTTGGCAGTCAAAAAATTGAAGTCAGAGACAACAGAAAATTTGAGTAGTGAAGTTATTTTTTTGTGTGCAATATTTGAGCTTTGAGGACTTTGTGGTTTAGTTTTTTTTTTCAAAAAGTTGTTCAGGTTCTTCCATTTTCCACTGAAGAGTTTAATGATAACTCTGATTTAGCAACCGGTCTCTTGATTTAAAAGACTGGGTTGGGTTTCATAGTTCACTAATACCTTGAACACAAAACCCAAAGGCATAAAAAGGGCATAATTCTAAAGTTGCACTACAGGTGATACATTTTGACACAATAGAGTTTGTTAAATTGAGATATGAATGTAAGACACCTCAGACAGCAGTTTTTGTGAAAACGTACATAGTTGCTGGACAGTGGAAAGCGTAAAGATAAAAGAATTTAGGAAAGTAAAGCGATAACTGTTGAGACAAACGGGGAACTGAAACGTTGGGATCAAGCAAATGACAGGAGACAAATGGCAAAGAACAGGGCCAAAGGATTGGAAGTCAGAGGAGGACCAATCGCTCTTCTTCCTGCTCTAAGTGACCGACTGTATTACATCAGCACCTTCTGTTGTCACTGCAGGCGTGCACTTGTGTGCGACTGTGTGTGTGTGAGTGAGAGAGAGGTAACTGATGCCAGGTAATTGCAGTGGTGTATTAGGTTAGTTCAAGTTATCCCATAATTGGGACTGTTTGGCCAATTTTCACTGGTGTACAAACTAATACATCTCACTCCTTTTCCAGCCTCTACTGGGAGTGTGTGTTTGTGTGTGTAAGACCAGGAGTTAGGCAGAGAAACATGGAGGGAAGGGATTGAGTTTGTGGTGTGGGTGTGTCTGTACTCTGCCTCAGCTAAATGGACAAAGTTTGTAGTCATGAGAATCTGAAAGTTCAAGTTCTGCTCTTTGGTGCTTTACTGAGAAAAATGGTTTAATAATAAAATCAGCTGCAAAATTTTGTCATGGTTTGTTGCACGTTTGGGAAAATTTTTTTTATTTATTCTGAAACAAGCATTCGGGCTGGTTTAAAATAAATAAACAAAAAAAATAAATAACATAATTTAAAAAAACAAATCATAACTATGTATAAATTGTTTTATCTAAGACATAGTGCATCAATATTCTAATTACTAAAATAATCCGAGAACACAGACAATTTTTTAACTTTTTTAAACATTTTTTGCGAGTGAAATAAAAGCTTTTTTTTTAATTAAATGAAGTTGGAGCTAATTTAAATGTAGATTTGCACCACTTAATCATGTAAAACCCACTACATAAAAGAATTGACAGAGAACTTTAGTGTCTTGGAACTAAGATGTTTTTTTAAACCCTTTGATGAAATCATTTAAAAAAAATGCAATTTCATTGTTTATGACATTATAGATGGTACCAATTATAATACATTGGAGGATTTAGTAAGTTTATGCTCACCACAATGTTAGTTTATGATGTAAAGTATTTTGGAGTATTTGGGGAAAAAATTACCTTGTTTACTCACCGTCTCAAATTTGATACACACATCTTTAATAAGCAGCAATAACAGCATTATAAATAATTAATTTTTAAATATTTTACATTCTGTCAATACAGATTATAGCATACAATACAGAATACATTGTGGAAGGTAGTCATTTATAAAAATGCTAAACAATAAAAGAATTATTCAAACCATGAAGTTTAGAAAATTATCAAAACTTTTCCTGCCAAATGTATTTTTAGAGTTTTCATTTCAGCAATTATTTTGAAATGAGCAGGAAAAGCCCCTCTACTGCCTCTAGTGGAATGATTCTGAACTACAGGACAGAAAACATTGAACAATAATATAATATCCAAAGGAAAGTTTGGATCATCCTTTAAGATAGGGGTCTAAGAAATATGTGTATCAAATATGATATTAATGGTTTTATAGGTTTCATAAGAAAAGATGTTTCCTGCTATTTAAGCATTTTAGATTTTATTTTAGAGAAAGACACGCCAAAACAGAACAACTTGTTTCTGTTCTGGTAACATTTGCTTCACCTAAAGCATAGGCACTTTTCCTTCAGGACAGTAAAGTATATTTGATTATATTTGATTGATTTGACTCCAACTTCACTACTTTAACAAAGTACATCTACATCTTGTTGTCTCTACACGCTTTGCATTTCACAGCACAATTCAAAATGTATTTACAAATGGCTTTACAAAGGCTAACAATCAACTTAATGTTCAATCAACCAGAAAATGTTATTGTCTATAACAGACTGTGCTCATCAAAACCATCAAAGCCCTGAAAATGGTGAGTGTTCACAGTATTTCTCTTATAGATAACTTGCACACAATTCACTTGCAATGTCAAGATTCATCTTTCATGATATCGCCGTTCCGAGGATTTTTTTGGTGCAATTTTGCATGTTTATTTTTTTAACAGAGCAGTGTGTTCTGCATCCTGATTGGCTGTTGACCTTGTCGATCAATATCCTCCGTGGCGTGACTCCTGTACGGAACGCGTTCAGCTTACAAAATCTTCATAAATCTTTGATCGTGAGCAGATCTTTGTTTTCTTTCTATAATGTTGGCCGCATATTCCTGCAAAGGTTTGAACTTTGAGAATTTAAAGAAGACAGAAAAGTGTGAAAATGTTCATGTCTGTGTGAGAAAAGTGTATAAAGTGTGTAGGGGGGAATTTTACACCCTTAAACATCTGTAATATTTTTTTGTAGACTTCACCGATTGCAAGGTATTTTTAGAACGTGGCCGCTACCCATAATGCTTACTGTCTAAGATTGTGAAATTCAAAGTTGAATGGAGTAAAGAAAAGTAAGTCCCACAACCTTCAAGGCATTACAAAGTGTGTCATTGCATCATCTTTTATCACATCCCAGAGAAGGCCCTAGAAGTCTTACCTTTGTGCTGTCAGTACAACCGGCCCGATTACAGGCCCTCAGCTGGTAACCGTATTCCTGTA
The DNA here is from genome assembly GCF_002922805.2 of Oryzias melastigma. Taxonomy (NCBI): domain Eukaryota; kingdom Metazoa; phylum Chordata; class Actinopteri; order Beloniformes; family Adrianichthyidae; genus Oryzias; species Oryzias melastigma. The sequence goes on from NC_050514.1 coordinate 22,209,082, forward strand.
AAGGCCTGATCCCACCAACATCAGTGAAACTGCTTTCATCTCCACGGTAACGCTCCTGTCCGTCCCTCAGTATAACAAAATGGGTGATCCGCCCTATAAATAAATAAAGAAAAACCCTGAAATCTTTGCATTTGAAATGTTTCTAAAATTCACTTAATTTGATTTATTCTCAAATGAGAGTGCTGCTTGCAAAGGTACAACCTTTATTTTTTAAGGACATACTAACCGTTGGGTCTGGCAGGAGATTGCCATTTTAACTGGATAATGTCGTCTCGTTCACGGAGGCGACTCCAGCGGGGCGGAGCCACACCCCAGGGTTTGTCTTCACTGGTTGTCACTGCTGTAATGTTACTGGAGCTCCGACCAAAGCTGTTCCAACCTCCAACTCTATACTCGTATATCGTGAAGGGCTCCAAGTCAGAGTCTGTATCAAAACAGAAAAAAGTACACATTTATTCCTACAAAGCATGCAATAAAAAAGCTAAATGAGGTGAATTGTTGCTTCAATAAAAATAATCAATTAATTAAATAACCTGCTAAAATATTTTCAGTTTTGGAGAAATACATATTACAGAATGTATATTTCCTTCTGGTGATTTACAATTTTAAATCCTATTCCACTGATTTAGGGGTTATGGGAAACACTTAGTTCTGCTTCAAAGACTTATTATACTTTTAATAAAATTGTACAACAAAAAACAAAAGTATGTAAACTCTCTTTAAGTATGCAAATTGTAAAAACCTAAAATATTTTCCACTTTCTCATGGAAAAAAAAATGCTTACAAAAGAAACAAGTTTAGATTTAATACACAGAAGTTCTAAAATATTAAATAAAGGAAAACGATGCCACACTTTAGTCCACATAACAGTTTTACGTCTAATTCTTAGGTGAAGATGGTGGGTGTGCATAAAACTACTGCCACTGGCAAATAAAACAGAACAAAAACAAAATATAATTTTATATTTCCATTAAAAAATGTCAATAACATCATTTTTTTTGCCTGGTCAATTAGAATCACAAATTAATTTGACATTTATTGTCTACTGGAAAAAAAATAAAATTTTAATTTACATTAGAAATGATCTAATCTAAGTATTGTCATTTTTAATAAGTTTCACCTAAATACTAATCACTGTTGAATGTTTCTGCACAATGAGCCTACTACATTATCTAATTTAGCATTTTTAGATGAAAAACATTCATATAAAAGTGAAAATAATTTATTAAATTTGTATTTCTTATAGTGAAATTTTTTTGTTTTGGCAATTTAGTTTTTTCCTTTGTTTAGTTAATAAAAAAAAAGCAAAATTTTTCATAAAGTACCAATTTAAGACCCAAGAATAAACACTGAATAATGATAATACACATCTTCTTCACCAAAAACTAATTTTTATTTAATGTAAGAACAGACTTGTAAAGGAAATGTTTTAGAAATAAACTGTGCTTAAAAAAGGCAGAATAAGAAGATGTCAAAGATGTAATTTATTCCAACAGACACCAGAAACCTCAGCGGTTTAGAGGGAATTAGACCATACGGCCGTCCTGATCCCTCATTGTGTAGTCTCCCACTTAATCAATATTTTAAATTATGAGGTTAGTGAACTATTTTCGTTAACAAATGTCATGCATTACTCCTGTTGTTGTGCAATATTTTTTTAAAAACAAACATTTTTTAAACAAATTTACACATAAAGGCTTCCAAATAAAAGATGAAGACTTTCTTTTATAATACGTTGCATCCAGTGTTGATGGGTGTGATCCTTCTTTGTGCGAGTTCCTCCCAGCAGCATAGTATGATCAGTTTTAGTGTGTATATGTACGTGCGCATGAGAAACATCTGGTGTACGGTGGGTGTCGACAGCTTTATGTGCGTCTGCCCAGATGGTGTCACAGCTTCACCAAGAAAGTCTTATCTTTCCCACCTCGTGCCACACTCTAAGTAATCAAGCGCATACACAGAAGTCGAACTCTGTACTCAACATAGACGCTCACTGAATGTACTTACACCAAAAATTCTGTATACAACCATCCAAAACGTGTTAACACCTAAAAAGAGATTTATTTTTTTGCTAAATAAACTAAGTTAAACATGTGGCCCCACATTTAAATAACGCACACCTGCTCTTACTCCCACTGGGCTGATAAATTGCAGGGAATAGTGAAATGGCATCTAAATACCCATTTCAAAGTTTTAATGACACATGGCATCAACTGAGTTAGCTTGTAACAGCTTCTAATATACTCAGCAACAGCTGTCCTGCTGTGTGTGTGTGTGGTTCAGAATGTGTGGAGGAAAATGTGTCTATGAAGCCCCTTGATTGCTCTGGCCAGCACATTTAAATGCAGCTCTCTGCATACTTCCACGTTCACTGAGCCCTGCCGTACGTAAATGGCTGTTCTGTGTTAGTAGCTCCTCATCTATCTGTGAAGGACTGTGGACGGCCTCTAAAGTATCGGCACAGCTCACAGTTAAAGAAAAACATTGGAAATTCATAAACTACCAACTACAGAAGGAAATAGATATTTTAAAAAATAGCGGCTAATAGATTAATATTTAAATTTAGAGTTGACGTTTTATTTATTAATGAAAAGCTTATATTATTGAGATGAATTGGGCATCTTTTTCTTGATGTCTTTATTTTCAAACCAAGGTATAATCTACAACTTGTTATGTGATTCGCTAGACAACCCTCATTCCATTAATATTCCAATTTTTTTAATCATTTTTTTTGTGTCTACTTTCATATTTTGTTTTCCCTTTTTGCATGCAACAGACAGCCTAATATTTTGATTGACAGAGAGCGTTAATCCATCTGACCCTCCCTGGGTGCAGTCCAACCACATTCATTCTATCAACTTGAACCAACAAGAAGGCCACAACAGAGCTGGTGAAACTCTTGCTGTTAAATTGTGTCTATACACATCAAAAGATTTCTTTCATCTATTTCTTTTCAGCCATTCAGTCACACATCTTCCATCATTATGTCGTATCTGGACTCGAAAGGTCACATGTACTGGTTTGCTTAGGAACACTTATTGTGTTCTTACAGGAGCATAAGAAGGTGGAAATATCCACACAAGTGATGCTAATAGTTTAAACCAGGGGTCCAAACACTATCAGAGACGCATGATTTTTTTTTTTTTTTTTTCCTCAATCTGGCAGATCGAGACCGACATAGAACGTAACTTTTTATTCCATCTTTCTGCAGTCAGAGCTGTGACGGGAGAGGATAGACTATTTATAGGTTTTATTTTTAAAATATTTTTAGTATTATTTTTTTCTGTGAAGATTACAGAAATTAGTTATTTTAAATTTGGCTATGTGAGGCTTTCTGGAAAACCATAAATGTTTATGTTTAGACACACAGATTTTCTTTTAGCCTATAAACCGACCCCGGCCCCACATTAGAGAAGTAAACAGCTATGTGGCCCTCACAAGAAAAAGTTTGGGGACCCCTGATTTAAACTGAAACTCAAACTATGCTAAACTTCAAATTAAATTACTTTTTAATTTTTTTATATAGGAATTGGAATAATTGAAATATTAGTAACAGATTGATATAATTTCCCCCACAGTGTTGTATCGTATTGTGTCCTTTCTTATCCTTTCGTATCGCGTCTTACAGTATCGTTTCGTTCCCTACAGTATGGTATCCTACCGTACTCTTTCTTTTGTATCTTATCCTATCCTTCCGCATCATATCCTACCATATTGTATCATATCTTACTGTACCATATCCTATTCTATCTTATCCTACCCTATCCTATTCTATCTTATCCTACCCTATCCTATTCTATCCTACCCAACCCTACTGTACTGTACTGTACCCTATCTTGCCCTACCACACCGTATCCCATCCTAGCATATCCTTTCTTACCCCGCTGCACTCTATCCTATTATCTCATCTCATCTTATAAAACGTTAAAAAGGGAAATTATATTGTCTTTGAAAAAGTTATTTACTTAATATTTTTTCTAATAAATCTTGAATGAGGTTGAAAACATTAATTTTCTCTTAAAAAAATACAGCTGTGCTTCTTAGAGAAGTATTTAACAGAAGAACTACTATAGAAGGTGAAATCCTGGCTGGTATGAACGGATGAAGCCCAATGAGACATTTGTTTTGTGATATTGGCTTTATAAATGTAATTAAATTGAATTGGTTAAACTTTTGTGCCATAAATATTAGTTGGAAAGTATTTCTTATGGGTCGTTCAAAGTATGAAAAAAAGACTAAAAGAAAATAAATTCTGATTAGAAAACAGACAAAAACAAAACTGCTTTCACAAACGTTCACAAACAGAAGTATACTGTATGACTTACCTGTATATGACTGACTGCTGGCATCACCGCTGTACACCACCTCCTCAGGGGATGGGCAAAGGCTTCCCTCGGATGGCACATGCTCAGTGTTACTGTGACTGTATATGTCTGCTATTTTGTAAGTATTATTTCTGTTTGCATGCACTGACAGGCCTGCAGTGCGAGTCCCTTGTATTTCGCTGATAAACGGCGAGTGGGGCATGGATTGTGTGTCAATCAGAACCCATGTGCAGGCAGTCAGAGAAGGATCAAGGTCACAGGAGCCACAGTAAGCTGAGGCTGCTGCGGCGACAGGACACACCGAGCCCCGCAAACACTGATGCTGCAAAGAGGCGATGAGGAAGATGAGGAAACAGAATTTATTAGCATCAGTAAAGTCATAGGAGGTAATCTCATGAGCAAACCTCTAACTAAGAGACATTTTTAGAAGTTTCCTGGAGTATTGTCTTGTGTTGTGTATTCTTAATCGTCTACTTACCTCTACTGTAAATAGATGCAAAGTGTAGCAACACAATTTGTGTAATGCTGTGTGTGTGTAAGGTGTTTTGAACAAGGGCCCTAATGACATCATTAGAGATAATGAGTCCCTACCTTTTGTCCCTGATTGTGTGTGTGTGCATGTGCATCAATGTGCCATTTCACGCTGAGTTAGCAACACACAAACACCACATGACCCGAGCTGATGAATGGAAGATGGGTCTGTTCACCAACTCCTGATGCGGCACAGAGTGAGTTTGAAAGAGAGCGTGCGTTAAAAATGGTGTCGAACCCAAACGAACCCCTGCTCTGCCCTTTTGGTTTACATCCTTGAGCAGAATATCTGCTTTGGAGGGCTTGTTAATCATGCTGCTTCTGTGCGTTTAAGAGCATCAGGACAGGTTTTGACTGGAAGAAGAGTTTGTACGGCATCCCTGTAATTATCTTTCACTCAAAAGTTCTTATTTAGTGGTCATTTTAACTGTTTGGTAGAAACATTTTACCCTTGAGGAGTCAGTTTGCTTAAACAGTTTACAAACTTTGAGATTTGTGTAGCATGTTCTAAATACTGCACAATTTGCAACTTTTTATTGAAGAATTAGTCTTTAAAATATTTTTGAATATCCATTACATAAAAGATATATTCTACCTTCAATATATATCAAAAATGTCAATGTAATCTTAAAACATGCTTAACATTTTAAAAAATAGGTAAAATTTTGAATAAATATAAGTGCAAAAGTTATGTGAAATAACAGCTAAATCTAAAAAGACGATAAATTTAAGTAAGATTTCTATATCTCTACAAATCACCTATTGAATTTCTGCAGCAAAGACACATACCTGTATTACCAGGCCAGGTGTGGCCCGGTCAGCGCACACATGATGTTGGGGGTCAAATCCAACCCCACTGCAGCATTCCTCATCCTGATGTATGACCGTTGACCCACAGCACTTCAATGTCACTGTGGCATTGCCAGCAGGATGTATTATGGGATATCCGTCATTGCCCAAACAGCAAAGAGAGGTTGAGGAGTTTATGTACTCTGTACCACAGCAGATAAAGCCTGAAAGAGAAAGAAAAAGTGTCATGATAGTTCTTTTCATGCGTACTGTTGATGTAACTACAAAAAAAAACATTTGTTTTTAAAGTGAAAAAGTGAGTTTCCGACATAATAAAACATATTTTTTAAATTTAAAATGACAAATTATCTGTATTTCTATAGTAATTCTCCTGCGCTTTTCCGTCCGTTTTTCGGTACGCAAAAACTTTCAACGATTTAAGTATTCTTGGTATCAAAACATTCAGCTGGTTCAGAACATTGTTGCTTGCGCTTTTGGAATTCAAACTTTAATATGTTCAACTACTAGGTTTTTAAGGTAATCTGGAGTTTAGCTTTTATTGTTAGCAACATGCTATCTGTTATTGGCTCATTTAGACATTTTTCCAGTTTTTTATGCCAATTTGGAGTTTAGCTAATATTTTAGCAATATGCTAAAACATTTGCAAAATTGTACATTTTTCTAAGTTTTTTTTGGCTAATTTGGACTTCAGCAAATATTTTAGCAATATGTTAGCGGTTTTTGGCAAAATTAGAAATTTTTCAGTTTTTTTAACGACAATTCAGAGTTTAGCTAATATTTTAGCATTATGCTTGCTGTTTTGCCAATTTAGACATGTTTACATTTTTAGACTAATTTGGAGCTTAGCTAACATTTTAACAATATTATACTATATAATACTAGCTGTTTTGGCAAGATTTGACATTTTTCCATTTTTTATTGGCTAATTTAGCATTTAGCTAATATTTTAGCAAGCTTTCAGCTTAAGCATTTTCAGCAATCAGTTTAAGTGTTTTCAGCTATTAGCTCTTCCATCTTCAGTAGCCACATTTACATGTAGTTTACAGCATTCACATTTTAAGTAACTTAGCATGAGAATTGTCGGAATTAACTAAAGATTTGTCAAAATTGCTTGAAAAGAAGTAAAAAAAATCCAAAAGTTCATCCTCTATCTTTTTCATATCATTAATATCTTTATTAATTATTATTATTTTTATTTTTTTTGTCAAAGATTGTTGGCTTCCTTCTTTTGCCATCTCCTCTCAGAAATGTAAAGCATAGCGTCTTATTCCTGAATACCAGCTTTTCACCACAAATGTATAGCTTCTTCCTCTCTGTACAACCCAGCATAATAGTAGCAGATTATGTCCCACTACACCTTAAGTCCCCTTTTCCATCTCTACTAACCGATCTGCACAGAAAAAAAAGTATTTATGGAGTGTTGAATATCCTTCTGCATATTTTCTTATCATTCTCATTCATAACAACCTGCCCTCCTCTGTCCATCCTGCGTATCTCTTATTTCCTCCCATATTCACGGCTCAGAACCAACGCTGGTGCTGCCGGATGTGAGTGCAGGGGAAGAGAAAGCGTGTTTTTCTGAGAGTTGCCATTTCTGACAGTGATAGGTGAAGTCTGTTTGTCAATGTATCACTTTCAGCAGCAAGGTGACATTTAAAAATACATGATATCACTGTACTGCTCAACAAATGTTGTGCAGCTTTACATTACATTTAGAGGAGGTTTTCTTACTATTTCTATCAATTCCAAGTCTTAGACTGGAGTAACTTGGCTTTCAATAACTGATAAAAGTGCAGAAGTGGCTACAAAGTAGATGCAGAGATTTCTTGACGGCAAAACAATGTTAAGCATGGAGAAGCCCTGAAGGGGAATAGGCAGAAAAAATATTAGAAAAACAGAGGATTTATAAATAGACAGATAAGCCAAAAAATGATGTGTTAAACTAGTGAAACATGTTGAGAGCCTTGGGAATCCTTTAAAGTACCACTAAAATTTCTGTAACATTTTACAAGACATGTTCAGTTGTAATTTTATATATTTGATCACTTAATACATAACAAAGATATACCTTGAGGCACATAGATAATAACATTGTTAATAATATTTCCCCTTAACATTATGCATTCTAATTTAGTCATCATTCTTATTTTTTACAGCTTTTATTGTTACATTTTTAAAGTTGATGAAAAATAAATATTTTAATTTGTCAGATGGATATGGTTTTACCTCCCTGGTGTAAAATATTTTTTTAAACAAATCCGTGTCATTTTATAATTAATAATCCCTAGAAATGTGTAAAAACATTTCCATTTGTTTTGCTTTTTAAACTGTCGTGATCTAGAGATCAACAGGTAATTTGTTGATGTGATTTGTACTTCAGGGCCACCGTAGTTCACGAGTGAATTGAGACTCTCGCTCTCATGTAGACAGGGGTCATGCATGATATGAACCTTTGGCTAGAGAATCAACGGTTCCAGATAGAGAACTGGCAAATTTATACCGGTTGGACAGAAATTCTGAAGTGCCCCTCCCACTGCGGTGCCCTTGAGCAAGGCAAGGCCCTTGAAGGAAGTTCCTCAGAAGCCACAGGTGGAATTGTGATTGTTTTCAGCAGTTTTACATACAGTATGTATTCATAGATTGTCTACTATGAACAGAAAGTACAAAAAGTATAAAAAAAGTAAAATAACAGCAAAAGTGCACATTCAGAAACATTGCTCACTTCACAAATCAGGGTCAGTACTCGGAAAAGATGTCCGACCTAAACTGTGACATGATATCACTGACTCTGAAACATGTAAATGAGTGACAAAAAGCCCAAAGTTACCATCCTGAGTCCTTCTCTGCCGGTACCGCATGCTGTGCCTTGCAAGATGCCGCCCTGGGTGGCTGCAATTCTGTCCACACCTAAATCCAGCCCTGCTAAGATTTTCCCCTGCACTGGATTAGGGCTTTAATATTCAATAATGCTGAGTCAGCAACTCCCTGCTGTGACAATACATCAGAAATACAAATGAGCATGAAATGGCTTGACTAAAAAATGTGCTTTAATGATGGCAGAAAGACAAATGACACTTTAATGAGCATCCACAGTAACAGCTTTTCTTTTTTTTTTTGTTAAAGTCTGGTGTTTAGAGGAAAGCCTCATTGTCTTGCAATTAGTTTATTGTAAAAATAATCTACATTTTATGAGTTATTTAGCAAATTTATCCTAACAATGGATGACATGCTCATCTGTGGCACCATCTACTCCCAGCTGTGGTGCCCATTTTATTTGACAGCAGACATTAAACACTAAGTCACTTCTCTGTATCATGGCCTTAGCCCTTTAATGAGGCTGCAGCTAGTTATGGAGTGATAAATAACTTATTGTTTCACACTCTAATCGGTATTCACACTTTGAGCACATTAAATGTTGTTAATTTAGGCAATCATTCCACTTAAAGGCCAAATGTGGAGACTGGCGCATATTTTCAGCCGCACCGTTGCAGTGCATTATAACCTCGGCACATCCATCACATGGTCCAAGTGACAGGCGAACGCATTTGTATGTGATTGGGTGACATAAAGGCAGTGTGACGGCTGCTAACTCACTTAGCAGCGGCAGCTGTTGTGGAGCGGGGTCTTGGTGGCCAATTGCCTGAACGCTTTACTTCAGCTTTACTGACACAAAAACAAAGAGCTGAACACGTTTGTAAGACAGTTTGCCACTCATCCATCCACTTTTTAGTATCCTCACTACTACTCCTCTTTTTCATAACATTATCTCTTCAAGTTACAAGAAATTGGTTCTCCATTAATGTTTTGTTTGTGTTGAAGTTCCACTCTAATCATCTACTGTAAAACGGTTTCTTTTAATCATGATTATGCTGTTTGAGCCAAAATCAAAATACCCGAGTCATTTTCAAAGACAGTTTCTGCAGCGAGGTAGTAGTTCGTAACCTTGGGCTATCCGGTCTAGCTCCGGTATGGACGCCGGAGTCTTTACGTAACTTGAAAACCGCAAGACGCACTCACACTGCATCCAGTCAGGTCCGAACTATCCAGCAATCTGCATCTGCTTTTTGTGAAGTTGGGGCTTTTAACGATCTAAACAGTATATCATGCGAGCGAGTGTAAAATGCATCCAGCACATTTTTTTAAATAAAACCTATTTTCCGCTGTATTCACTGTTTTCACTATGTTGTAAACATTATGTCATTGTGACAAACAACTTCGATCTCCCCTACTTGTTACACAATACGTGTAACACAGTCAAATATGTACATTTAAGCCTATATACGACAAAAGTATTAATACAAGTTCTGTTTTTGCCCATTGTATGAAGACGAGTTGCATGAAAAAAAGTGTTATGGATATCATTTAAAATAACGGCGGAATGTTTGTTTACTCATACTTCCAGTATAAATAGGCGGGTTATTCCATGAACATACGTGAGTTTGGAGTCTCGCAAGGACTGCAGCCATCTGTAGCCAATGTGAGTCATCTGCTGTAACTAGACCGATCCAGCTACCCGCACCAAAGGGTCTTGCAGTGTGAGGCCAGGGTTAGAAAATCTCTGAGTTGTAGGCAGGACTGTTGGTGCCAAGTAAGCCTTCTCCCACTTCCAATCTTCTCTTTTTTCACCCTCTTTCCTGCTAGCTTAAAGTTGCTCAAACCCCTAACCCAGGGGTCTGCAACCTTTAACACTAAAAGATCCTGGTTCTTATGGACCAAAACTCAGAGAGAGTTGTGAAGTTTCACCTCAAAGTTAGAAAAATACACTTTATGTTTTTGTGGCCATAAAGCCTTTCATGTATAAAATATAGCCTTGAAATGTTCTCTCCAACTGAGTTTTTCTATGTAATAAATTTAACTTCTTTTATTTTAACAATAGCACATTCAAGTGCCTTTCAAAATAAAACATCCTGTGTTCAATCAGATCCTCCAGCTGCAGCAGATTTACTTTAATTAAAAATACAAAAACAAGAGATTTTCTATCATTGACTTTTGTGTTCCTTAATCCTTTTTCTTCTTTTACTAGTGAAAAAAATATGACAACATGAGTGTAGAATACAAATTATTTTAAAATCTATAAATTTAAATGCAATAAGATAATGTCACTGATTTTATAAACCAGTCTGACAGTAGATTAAACCTTTTACCATCATTTTAATCAGTTAGGCCTATCTTAAATGTCAAAAATCTAAACATAAATTAATTAATTAGTAAAGTTTAAAGTATTCATCAAAGCCAAAGAGCCACAATGGAGAAATAAAAGAGCTGAATGTGGCTTCAGAGCCTTAGGTTGCAGACCCTTGCTCTAAACTAACAAAAATGGCGAACAATATCAGAGATATCCAGATGTACAGTTTTGAGCCAGATGCCAGCTTAGACGAGAAAAAGACAATCTATTTCTCTGTATGAGAATGGAACAGAGCAGGGAGCACATGGCTTGTCTTTTTAAGTTTTAGTTCACACCTACAAGCTTTTCCAACATAATTTTCTTGATTCACAGCGATTTTAAATAAAGAAATACTCGGAAATGCAATTCTAAGTTGATTTATTTATACATGTCTTCCATCATGATAAAAATGCCACAAGAACACACACAAAAAAAAATTTTTTCATTGGAGTGGTTCTTTAAACATTAGTTTAATTTACTTGTCTATATAAATAAATGTATTTTTCAGCTTAATTTTATTTGTATACATTTTTTTTTTTACTTTTCTTTCACTTTTTGTTGTATTTTCAAATCTTATTACAAAAAGCAGGTACAGAAGACAAAAACCATCAGTGGCTTTGTGACTCTCTCTACTCCTGCCTTCCCCATACGTTACTCTCCATTCGTAAGGTCCACGACTTATTTACAGCTTCACAGCTAATCTTCTTGCATTCAGCAGAAATACAATCTCTAATTTTCTAAGCTCTGTCTCACATGCTTCCAGATTTGTGTTAACAACTTTAGTACAACACACCCTCGTTTCCCATTTCCCCGTAAAAGCTGGTGTGCGATTTTGCACACCCGCAACATTTCATCGCACACATTTGTTTTCTCTCTTCCACCACAGAAAGCTTCAGCTCTAATCTTCAGATTTACGCAGGATTTGCATACATTCGTTAATAGCGTCGGGAGCAGAACATCAACACAAGGTGCTTAGACAACGTGAATTATTATTAGGGTTTCAGTCATTCCACTTAATGATAAGTCAATATTTAGCCCTGCCAATGAAATAGATAAAAATGTGTGTTGTGGATTAAAGTTATCCAAGCTCTCTAGGAGACCAAAACCCCTCCACAACTTTAAACAAACTAAACACTTTTAAATACCTGAATATATTACAAAGGGCATGAAACAAAGTGAGAGCATACAGATATTTACCTAAAAGCCTTACAGCCCATTTCACTATTGTACTGATTACTAATAATCTTCTCGAAAGCGCACAGATACTGCATGTGTAACAAACTTAACCAACATTACTTAAAATGACTTCGGCTGAAGCTTTCCACACATGAACTCTTTGCTTGAAAAGAAGAAAAAACTGTGTGTGTTTATAAGTGAGTGCACATGCAGTTTGTGCTCCACAGAGGCCAGAGTATGTGTCATGTCGGGAAATGAAATCACAGTGGATTGACTTTCTCACACGGAGCGCAGAGTTCCCCTGTGGACACACACATGTGGGTTGCTAGTGCTGCCGAGCAAACACATAATCAAAGACACACAGGAACTCTTTTCCCAGCTGACTGGTTGTCTTCTTGTCTTTTTTTGTATCATTTTTTTTTTGCTTCATCTTTAATCACAGGAATATTCCCAGCTGTGTGTAATGGTCACATGTGTGCGCTTGCTTCTCAAGTGTGTGTGATTGCCAGAAGATTTTGAGTAGTTATATTGTCACCACCCAACAGGGATTTACTAAAAACTGAGACACAGAGAAGTTTATGTTTTTAAAGAGTTGTGAAACAGAGCAAAAGTTAATGTGATGTGAACAAGAAGAGTCAAAGAAGAGTCAATAAAACTGATGGAGAATGAAGAGATTCTGAAACTTGATGGACATTTATAATAGAGAATTGGCAATAAAAAAATCTCAAGCATACTGACATCACAAGTACTGAGCTCTTTACTTCTGTCATTGGTTTGAAAAATTCATTACTAGTTTTCCCAACATTTATAGACAATAAACTACTATATTTCAGGTTATATGTTATCAAACTAAACCAAGTTGCAGGTTTATGTCACACACTGCAGGACTACCCAGATTAAAGTACATCAGTAACTGATATTTATACAAGTCAGTGTTTAAACTGACCTCAACTGTTTAAAGACCTACTCCTATGAAAACTGTGCTTTTGTTGTTTTTAAAGGTGTTCTTGTGGCATTTTTCCCAAAGTGGAGGACGCATATTAAACTTAAAATTGTGCTTCTGAGTATTTATTGATTAAAAACTTTATAAATGAAGAGCAGAAAAAATGTACTTGGAAAAAGCTTGGAGCTATGACACTCCAATGAGCGGGCAACAAGCTCCCTGCTTCAGGCTGACACATCCACTTGCAGACAAACAGATCCGAGTACGTCTTTGTTTTCATCGTCCGAGCTGGCATCTGGCTCAAAACTGAATGGCTGGATACCTCCAATATTGCTCGACATTTTTGTTGCACCGCTAATGTTAGGTTGGGGGTTGTGAGGGGCTGTAAGCTGTGAGCGTGATAACAGATGGATGATGGGAAATGAGGCTGGGCTCACTCTGCACAGATACTTCCACCCACAACTCAGAGGTGAATTTGTGTCTTTTTTTTTTTTTCCTAAGGCAGCCGGAACAGGAGAACATCAAAATGCATGTCTCTCTTGCACATGCGCACATCCAGAAAGGGTGATATTGGTCTGTGTCTAACAAGCATTTACACAATAAAATAGCAAACACTAAGACAAGAAATTATTAAGACAGAAAAAATGTCCTTATTGATAAACCATCTCTCATGGACAATATCTAAATTAAAATAAATAAACTTAATATTTCCAGGCTGCAACATTAGACAGAGATGTCCTCGGTTGTTTTTCTACTTTTAGAGAAGATGATGGGTTGAGGCCAATTTGGAGAATTTGAGACTTGATTTTTTTCTTGGAGTTTTATCCACTAATGATATAAGAAAAAGTGTAAATATCCAGATGCTGCTCTGCAGCCTACCAGTCCACTGTAGTTACAATGGTGTAAATGGTAAATGGCGTACAGTGTTTCCCCGCTTATTCGCGGTTTCACGTATTAGTCAGTCACGTGACTCTTCCGGTTCGTCGTAAAATCTCTGACAACTCAAGATACTTGTTTAATTTTTTTAATCTGAAGGAGGTGCTGCGCTGCTGAGGTGTATCTCTGAACAGCATTGTCTCCTCGAGAGCGCCCCCTCCTCTATGGAGAAATGGCATCAGCTGACTCAGAAGTGGCTGAAAAAAATGCTGATACGCTGAAGAAGATAATCGCCGAGGATAATTATAATCTGCAGCAGGTGTTTATTATTCAAAGAAGGAGGAAGCACGTGCTCCTGATTTTAAGACTCAGAGTGACACTCCTGCTCTGCGTCATAAAGTACACTGTCGCTGTGGCTGCTATGTAGTCATTTGTTTAATCAGAAAAATGCATTTTAGATGCTGTAAATAAACCACTGTCAAATGACCTTATCAAGCAACTACTATCCAACTATTCTGGTTGATCACGTGATGAAGTGTAAGACAAAAACGTTAAAAAACAGAATTAGAATATTAATTCACAAAGTACAACTCTTGTTAATTATTTATACTTTTAAAAGCTAAGCTAAAAAGTATCCAACAAGTAATTGAGGAGTGTTCATGAACACACAAACGTTAACATGCTGTTTTAGCATCTGTTTTTGTTCTAGACACCTTTTTTTTTAAAGCAAACCTAATTGAAAAGTCATTATCATAAATACATTAACAGACAGAAAAAGGTCTTCCTGTGTTAAGAGAACACTCAATCTTCCAAAGAGGCCAAATGCTGCCGTTTAAAACGTTCGGCTGTTGACCACTCGCTACCCATCAGCGATGAGAGGCTTCTGCCAATGATTAACATCCACTCAAAGGAAAATAAACACCAGGAAACAAAGTAAATTTGCAATTAAAACTATAACAGAAAATGCAAAGCTGTGCAGATCCTCACAGAAATGTGAGCAGTGCACATTTACATGCACACAGAAAAAAGAAAATTGGGAAAGGATGGATAAACTGACTTTAAGTAATCTGTACATTTGCACTCACTCTTTCACACAAACTCCACTTTCACAACTGCACCGGGCTTGGACTGAGCTAGCTTAACTACTGGGATAATTTCCCTCCAGCAAATGGTCAATGTGCCCTTGAAAAACATATTTGATTATTACTCCCCCCCCTCTCTCCTTTTTTCTTTTAGCATCATCACAGCCATTTTCATCACGCACTCTGATGATGGCACGGCAAGGCGCGTTAAGATAACACCCCGGCACCGCCAGGCTTTTAACACTTAAACGGTGAAAAGGGATATTCAGATTTGTCCTTGAACGTTTGGATGGGGCCTGCTGGGCTGGGACAGAGGGAGGGAGCAAGAGAAGGAGTTAAAGAAACGCGCATGTTTTCAAGATACACTCACTTTCAGGGAAGAAGTGAGGCTGGAGAGCATTACGCTAGCACCCGCAGTGAGAGGTGGTGTCGCTGGGGTTGAAGGGCAGAGGGAAGAGTTAAAAGAAATGGGATCCTATCAAGAAAAAGTGCATTAAATATGAGCAAAGTAAATAGAACAGAGACTCTGGAGGCACAGAAAGGCCAGACGCCACACCTGTTTTTATATTTTTAAGTTTCATTAAATCACAATTTTGAAAGAAAATCTCACATACAAACTAAAACATCAAAGAAAAAGAATAAATATTAAAGTAAAAGTTGGTTTGGAACTGCTGGAGGACTAAACCGATTAGCAAAATGACAAACAGAATGAGTGAAAATACACCTTAATTACCAGAAGGGAAATGTCGTTTAAACAAAAAACATTTGTAAAATATCTAGAGGCACGAAGGAAATGATTGAAGCCACTTTACGATGTTAAAAATATCCAGGCAGCACAAAGTCAGAAAATTACTTTAGCTTAATGTAAAATATATTTCTCATCAAATCACGGACGCTTTATCGGTACAGTAACTGTTTTCAGTGTTATAGTATTTAAATAAAGTTAGAAACAAGTGAAAAAAATATGTAATAATCTCAGTTTATTCTGTCTTTTAAACAAAAAATTTCAAACAGACACGTGTATTATTAAAATTACAGTATTTAAGCAAAATAAAGGCTTATATATTGCCGTCATTTTGAAACGGCAGTTTAAATATGTATAAAAAACTATTATTTTATGAGTCAAATACTTACATTAATTTACCAAACTATGTATTTTCCTGTCTCCATGTACATAATTAAGCAAAACTTAACACCGAGTTTATTAAAGATCAGCAAAATATCTCTTAATTTGGCACTTTAGCTTAAGCGTATATGTCTAAATATGATTGTAGGCGGGTTTATGAATCAATTCTGGTGTGTTTGTGTGCGTGCACACATGTGCGCACAAGCTGGAATGTGTATCTGTTGCCAGACAGCTGTCTCCTGGCATTGCTGTTCCCCTGCAGTGTGTGTGTATGGTTGTTGACAGTGTGGATGGTAATGTGTGATAGATCGCACTTCAGGGACACCGTAATCACATCAGCCTAACCTAGTCTATCAGCTGGACACAATGGGATACCCTTCACTCCTCCTTTAATCTGCTCCATCTAGCTCTTCGCTGCTCTTTGTTGTTTTCTGCTCTCCTGCTCACTTTCAACCTTTTAGTTTGCAGCTTTTTCAGAGATTTTTTTTAATAGTGTCATGATTGTGATTATTTTATTTAATATTTTTGATGCATGAGTCATTATGTAAGTTTTACTCTTTTGTTATTCAGCTTTGCATTAGTGCTTCCTAAAAAGAATAACCTTTTTCTGCATTTTAGGTTGCAACTTTTTTCCTTCTTGTATTAAATGTTTCTAGAGCCTTTTCTGTGCTCTGGACAAAAGATGAAATCCCTGGACATGTTAGAGGAGGGAAAAAAGTGAGTGGTTGCAAGGTTGCAGTACACCCTTTAAGAGGTGTAGCTGTACTGTTGTGCTGAACAGACCTAAATCAGACGCTTGAGTTGGGGTTACAGAGCCGGCCTCAGGGCTCCCCAACAGTCGAAGGCACGCAGCGAATGGCCCTTAGCCTTTCTACCACCGCTAGCACCACAATCCATCACACCATATGTTCTCAATGGGGAAGCTAATGCTACTGACTGATGAATGAATGGGGGTGTATAATAGGAGGAAGGAGGGGGGTAAGAAAGAACGTATGGAGAGAGAGGCTAGGAAAAGTACCAAAGGAGATGGGGGGGATGGACAAAAAGAGAATATATATATAAAAAGAGCAAATTTCAAAAGTGTGAGATGAAGGTGCGGAGCCAATGGGAGGCCTTGACATATGACCTTATTACACGCTCAGCTAGAAATGATGAAATACTATTATAAAAATAAGCAAAGGGAATTAAAAAAGCTTTAAAATCAAAAGAAACAACTTATTTACATAGAAAGTGTTAAATAATGAAGTGTTTCTTGAAGATGATAAGGTGTTTGAGAGCTCTTTTTTCACTACCATGCACACATTTTTGTCTGTAGATATTTTGTGTGTGAGCCTTTGTTGATAGTTTAATGGACAACTATAGACCTGCCCATATGGGGCCATTGTTTATGTGTGATGAATTGAGTCCACGTGTCTGTCTCTGGCATTCAACACTAAGCAAACCCTGCCCAGGGCACCCTGTTGACTCTGTGTGTGTGTGAGTGGGGTACTTCTACATGTCTGGAGGTGTGTATGTGTGAGAGAATGAGGGTGTATTTCTCCTGCTGTGTGCTTGGCAGTGCCCTCAACAGTGCCATCCTGAGTGTGTTTCATCATCATCTGCCATGACAAAGATATCTAATGACACACACGTACACCGACACCCACACATAGACGTACGCAGTCCCATCTGTGCCGCGGTATCCGGGTGCTTTGGGACGCTGCGGGAGACGAGGACAGGGAAACGACCCCACGATCCTACACCATGTGTCTTCCTCTCAACCTTCTTCCTTCCCCTGCTTTCTCCTGTCGTTTTCTACATCCTTTATTGCTCTTCCCCCTAACTAGACCATCAATTAACTTTTTACAACAAATTATATAAACTAAGTAGGCTCAAAAACTTATCCAAAAATGTTTAAGCAACCATGTAAATGTATAACTGGGTTTTCCATTAATTATAGTCTTTAATCATGTTTAGGAAACTTGTTATAGATCTTAATTTTTTTACTCACCTGGAGTGTCTTTGTACACCTCCCCACTCTCTGCATTTCCGCAGCACACCAGGGCATCATCTACAAGCCGGCCTCCACAGCATTGAACCCCATAGCCATCATGAAGGCTCCCACTGCAGCAGAGCTGGCCGCCTGTCATGGAGTAAGGAACCCCCCCACAGCATCTGTCACCCAGCCCCACAGAGACTCGGCCCTGCAAGTGGTCAGGACAGCAGTATTCATCTACAAAGACAAGGACAGATGAAGGAAACGCTTGAACAACGTGGTACGCTTTGATCCCAGAAAAATTAAACATAATAAAGCTGATGTTGATGCAAACAAATAAAGTGAAACTCACTGGTTTTAACAAGAACATAATATCCTTCACAGCACTGGTGCCCTGGGAGAGATGGGATCAGTTTGCCATCGCAGCACACTGGGATGGAGAAATTATTCCAACTCATATAACTGCCGTCACAACAATAATGATGCGGCTTCTTCATGTGTAACCGTCCGCTGCAGCAAACCTGGGTGACACAGTCACATGCAAAGAACAAAATACAGTATGTCACAATGCATGTAGACAAGCAGCTACATTTAACCCTCCCAACAACTACTTTAATGAGCCAATCACAAAGCAGACACTCTCCTCTTTATCAATGCAAGAATCATGTTGAGGTAAAGCAACTTCATTCAACTCTATTTTTCATCCAAATTCTGATTCTAATATGTTTCTATTTTTAATTGCACTAAATTGGTGCTGTGTGATGGAAAATGCAAAATTTTCTAAAAGCCGCACTTAAAAGCATTTTTTTTTCTCCCAAAAAGTGCTCTGAATAATCTGAAGTGCCTAATGAATGTATTCAGGTTGTGCTAACCAATGTTGAAGCAATTTTGAGTGGTAACCAATGCTCTGTCAAAATATTTGGGTGGATGTTTCGGGAATATGCTAACTCATGCTAACGACTCGCTAACATGTAGCATATCAAACTTTTTCTTTTTTACATGTTACTAAAAAAGGTTAGCTTAGTCACTGTAACATTTGTTTTAGAGGTTTTAGTTTGTTCTTTATGCATAGCAAAAAAAATTGGGAGTTACAGGTATCGTGAATATGCTAATGCTTACTTCTTACCTGGCTAACGTGTAGCGTCTTGCAAACAAGTAATAGAATCACAGTTAATAAAGGCTGACTGACTCTTTTGTCTCGCTTAATGTGCCTCATAGTAATTGATGGATGCACCCATAATGCAAATGATAATAATAATATGTATGATACTTGTTTAATACATATCCAAATACCGGGCCTGAGGAAAATGTCAGTGCCTGTTTGATCTCTCTGTGTTTCTAGTAGATCTTTTGCAAGACGGGTGCCTCCAACAGAAGATTATTTTTTCCGTTAGAGGCACCTGTGTGTTTTGGGATTTTTTAAATCTTAAATATTTTTAATATTCATGCAGCTGGATGATGTGTGGGTAACTACTGCCTTTTGCTATGCTAACTTTACTGTAATTCCATGACACAGGGTCAAAGTGAATGATGGATAAGCTTTTCTGGTGAAGCTATGTATGTGAATCTTGGTTCCCACAGTAAGCTGTGAAAAGTTTTTCTTTTGTTGAATTTTGTATGCTAGCATTGAATGCAGTGATGTAACGATGATTTACAAGTTCGAGGTTGACATAAAGTATTATATAAGTATAACAAAGTATTTTATCAAACAAACATTCTTTCATGTTTACAAAGGGAGAAAAAAAAGTTTCACAAAGTGTTACAAATGAGCAAAGAATGAAAATATTCACCTGAGTGTCTGGATCGAAGCAGGATGTCACACAAACATCATGATTCAAGGGACATTGCAGGTATGAGCATCTAAACCTGGAAACACCTGCATTGTTCAGGTGTCTCCCAGAGGATGGTGTAACCCTTGTGGCCCCCTGGGCACACGATCTAAGCGTCCGTCTTAAAACCTCATAGCCGAGCATAATTCCATTGGGTTTGCCTGGATGGGACCAATGGAGTCGTACCGATCTGGCAAAGAGGGGGGGGGGAGTAAAAAACAAAGTGAAAGTGATGGGTGGGGGTGCACGTCTCCTTCACACTCCTTTCACACAAATGCACACTTGCACTCACACACAAACTTTTAAGTACACACATGCATTCATGCATAGTTAATGCCTGACAAAGCTGAGTTACAGTGTCAGGGTGTGTGTCTCTTTATACACTTCACAGTATTGATTTCCCTCCCTTTTTTATCTGTGATATTTTTGGCAGGGGAAAAGGTCTGTGAAGCTGCACAGCTACAAACTGTACACCCCCTCTCAGGGAAAAGACAAGCCAAAAACCAGCACATTGATTAGGCAACAAATTACACCGATATTTGTGTAATTACTAGAGTACACTAGTAATTTTTGATCCCTCACCCACTTGCTTGGCATTTTTTAAAATGACAAAAAAGGAAAGATTTATACTTCCTGTTATTCATCTAAGCATAAATTTAACCAAGACTAGAAAAAAATATTTTTGAGGTCTACGACAAGCATTACAAGAGAAGAAAACAGTCTCTTTGTTTTAGAAAGTCTATTTGTTTAATAAAAAATGCATTTATAGTAATCAACATTATTTGAGATACAGAATGTGTGTCAGTTTGTTGACTTTCTCTGAGTAAATTTGTTTTTTTTTTAACAAATTAACCTTCAAACATAAAAGAAACTTTGACCACATGTGCCAACATGTTTTATGTGACTTTATGATTTAAAGTTAACAAAAAAACTCAAAACAACATGTAAAATGTTTGAATCAGCGTTAAGACTGGTTCTTTTGAGGTAGTAGATAGACAGAGTTTACGTCAATCACAGACAAAAGAAAGAGTAACTATTTTTACATACTTATGTCCCAAGTAAGAAGCAACAACAAGAGTAATATATTACAGTATTACCTGGGACCGATTACTTGAGCATGTGGAGTGGTCCACTCAGCAGGCAGGTCTTCTACAGTGGTCGTTTTTGTGACATTACTTCTAGTACATGCATATTCCGTGCACACTTCCACCTAGAGTCACAAAGCCATGACAAAAAACTACATTAAAACCTGTGCTTGTATGTTTTCTTTTGTTGGATGGCTTTTCCTTTTACAAATGCATACCTGAATACTGTAGATTGTAAAAGGCAGTAGGTCCCCCAGCAGGTATGAGCCAGAGTTTGGATCCACACTTTCATTCAAATGGTCATTAACATAAATATTGTAACCAGTAACAGCTCCATTGGGTTGAAGAGGAGGAAACCAAAGAACACGTGCTGTACTGCTGTTTAAAGGAACCACCTCTGGTGCCAACATCCCTTCTGGCTCTGAGAACGGCACAAGAAAGGCAAATTACACGATCCACATTAAAAAACTCATCAAAACAGGCATGGTGAATGAGATCTACAATTTATAGCACATTTGATTAAGAACCAAAGTGCTTTACAGTCAGTCACAAGTCCCATTCACCCATGAACATTCACACTCGTTTGTGGCTTTGCTGCCACGCAAGGCGATAACCAGACCATCAAGAGCAATGTGAGGCTCAAAGTCCTGCTTAAGACATTGAAACAAATGGACAGGCTAAGAAACTGAACCTGCGACATTCTGAGCAGAAGTTGACCACTTTTGATTTGCACCTCTACTTCTGCTTTAAGCCCCTTTTCAACCTTCTAAGCTGGTCAGGGGGGCGTCCTTGTACTGGGCTTCTTGTTGCACTCTTTGGAGGAGGGGGGTGAGAGGAGGATGTTGACCAAGCTCAGATCCATCAAGGACAACAGCTCTCACCCACTACAGCTGACTGTGAAGGGACTGAGGAGTTCCTTCATTTCTTTAATTTTTTCATTATATTTTTTCTTTATTTGATCCCACTTCATCCAGTGATAATACATGTCTATGGTCAATGGTGAATGACATGCTGATAAACCAAAATATTGGGCTTTCAATGCAAAAAGGGGCTCTAGAGCACAAAAAACAAGCCAGGTTAGAGAAAAGAAATGAAGAATACTTCACTTTTAGCTTTGCTGTCTACTAATGATGACGGAATTCGTCATTGGAAGGAAGAAATAATCATGAATACTGTGCGAGTATAGAATAGGACAAGGGTAATCATACATACACTACATATTATTTCAAATGAAAATGTACTCAGCTATGAGAAGTTAACCCAATTCATTTGCTGCCAGCGCGCTTACCTAAACCCAACCTGGCTCTACATTTCATTTACCACAGGATGGCATTGTTAACGCAATACTGAGCACTGAACTTCTCTCCTCATAGACACACATAACTTACTTGCAAATTAGCCCTGATTTTAGCATTGCCCTATAGATTGCTGGCTGCGTTAAGATGGTTGGTAGGGTTGAGCTGCATTAGTTAAAATATATTAGAGCCCCTTCGTGTGTATGTGTGCACAATCTTATAGCCGTAAAATAATGAAATTACATCGAGAGCTCTATCAGTTAAACGAGCCATGCTTTGCCTTTAGCACCTAATGATTTTCTAATGTTTTTAATGCACTTTTTTATTATACTATTCAGATTAGAGAGAAAAAGGAGACCCCTGACATATGATTATGCTCAGATACTGAGAATCTGTGAGGAAGAAAAAGAAGAGACCGTCTGATGGAAAAGACGAGAGGAATAAAGCAACAAACGGTGAGATTTAAACTGTAGTATCTACTACAAGAAGACTCCTTTCAGGGTCAAAGAGGAAAACAAGCTGTCAGCTGAACATCTTTTTTAAGTTAATTTAAAAACACTTGTGACAAAATCTAATAAAAATAAGACAATGACCAAATGTAATGTGCACTTACTTCCATCTGCTGTGGTAGCATTAACTATAGTCTTGGATGTATTGTGTGCTCCGTTAAACACTTGTAATGAGACTTGATAGTTCGTACTGGGCCAAAGGTTGCTAATCACAATAGACTTGTCTTCTGGTCCGAACGTTCGAGTCAGACCTGGCTGGGGAGGCTCCACTGTGAGGAAGAAACATTCTACCTCTCCTTGCAGATCTTGCAAAGCTAAGAAAGGAAAAGGAAAACAATTAGGTAAAGAAAGAAACTACACCCAAATGCTCCCTTGGTAAGGTTTTTATTCTTTCTTCATTTTGCAAAAACAAAACTGTTTATAAATGTCTTTAAAACCACTCTGCACATCTATATCTGTTTGTACATGTGCATTTGTCTATTGTTTGTCAAATGTAATCATTTTTAAAAGATAAATCCCAGCTAAAAGCAGGTGGGTGTTGTGTGAGAAGAGGCCGTCTTACATGGTTGTGTCCAGTTGACTTGTAAGGCCGTGTGGTTGACAGCATGAACAGACACTGATGGAGACTTTTGCGGTACCCCTGCCATGGTCCATGCAGTGAAAACCTCTCCAGCAGTGTGACCCATATCATTTTGAACCTCTAACTGGTACTGGTATTGTGTAAATCTGTGAAAACACAAAATCTGTGTTTTTTCAAGCAAACTATAACTTAACCTGAAACTCTGACTTTTTGGTTGGAGACAGTAACAAAAAATGGGAACAAACTACATATAGCTTCAAACTATTTAAAAGTTTTTACAAAAGAGGCATGACCACATAACAGAACCACAGTTACAGTAACTGAAAGCTCTGGAGTGGTCTAGCCAGTTCACAAAAATCAATTAAATAAAGAATCTCTGGAGGGAATTCAAAGTCAGTATTGGTCATCAACAGCCAAAAATCATCCCAGCTCTTGAGAAGATCTGCATGGAGGAATGGACCAAAGTAGTAGCTACAGTTTGTGCAAACCTAGTGAAACCCTTTGTTCCCTGGTCACTGTTGAACATTACAAAGTACATTATACAAATTACAACTTTTTTTAATTTAAACTTTGATAAATGATTATTTTCTGCACCATTATAAATACAAATAGCAATATTTCCCAAATTCTTTCTTTTTACATTCTGTCTGTAATCTATTTAAGTGGGACAACTTGAGGAATCTGCGACTATTTTTGCCCCAATGTGATAGGCAGTGGGGCATATATGGGCTATATTTAAAAAAAATATATCATTCCAAGTGTCAAGAGGAGTTTGATCTACGGTATGTCAGATGAATATCCTGCTTAGTAAAGGCAGACACAAACATCTTTAGTTAAAGTCGTTATAGAAGACCAATATATGACCATATATGATTTAAGGTTTCCTGGTTGCAGTTAGAATGATATATGAACATGACTAAATCACCACAGAAACAATAAGTGAAACAGCAGAAAGCTAGCATATCTGCAAGTTGGTAAGCTATTTTAAAGCTCAGTTGAGAATGGAACCCAAAGCAGTTCAGCAGACATGAACAAAAAAAAATGTTTCCACCAAGTGCCAAACTGAGATTAGGGGATGCTGTGTGGAAAACAATTTAATTCTTTGGGATATTTGCTTAATGTATCTTTGAGCGGTATTAAGAGATCGGCATCAGCAGCAGCTCGCCGATCGGCTCTGCACACACTGTTTGCTGCAGCGCCGGCGTTTGCTCTAGAGCTCATTTCGATAATCTCACCTGCTTAGGCCTTTATCTTGGTAGAACAATTTGGTCCCGGAGTAAACATGGAGCCACCGATGGAGATCTTCAGAGGGAGGCGGGGATGGGGCTGTTGATGCGGGGGCTGAGGTTGCAGCCAGGGGTTCACGGGTTTTACGTCTGAGCAACTTGTATCTGAGGACGACATTAAAATGAAAAAACTAAAGATACACGGCTGGGTGTTTAGGAATCCGTTAACACAAAAGAGCACAAATGCTATAGATGTGGACACATTCAACCCAATGGAGACCCACGTGTGCACACAATATTTAACCGACTCTTAGCCCTCATTTCCTCTTCTTCTGCAGCTTTTTCATCATCTCCATTCTTCTACTTTCAATGTATCCCAACCCTCCCTCCCTACGCCCCTCCATCTGTTGTTTTTCTGCAGGGTTTGTGTTTTCCTCTCCCCACAGTAATGCTAATTTTTGCTGTAATCAGAAGAGAAGGGCTTAATGCTGCCTTTTAACCAACCCACTTAGACAAACACACAGAGCTGGGCAGCGCAGAAAAGGGAGACGGGCTTATGCATTTTAATCGGCTGCTCGGAAAGCAGACATTCATTTTAGGGATAATCGCAGACAGAGTAAAACGGGAGGAACAAATAAGACCGGAGAGTACATGAGAACTGAGGAAAACTAAATGGAAAACACTGAACTCATTAACGGGGCACCCATCTTAGCAGCTCAATGCGCTTGGCCAGTAGCTCCATTTTTGGGCTTTATAGCAGCATTTGAACATCAACAAATGTGCCTGTCTATAGCTGCATGATAATTTCAAGTTAGTCGCTTACAGTTTATAGGTTTTTGTTCTGCTTCATTAGAAAAAAAAGGCTGACTCTTATTATGTAAAGTTTTGATCAATGCTCACCCTCGAGTTTTATACATTAAAATTCATTTTTGGACTAAGAATCTTCTTAGGGAAGTTTACAGCCACATCTTAGAAATACTTTTTAAAAAGTTTAAGTTGGTAGCCCATAAACTAATGTATAGGGGAGTTTTTTGCTTTTTCAGACCACACAGTAAGAATTGATCTCTTTTAAGTGGAGTGATCTGCAAACTATAAACTATATTCTACAAGTTTCTTTAAGTTCAATTTAGGACTTTTTACAACCTTTTTAATGTCAAAAATGGCGACAAATTTCTCAGTTTATTTCCCATTTTAAGGAAAATTTCCCCTTTTATTCACTTATTCCCATTTTTTAATCAAAACTGTAACTTCTTATGTTGTTGTTTGTGGTCTGGGCTGCTCTTCTTTTTTCTAAACTGGCACTGAACATTTAAGCGTATCGGTATCGTATTTAGCAAACATTTATTTTAATCATTTGATCAAAAATAATTGTGGTTGAATAATTACGTTTTTGACGAATAATGTCAAACAGAGAGGTATCAAGCAGCACAACTTTTAAGTCTGAGACTTCAACATTCAAGTTTTTTTTAAGGTCTTTTGAAGTATCATTTTCAAATTTATGAATTCAATTCTTTTAAGACTTTTTAAGACCCTGCAGGAACCCGGGATACAACTTTTTTTTGGTAGTATTTGTTTTTACCTGATGTTTGGTCCATTTGGGCGGTTTGGGGGTTGCCAGGAAATAGCCAGGAACGATTCGCTCACTGACACTATTGACAGAGGTGCAAGGTCTCCGGGGCTTGTGGGAAATGTGGTAGCAGGAGTTGGGAGACTTTCTGTGCATCCCCCAACATGACCTCCACCCTCCGAGCACGAAAGCACTGTGACGCTGTAGTTTGTGTAGGGAACAAGATTTGCTACGGTGACATTGAGCAGGGATCCATTGCCGGCGTGATGGGAGAACCGGGGTTCTGGGAGGCGGATCTCATACCCGTGAACCTCTCCGTTGGGTATAAGAGGAGGGGACCACGCAATCTGAAATTAAGAATACTAGCAGAATTAAAAATATTTTTTTTTCTAATTGCATGAGTTATTATTTTAAAAAGTAAGAATAAAAAAGTTTCAAATATAACATAAGCAACAACATTTACAACAGAGATACATTGACAATGCAATACTCAATCAATGCTAAGGAGGGAGAAGAGCAACACAAGGGTGTCCCATGTGTGCGTGTTAAACTGTCTTGTGGGAATGATAACCTGACTTTGACTTAAGCAGAAGATTCCTTTCATCATTTAAAATAGAGCACACCCACACCCTCACACACACAAAAAACCCATGGTAAAATAATGGAAGCGGCCGGTAATGGAATTGCTGCATGCAAAAACAAAAGCCTGCTGCCAGCGAGCGCTGCATCTGATTTGGAAACAGTTCAGTCTGTCAGCATTTCAGGGGAAGGCAGCCTGTACACACAAGCTGTGGCACACATGCATTCAGCATTTGCAGTCAAACACACCTTCGTACATCTGAGTAATATTTGCTCTATTTACAATTATCAGTCTGGTGATGAAATATACATGCATACATTTAAAATATACAGTGACACACCCATAAAAAACTATAAATGACTACATAGCTTGCTGATATCAACAAGCTTTGCTGATTAATGGGTCAATGTTGATTAGAATATTAAGAATGAACATGGAGGCTAATTAGTTCTCATCCAACCTTCATATTCATTTAACAAGTGACACTGTGAGGTGATATAGGACACCGACACACACATGCATAAACATGAGTAATGCCTGGACTACACAAAGAGAGGCAAACCACGGGACACACACTCACAAACAAACCAGAACAGGGCAGGGTCATTTTGAGTTAGGCAGCTCATTTCCCAAAGTGCGTGTTGGGTGTGCTCTGTGGTGGAAGTCATTTTACAGATTGAATAGCTTGATGTAATCTGGTGATGGTGAAGACAGCGGAGACTCCAACACAGGGCACTGGGGCTAAGGCCAGAACAGTTTGAGTGTACGTGTGTGTGCACTTGCATTTTTGTATACGTAAAATAAGAGAGGGAAAGAGACTATATTAACAAGTCAGAAGTGAGAAAAACACAGTGAGTTAGGAGGTGATATATGTGTGTCAGTGCATCTGCCAAGTCACTCAGGAAGTAGAGTTGACAACAGGTTGTCGGCATTCTGCAAATCTAAATGAATTAGATTATTTACATGCTGAATGAAATGTTTACTATCACAAAGGCAGTTTTTGGAAACAGTGTATTTTATCTTCTGTGTGTAAGTCAGTTGGGAGCTATTCAAGTAAATATCAGAGTTATGAGCAAAACCATGTCACAAAAGTGGCTAAATCTAGCATCAGTGCACATAAAAACATTTAGTTTATGAATTAAAAAGCAGAAAATAATAAACTATATGTATTTTTTTATGTATTCTATATGTTTTTTTTCAACACAAGAAGCTATCATTGTTTTACGTATAATATTAGGGGAAAAAAAATGCAAATATGACAAAAAAAACCTCCCAAAAGCCCCACAATAAAGTTCATTGTCATCATCCATCTTCTTTTTTTTTAAACTTTTAAGGGCAAAATATATGCATTACAAAACAAATCAATGAGGCCTGAGACACACATTCTGGAAGGGGGAACGTATCTTGGCACAACATCGGCCATAGGTTGACGTCATGAAACAGGAGGCACCCTCAAGGAGCGAAAGACAGTGCCTCATAGATCGAGTCGTTTTACTTTAGGGTATCAAAAGAGTTCGCAAAACCAACTAATATTTCATAAATAATTTGTGTTTTAGTGTTCCAAAGGTAATATATGATCATATATAAGAATATAGAATATAGTTTACTCTGAAAGACTTAAGAAAAGCATGGTATGGGCCCTTAAAAGTCCCACTATTATCAAACAGATGCAAGTGTCACTTTTTTTTCCTTTGCGTTTGACCCATCCCCCAGGGGAAAATGAGCTGCAGTTACAACTGCGCTCAAGGAACCATTTGGTGGTTTAACCCCTCAATCCAACCTTTTATTGCTGGGTGTCAAGCTTGAGTCCAATTTTTGCAGTCTTTTCTAAGACTCAACGGTGGACTCAAACCCCCAATCTCCAAGGGTGTACACTATTCCACTAGGCCACTAAGCTGGTAAAAGATGACCTTAATGTCCTAAAGTATGGAAATCAAAAATGATGTACAGAAAATGGAGGAATACTTAAAACCCTCATCTGGATTGTCAAGGTCACTCAGTAACCAGGAAGCTGCCTAAGTGTGCGTCCAATTAGCAACAAGCAGGAAGGAGTGCTTTCCTTCTTGGATGTGTAACCCCCAAAGCTGTGCTGCTACAAAGATGACAGGGGCGGCTCTGAAACGATGACAAGCATTAGCATTTTTCGGCAGTTAGCACAAGTGCAGGACAGTAAACGCAAATGTGTGTGCATCTGTGTGTGTGTACATGCATATAATATTGCAGCACTTGCTTTCGTTGATAGGCCTTGGTGTGAGATTAGCCGCTGGTAGAATTCAAATCTGGTCCCTCCTTCAAAATGGCCGACAGGAAGGAAGCCGTCTCAGACAGGGTCACAGCCCCTCCCGTGTCTGAAGGGGACCTTGAGTTGTATGCCTTTCTTTCTCATTAAATCCAAAGAACATGAAGGAAATGACAGAAATCAGCCTGACATTGCTTTGTCGTTAATTTTTATTTAAAAACAAGAGTAACTGAATTGATGTTCTTTGAAGGTGGATCCCAAGCTTCTTGAAAGAAATGTAGACTTCTTTTTGTTCTTAAAGTTTGGTTTGGAGACCGCGTGTGTCGCATTTTTTTGAATATTATATCCGTTTCAGTAGCTCCAAGAGTCATTTCAAAATTAACAGTGACTTTAAAACTTTTTAAATAAAGAGGTGGTCTTACTTGAAGTGATTCTGGTCCCAATACCTTCACTTTTGGTGGACTGAGACCAGCAGGTCGAGATGGCCTAGTAGTGACATTGACCCAGGGCCCTGTAGAGTTAACAAACATTAAAAAAAAAGCTATTACAGATGTTTTCACTGCTATTTTTACTTTTATTATTATAATCATAACATTAGCAAATAATGCATTTTTTTAACCAATTTAGCAATTCCACTTTTACCTGTAGCGTTTCCAGCCTGATTCTGAAGCACAAGTCGATACTGGTAAGTAGTCCAAGGACTGAGGGCTGAAGAGGAGTCAAGGAAAGAAAGTGGGGGAGGGTCTGGAGGAAGATGGCCCACTATGGAAACTTTTTTGGTTCCCACAAGTCTGCGCTCCATCAGCCAGCTGTAACCATCATGGCAAAATAAATGAGAGTTATGTAGAAAGTCAAAGAGGTGCATCGTCTCTCACCGCTCCAATGGTCCGTTGCCTTTCTCGGGGGCTCCCCATGATAACAGAACAGAGGTGGGAGTGTCAGAGTAAAGGTGAGGGGCAGGAACCCCTTCAGGGGGAGCTGGGAGAGTTTGAAATCGCTGAGACATTGAAGACACTGAACAGCCCACACTGTTGCATGCTTCCACCTACATGTTTGAGAAATTCTTGGATTATCATTTAAGTCCGAGTTGAGAATGACAACAATATTTAGACCAGTTTACATACAGACGTAACCATACATAAAAAGAGGAACATTTCAATCAATTTATTTTCATAAGTTGTTCCAGTTTCAAACATTGTACCTGAAGGATGTAAGTCTGGTATGGAAGAAGGTCGACGAAAGCAAAGCTGGTAGTATTTCCAGGAACAGTTACTGATAGAGGAGTCAGTCTTGATGAAGAGCCAAATAAACTTGAGATGGGACTGGTGAAAAGGTTGGGTTTTAAAAAAGGATCAAAGTTATAGCTGCGAGGGTTGTTCTCTGGGTCTAGTAATGAAGAGCTGAGATTTCCTGTAGCGCTCTTGGGACCATGGCTTACTTTTTCATGAGTTGACTGAGTGTCACTGTACTCTACATTTTGAGGATTCATGGTTGAATAATGATTAGGGACCGCATGAGTTGGGTCTTCAACAGTACTTGATCCAATATTTGTGTTAAAAAGAGACACGGAGATAAAGTCTAAGTCAGATGGGGTAGTAAAATCTGATAGTGTCCCAACACTTGAGTTTGAGTTGATCAGCATACTATGGTTTGTATGCAAGCTTTGGGTTGCGTTGGACAATGAATTAGGTTTGTATTTGAAGGTTACAGAGCTGGGGAACAGATAGAGGGTATAATTTGTAATAACTCCATTTGGTTGTGTGGGAGAAGTCCAGGAAGCTAACACACTTTTAGATTGAAGTCCAAGAACACTTGGAGGTTCTAATGGTCCTGGACCTGGAGAAAGAAGAAAGACAAAAAAGTAAGAAGTGACAAAAGAAAAACGTAAGCATGATTAGTTCTAGAAACCTATTGGATCCGGTAAAGTCCCACTCCAATTATATTTAGATCAATTTTTAAAGTGTTCACAGTAGTTTTTTGATTATGCCGTTTTTTTTTTGCCAAAATGATAAAACCTGTGCCGTTTTCTAGGAAATAGTTCATACAGAGCGACAGTGTTGTTTTTTATTAGAAAATTGCCACAAAGTTGTGGGCCACTGGTGTGGAGTTAAGTCCACCCCTACTTCCTGTCATACATCTGTTTATGTGCTTTCCCCCCCATCTTAAAAGCCCCCACAACCCCAACCTAACAATTCTGGTGCAACAAAAACAGTGAGCAGTATCTGAGTTATCCTTATGTAAAATTCTGAGCCAGATGCCAGCTTAGACGAGACATACATGGATCTAGACGTCTACAAGAGAATGCATTTGAATAGAGGAGGGTGGAGAGCTTCTGTCTTGCCAAGCTTTTCTAATGACATTTTTTGATCTGCTCCTGATTCACAATGATTTCATATGCAATTGTAAGCTTAATTTTCTAAATATATGTCCTCAATCATGAGTAAAAGACTATAAGAGCATGTTAAAACACCAAAAAACATGATTTTCCTGATTGTTGGTCTTTCACATCAGGATTGAGAACAAGAAGAAAAACAGTTTGGAAAGTCGATGGCTAAATGGCTAAAAAGTTATAAAAAGCAGAAAAATATTGGAAAGGATTCTAGAAAAATCAAGGTTGTGGTCTTATTTCTTTTTCAACTTGGCTTCACTTTGAATGTTCAAAGCAATTTTCAATGCATGGTTTCCTAAGTTCTTCTATCCAGAATGCAAAAATGATCCTGTTAAGAAATACGCGCAGATGCACATCAAGAGAGCCATGGGGGAAAATATATATAAATATAAATATATAAAAAAATAAAACAGTCACATGACTTGCACATGTTTCAGCATGGATAAGAAACACCTCAAGACCAGTCAGAAGGATTTTTCACTTCATGGTAGCTCATTTAAAGGTAATGCCCCATCCCCCTCCTCCCCCGGCATTTACATCCCACTGTACTGCTCTGTAATGGACACACTCACAGACACATGCTCTCCCCCCCCCCACACACACTAACTGACATACCCACACCCACAATGATGCAGTAATGGTGCTGTGTGAAGGGCAGGCAGATCAAGGTGACTGAGCGGACTGAGGGAGCGTGCTGCGTCGCTAAGTGCTACTGCTAACTGCTAACAGCTTTCCCAGATGGCGGTTTGTGTGCATGGTAGAGAGTGAAGGAAGGTGAGCAGTTGAAAGTGGATGTGTGTGCATAAATGTATGAGAGATTAAGCGTGCAATCATGTTTATGTGTATGTCAGCATGGATGCACAAGAACAACAGCTGTTTAAGTTCAGTAGAGTCTGGAGCGTGCACATCTTGTATGCTAACCATTGACGGATAGGCCTTGCTTCTCGGTGAAATGCCGCTTAATTTTCAGCTA
Organism: Oryzias melastigma; assembly: GCF_002922805.2. Taxonomy (NCBI): domain Eukaryota; kingdom Metazoa; phylum Chordata; class Actinopteri; order Beloniformes; family Adrianichthyidae; genus Oryzias; species Oryzias melastigma. The sequence continues at coordinate 22,241,362 of NC_050514.1, forward strand.
TTGGCCCAAAACAACCAGATGTGGTAAAGTTGGATGTGGAAGTTACCTGGAAACAAAACAAGCTCTATTTTTCAATCTAATTTTAATTCCTTAAAGTCTCACTCCAATCATCTTTTGGGCAATTTTAAAGGCGTTTCCAGTGCTTTTTAGGCAAAATAAAAAAAAAAAACCTGTGTAGTTTTCTGGGACAGAGCGGCAGGAGTTCATTACAAATAACCTTTGAGTTGTGGGAAGGACTGGTGGTGCAGATTGACAGTATATCTCAGTCATTATATTGGTGAAAATAACCGTCGCTGGATATATATATATTTTTTAACATGCTCTTGCTAATTGTAATTTTTTAGGACCAGTACATGCAGTACTGGAAGAATTTTTTTCATGAGTAATGTGAGTTATAAACTGACCAATCACCTTGAACATTTGATTGTCAGATTCTCCAAAGCTTGCTTTCTGTGGAAGGGTTGTGGACTTCAAACAAGCTTACTCCTGATTATCCAAAGTATTTGCCTTAGAAAAATGTTGACTCAGACCAACACGGATCAATCACTGTTGTCTGGCTTCAACATGGTAATGTCTGTTACTGTGGAAACATGGGAACTGATTTGGCTTTGTTTCGCTGGAGCTGGATGTAAGGCATTTTTTATGGATGACATCACACCTGCTCTGCCCAGTTCTCTATATACAATCATTGATTGAGCAGATTTAGCCTGCACTCATTTCCCATCATTCCTTTGTTTACACTCTCTCCCACTATAGTTTACAGCCCCTCAGAACCCCAACCTAACATTATTGGTGCAACAATGCAATACACAGAGCTATCCAGCCATATAGCATTGAGCCAGATCCCAGTAAACTGAGACATACATGGATCTATTTGTCTGCAAGTGGATGCATCAGAATGGAGCGATGCAAGGAGCTTGTGTGTAATAACCATGAGCCCCATCAAATGTCATGTTTGTCTGATCCTTATTCACCATAGTTTGAATAAAGAAATACAAAGAAATACTCAAATGTCTTCCATCATGAGATAAATGCTCAAAGAAGATTTTAAAAACACCAATTTATTTGGAGTTAGTCATTAAATCTCCACACGTTTTTGGCGTTCTGAGGAATCACCAAAAGCTGTAAACCTTTTAAGAAGGTAAAGCATTTGGGCAAAATTTATAGTTATCATTTATACTGTTGGTTGAGACAAACTAAAACAGAAAAATGTGGGCTGGGTGGTGGCCTTACTTTAACCCCCATGCTATCTTAAGGTGTCCAGATGACCCTACCCTTATATTAATGTGTGATCCCTCCCATGAAAATGGTGGGCAGGATTTTGTTTGCCATGGACATCAGTGAAGATAAAAAAATCCTTAAAAACAAAGTTCAGCACACTGCCTTGTGGGGTCCAGTTAACCCCTCTTTTAATGTAAACATGTCTGGGAGCACAAGGGTTAAAACACGCACTAACATACACACAAACAATTACATTAATGTAAAAGTTCATCTGTTGGGTATGCCAACACAGACTCTTCTAAGTTCTTTTACGCCTCCATTTTTCCCCACATTTTCCCTCTTCTCTGTTCCCAATTCGTGCCCCCCCCTCTCTATGGCCTCTCTGCTAAATAAACAATGCAGGAAGTTGACCTTTTAGGTTAACAGGTTTTTATGCGAGCTCTACTCAGCACTCACACTGATTCAATTACCCCCAAAGGTTGACTGAACCCACGAATAGCCATGAGCCCGTTTTTGTCTGCCAGTGTGTACGCTGTGCATCTCACTGAAGGTTTACATATCTACCTACATATTTACTGAATGTTTCATGAAACAGTTCATATTTACTGAGCGTCTGAATTGCTTCTATCAGGTGTCCAGTTTTTTTATTTATTTATTTATTTATTTTTTTTAAACAATGCGTAAAAATTAAAGGAAATCAAGCAGGCAAAAATTAATCTACAAACACCAAATTGTGAATCGTTTTTAAGGCAACACACAAGTCAGTCACCTTTATCCAGCTTCATCAAGCAACCAAAATGACCCAGCGTTAACCCAATTCCCTCCTCTTCTCCTCTCTCGGTCCTCCGATTGTAAGTGTTATTTAGGCTTTACTGGCCCGTGTAAAATTTTGCAATTTGAAGGACTGTTAAGTTTTTCAATTGAAACTTTCATTTAAGATGGAGTTGATGCTTTTTTGTTACTGCACAGTGGAAGAGGGAGAACAGATGTCAAGGAACCGCAGCTAGTAAGTTTCTCAGTCTTCACTGATCATAAATTTCTCCTCTTCTTTACCCTCTGTTCCGCTTTTCTTTTGGTCCCCGTAATGCTGTTTCCCAATCACTCCAGTGATTTTCCAGTCTTGTTAATTTCCTCAGTTTTTCTATTTCATTGCATCATTCCTTTTATAACAATCCCTCTTATTCCTTCTTTTTGTAGAATGCAGTAGAAGGATACGAAAGAAGTGAGGGGCCACCAAGCCTTGAATCATTTTTATAAGATTTGTTTTGCATACTTATAACACCATTAACTGACAAAAAGGTTGGAAAGGGGGACGGTACTGAGAAAAATGGAAAACGTTTGTTTGTATGTCTACATTTCTGTCTACCAGTGAATATTGTGAATAAAAAGAGAAATAAATAATTTGAATTCTGATGGCATCTTCACTTTTTGATCTTAAAGGTGAAAAAATTAACTATTGTGTGGTAGTTTCAGAGTATTGACAATGATTCACAGCTGGAAACCAAAACAGTCTTCCAAGAGAGTTTCGCAACTTTGAGATCAAGCTTTTTTTGTAATTGTCAGGACTCAAGCTCCCTCATCTAGTCGGCCATTTTTCCGCACAATGGACTTCATTTGTTGGAACGATGGAAAGTGTAGTTTGGGTTTTTATGGCTCCACCGAGGTGCCGGCAAGCACGTCACCGTGTCTAGGTTCACCAGATCATTCAGACTCTCTCCCAATGTGGTGTTGTTCACTCTTTTAGCAGCGCCTGGGTTATGTCCGTTTTAAATGTTACTTCCGTCTGTCTGTGGCCCAGTTTGAGCATTAAACCGAGAGGGGGAATTTAAAAATAAAAATGGAAGATCTTTTTTTATTATTCTCTTGATAAAAATAAAAACGTCATAAGCCCATGGAGCTGAAGCGATCGAGCCCACTATGACAGCATCCGCAATGGTTCTCCGTCTGCCACCAGAGCTGCCACCCAGGGACTGTCAGCCAGGGTGGCGAGCTCAGTAGCTTTGCCGGCCGCTGGGCAGCGGAGCTCGCTAACTCGCTATGCTATCCACCGAGCGGCTGGCTAGCACAGTGGGCTCGATCGCTCCAGCTCCATGGGCCCTGTGAGTGGCTGGCAACCGGTCCAAGGTGAATCCCACCTTCACCCAACAGTAAGTAGGACAGTTTCCGACAACCCCACAGCCACAGCAGGTTAAGAAAATAGATGGAAGTTCAGGACAAAAATCCTCACATCAAGTGGTTATATTGAATTTTATTTCCACCCGTTGATCGAATCACTGAAAACGTTACGTGTCCAAAACTGAGTCCCTGCCGCACTTGACGCCCAAATGCTGCCACAAGACTTCAGATCACGTCTGTACATTGACTTAACATTGAAACTTGACACCTATATCGCGCGAAAATACAAAAAAATAAACAAATAATCTGAATTTGGGTTTAAACATCAGCAAATTTACAACAGAAAAGCAGAAAGAGAGTACACTTGATGTCACTCAGATCTAAACGAACAGGCAAAAAAAAAGATTTTAGGAAGCAAACATAAACAAGTGTTAATGTCAATGAAGCAACAAAAAAAGACAGATGCAAAATTCATGTAAAGACCGCTTAAAAAAAATTCAATTTTCAAAGCTTCTACTAAAAATCACGACATACATTTCCTTTTGTTTGATATACTTTTACTATCATAGTGCTACAAAGACAAAGACTTAAAATTACCATTATTCTTTATAAATTCTGAATTTTTAAATGCACTTTATGTTTATTAATGCCATATAAGACTATAAAATTGCAAGAAATGTTCTCAAAGAAAGTTAATAAATTTTAAACTTTTGGTTAAACAACTTACTTGCCATTTTCCACTCAACTGGAAAATATATTTTTTTTTATTGAGTTTGTTATGTAAACGTTCATCTAATCAGACTAAAATCTTTGAGACCGTGAATCCAGCATTTTTGCACCTTTTAACTTTTTTTTGTTCAACATGTTGTATTGTTTGTCTCAAGTACTCAATGTTTTATAAATTTACTTCAGTTTTTTTGTATTCTTCCTTGTGCAGTAAATAAATGAATGTAAACTTTTGAGTGAAACAAACTTTCTTTTTTAGTATTTTTGACATTTAGCATATCATGTCTAAAAGATAATCAGCATTACTTAAAAAAAAACTACAAAATTAACCACAAAACAATGTCTACTTTGGTCTTCTAATGACTTCATAAAATAAACATCCTCATATTTTTCTTTTTTGCAGTGCACTGGATTAAGGGAGAGTCTATGTGTTTTGGTGCATGTTCTCATGTTATTGGATTTTTAAAGGTGAGCTGAGAATCCTTGGAGTCATAATGAGCGTCAACCATCATCATAATGCTCTAAAGATGGTGTCAGAATCTGAGAAGTAATATGGTAAAAAATTTACATTGCATTACATATCTTTACTTGTATAAGCAACCCAAGTCATTCTGAGTTTAGGATTCAATGAAGAGTGGTTGGGAAATAGGATGAGGTTTGCCCAAGGTCATGAGCCTGATCTGTAACCAGGACACCATGTCTGAGTGAGATGTGCATTCGTCTTTAAGTAACTGCAACCACCATAATACCTTTGAAATGTCAATCATTCAAACACTTCAATATCCTTTCCAGACTCTTATGAGATGGAATAATTTATTTAACTCAAAGTGAGTAATCTTTTGATGTATAAATGTCCTGTCAAAATAGCAGGAAAATATTGGGCTTTATAAATTAAGTTGTGGAAATATGTAATGGCAGGCAATTTAAATGAGTAAAGAGTTTTTCTGCAGATGCAACTGCCTAAGTGGTGTGTGTGGAGCATGCTTTAGCAGACTGGAAAGGTTCAGATTAACATAGTGGGAGAAGAATTCAATACAGACTCAATGTCAGCTGATGGTAGACTCTAGAAAGGTAAGGAAGGGCTGAAGATATTCTTTCAGTTTGTGTCTTGGATTTTCTGTTACAGCAAGATTACAAAACAACTGAAACTGATCTAATATTTAGTATTCTAGTTTGACTTCTTGTAACTGATTTTAGAGCATATTTTGCCTTATTTTTTAATCTTTTTATTGAACTTTCAAGATATTTTCTATTAAATTTAAATGACAGTGAGAAGTCATCACAGTTCCAAATCCATTTTTCTCTTTACTATGCCAAATAAATATTTTGGCAACCTCTAAGTTTTTAGGAAGTAATTTAATTGTTTTGTTACGACATTAAAGAAAATGTTAAATATTTTCTTATTTTGCATGTTTTAGCTTGTGCTGTGTGATCTAAACCAAATGTTTGTTATTGTTACCCAAGTTAAAATAGCCTAATAAAACTGTCTCAAACACTTTTTTCTGTTTTATTTAAAATATTTTTTTCACAAGTATTATTTTCTGAAAAGTCTAAAAATGAGTGACACAATGTCAATTTTATGACAGTTTTTTTTAACCAAATTAAAAAGAATAGAAGTTGAGCTTGTGAACAGAATCTTTGTGAAAATATTTCTTGACATGTGGTTATAATCACTTTTCTTCACATGTGACTGAAATACACGGGGAAACGGAGGAATTATATATTATTAATGCCTTCTCTCATTAATTAAAATGCACGACTTTTTGTGTTCTGCCATCACCTCTCACTTCGGTTCTCTTTCACCACTCAGACTTGCTCCATTTAATTTTGCTTTAGGTTAGTTTTTTTTTCATGAACAAACACTTAAAGTTTCTAAGATCGTTCAGTTAAAAGACCTTTTTGTCTAAGTGGAGCTTTATTTATACTCGTGGCACTTCTCTGTTAGAATGTACATATTCAGACCCACACGTGCACACGCAGACACACTCTTAGATCACATAGATGGTGTGAACATGGAAGAAGACAGAAGAGAGGGAGCTGTCCAACACAGCTGAGTTTATGTTCACAGGAGCCGTCTGTCTGTTCTACAGAGGCTGGAATTCACGGGGACCAAATTACATTAAAAAGATGGGTATAAAACTTTAATGGAATGATAAAAAGATGAGGAGAAAGTGTAGATTTTTTCCATTTCTCTGTTCTCTCATTAGCCCTTTATTCCATGCTGCTTCTCTTTTCCTCTTTTTTTGTATGTACAAATTTTTTCCTTTAATTTTTTTTTTACACAAACTATCTTTTATCTATTTCTGTGTCAAAAGTAAAATGATTTGAAAAATAAATGAAATACCAGGAAAACATGGAAGCAAATCAAAACAAACATAAGTGGTTGAACCTAGAATCCACCCTAGAAATAAATGTTTCTTTTAAAATAAAGCTAAATGAAATGTGAAACGTTAGAATTGAATACAACCTAAAGTAATACTGGAGCTGAAGTGGTTTGAGGCATTTTTGCATCAATAGGCAAACTATTAAATTGACAAAAAGCTCTATGATGCAAATATTTCCAACCGACTCTGACTGATTTACCTCTGTTGTTTAAAACCTTCTACAATTTTTTTGAAGCAACAGTCAAAAACTTTTATTGACAAAGGGTACTTCCACTTTGAGTTAATCAATTATGATCTTTAGCCTTACTTTAACTGGTCTGCTAAAAAAGTGGAATTTTCTGGACATCAAAAGCTTTTCACATTTTGTAGAAACTTGTAATGCTAGCAAGAAATGCATTTTCTGAAATGTATGAATATAATATCAATTTTATTGTATTAGTATATCCATCCATCCATCCATTTCTAATTAGTCATGAGTAGTGGGTTGCTAGAGCCTATCCCAACTACTTTAGGGTGAAAGCGGAGAACACCCTGAAGACGTTTCCAGTTGGTCACAGGGATAAACACAGGGACACATTCACTTCTACAGGTCAGTTTAAAGTCACCAATCAGTTGGTGAACTGTGTTTTTTGATTAGGAAGCTGGAGCGTTTGGAGAAACCCAGTGGATGCATAAGGAAAATAAGCAAACTTCACAAAGGTTTCTCAGCGGGAGTTGACTGCAAAATGTAAACAATTAAATAAATATTGGTTAAATGAAAACTAGTTTCAAACTGTGTTAAATCAAGAAAACTATTTCTAATTGTAGCCTGACTCAGAACCCCTGAAAGTTGGTTATCGATGAGGTCTGGTGCTGCATGTGCACTGTAACGCCGGGTTCATACCGGACGCAGAAGCGCTGCGAAGCGGAGTGTGCGTGGTGTCCGCTTCACCACTAGTTCACACCAGACACGTATTTTTTCACAACAGTCAACAGGAGCTTCTGCTTCTACAATTAATTTTAAATTATATATGATTGCATTTTGTCAATCGCAGTATTTTATTGTGAAAAATGTGTTATATTTTGACAGGATTTTCTCGTGTGTCTTGGCATAAATTCCTGCCAGGATTGATAAACAATAGACAAACTGAAAAAAACAAAAGTTTATATAATGTATATAAAAAAGTTGCTTAGAATACGTGTGTGCTACTTATATTTCTTTAATATCTGCATTTGCCTGTGTGTTTTATGTTAATGTGTACATACATGTGTTCACACAAACTTACATTTTATGTATTCTGGTGTGTGTCTGTGTGCACTTGTTTCAATGTATGCAAATCTCAGCAGCTTAACGATAATATATGTGATAATGGTGTGGCTCTAATTAATTTATAACTTTGCACTGAGGAGGCTGCTCCAGTGGCTAATATGATTCTATTACAGCAATTAGCCCACAATGACACAGGGTAGGTCACTCACACACAGACACAAACCTTACAGTATGCAAATGTAACCCGTCCTAGTAGTTCACCCAGGCCTGCGTACTGTTTGCCCTGTTTATATCAAGTTTCTTAGCCTCATTTTTTCTGTACTGGCACACTTTTTGCTAAGCTAAGCCTGCAGGCCCAACCTACAAATGCTCTATAATAATCACCAAAAGAAAAAGGACTCATTTTAATTTTTGGAATTTACAAACTATTTACATTGCATGTCATGTGGTAGATAAGTGTGCATACGTGTAGACGAACACTTACTGTCCTCTGCTGTGCTGAAAGTCTCCCAAGCGCCGGCTGTTTTCCCGTGAAGGTGGGAAACCACCACTCTGAACTGGTATTGTGTGTGAGGTGACAAACCAGTTACATAGTAGTAAAATGTGTCGGTTGCATTGTCCACAAGCCTGGAAACAGAGAGTAAAATAATTTAAAATGACTTCGTAATTCTAATACGTTTGTTAAAAAGTGCATAAATATGGTAATATCCCTAAAATGTCTTCTGTTGTATATTTTTGAATTAAATAATAGCCTTTAAGTGTATCTACATATTAGAATGCTCTTTTTTTACAATTATGGAAATGCCTGGACCTACATGTGCTATAAGAAAGTTGTTAGAGTGGGTGGGCATTAAAATAATGAGAACATTCCTCTGAAGTCTCTGTTTTTTCATTAGTTTAAGGCAAGCATGTCCAAAGTCTGGCCAGTGGGTCGAATGAATGTATGTTCAAATTGCCACCAGCCCACAGGCGCCCGTCATAATATCAATAATATGCGGCCTCCAACAATTTCCAACACTTTGACGCTTACAGTGAGCATTTAATTGTGAAGATTATGCAACATTCATGTGAATGTTTTTTTAAATCACAAATACACATTATTTTTTTATAAATGTACTGAGATATATTTTTGTTTTATGTAAGTTTTGGCCCTCACATTTTCCCCTTAGAAATCTGGCAGATATGTAAAGAGTCTAGACACTCCTGGTTTCAGGGGTTTCTGTTCACTGACTAGTTTGAGCAAAATTCCTCTTTCAACAAGAACATCCAGGTCATAAAAGCATTAAATCTGCCTCCTTTCTAGTCCAACCTGTTGTCAAGGTGAAAATCCAGTACTTTCATTGATGTATTTATTACAGTCAATTCAGTTACAGTGGTTAAATTCTAGTATCAGCACTGGACAGAGCCACAGGCCGTGTGCTTTATAGGATAAGTGTCTAAACGTTATATACTGAATAAAACAGAATCTGAAAGTTGTTCGCATGGCTATTTCTGACTTTTTAATAATTTAAAAACACCCTTTGTGTGCCAAGCTTTTAGATTTGAGGAAGGGCCATCTCGCAATGATAATATTGGGGTAAAAAGAAAGAAAGAAAAAAAAAACAGGCATCATTTAAACTCAGGTGGAAACAAAAAATATTACATTTTGATCACATTGCACAAGCTAAAACATACAAAGCAAAACAACAAAAAAGGAAATAACATTTTAATAAATGCCATCACATAAAAACTTGCTACAGTCTCGTAAAATCATAGAAGAGAAAGTAGAACAAAATGAAAGAATATTGCCATAAATGAGGGACCGTTGACCATTTAGCATCAGATGGATAGAGGGGATGAACGAATGAATAAATCACAGAACAATGAGATTTCCAAAGCACAAAAGGAGGAGGGCATGGCTGTCTGATATATAATACATGTAGCTAGTCATTTATTTATTACCACAGAATGAGAGCCTCCTCTTCTTGGATTAAATTGCAATTTGTTGTCAGGAAGCATGTAATGAATACATATCAGATGCACACCCCTCTTTCTTTTATTCTATAGTAATTTTTTCTACTACACCCCCCCCCACACCCAACACTCCGTCTTTGTTTTTTTGTCTTCTTGACTTTTCACCCTGTCTCTCAGATTCTGTCGATGTTTTTCAGATGTTCTGTCATAATGATGTAACATATGCAGGTGTGCTGCATAATGCACCTGCTTGCTTGTACGTGTGTCTGTGAAGGTGTGTATTCAAATTTTTAGGAAACTGAGTGTTAAGTGTACCATTGGAGTATATCTAATGGATATTTAAGAGATTTCAAAGACTTTTGTGTATTCATGAGCCATCTGTGAGTGAATCAAAACTAATTCAGGTTTCTTAAATACACAGAATATACTGAACTTCTTTAGTATTTTGTACCTGTAAGCTTTGTCTTACCTTACGATCAACCTGTGTGGGGATGTTCTCATCTGCAAGCTGTAGTAAAGTGGACCAGGTGCGTTGGAGTTGGCAGGTGATGTCCAGGAAACATTCAGACTGGTACTGGTTAAATTAACCACAGATGGAGGTGAGAGTCCATCTGGAGCTAAGAGGACATTTGTGATGGTGAGAGAGTAAGAAGACAAACGATTGAAACAGTGATATTGAGTTAAACAGAGCAATATAAAGACATAAAAAAGCACAAGAAAATACATGCATTTTAAAAAAGATTTTTGACATTTGTGCCAAAATATTAACAAAAGTACATAAGAAGATTCAAATAAATGAGTAAACCAGTGAAATATAAGGTGGAAGAGGGTAAAAAAAAAGAAAATTCTTTGCATAAAAAAAATAAAATAAATAGACCTGACAGAAATCAACCACAAAGAAACAACCATAAAAAAGTACCATTCACCGGATGACATAAGAGCAAGTCGCCTGATGTTTTAAGTGACCCTACAATCACACTCGCTCTCCTTTAACCACAAACGCCTGATTGCTGAAGAATCTCATTCTACAGACAGCTCAAAAACAGAAATCAGAAACATAAACGTAGATTTGAAGATGTATTTTACACTGCAGTGGTCATCACGTCAAGATTGCAAATAGATTTCAAGTGTCTAGGTGTAATACAGTCTTTAAACTCTGAGACCCACTCCGAGGAAAACTGTGTTTATGGTGTTTTTAACATGTTCTTGTACCATTTTTCTCATGATCAGGGGCATTTTTAAAGACAATTAATTTTAAAATTTTTGAGCATTTCTTAATTAAATTAAAATGAATCAGGAGCAAATGCAAAAATGCAATTTCAAAAAGTTTTTACAGTAAGTCATACGCTCCCTGCTCTGCTCCGTTCTGATGAACTAGATCCATACATCTTTGTTTACCACAACTCAGAGGCAAATTTCTGATGAACTGCTGCTGCTGTGCAAAAACGTCCTAGAAAGCGACACAAGTTTATTGATTTTGGTGAAAAAAATTGCACCATTATAATAAAAGAGAATACTTAAAATAGATAAAAAGATTATTGGAGTGGGACTTAACTTTGACATGTAAATCAGTTTAATTTTCCCATTCTACTGTCAAATTGTCTATTAAGCAACATTTACTATCATTCATTTTACCGGTAAGTAAATTAAAGCACTTTAACCCAGCTAGTATGTGCGCCTCATCTAGAAAAATTGAATTGTGAATTAACAAATTGTAATCCTTCGAGTCTATCAGCCTTTCCTACACACCTGCATACACACACAGGCGTGCACACACAAAATACATAAATTACAGAGACACACACTGTTGGTGAGCCTGTGTCTCTCTCATGCTGTGTTAGCAGGTACAATATCAGAGGTGTCACTAATCGTTTTAAACTATGCACTTTTATGTTCACTTCTCTCTCTCTGCTCTCCTCCTCCTCTGCTCCTCTGTCTCTTGCTCCACTATCTTCTCTCTGTTCTTTCCTAGAACAAGGACGCATCAAGACAGTTTGCCTTAAAGAAGTCTAAAGAGATGCCAGAGGCACAGAGGTAGAAAGAGAGATGGAAAGAGAGGAAACGTCTGGTATTTAAAATTTATACTTTCTTATGCCTTTGTTTTGAACTTGAACAGCAGAACTTTCCCCAAGTCTCTTTTGTTGCTTTTAGACTGAGATATGCATGTGGAGAAGAATATGTTTGTAAAATTTTCTCTAACATAAGCACTAAATGATCAATAAGCTGATTTAACCATCCCACACACACGTGGGTACTCCAGGTTCATGTGTTCAGACCATTAATACAATGTTGTATTACACAGTTTTAATGTTTAATTATTCTATATTTTTATGAATGTCATCCATTATGAAAAAAAATGCTACAAGAACATGTTAAAGACACAGAGTGGGTCTTTAAAAATTATGTATACATTCATCCATATTTAAGTCTGAGGGTTTTCGATAATTAAGTTAAGTAGGAGTCACTCAGTAAGTGAGCCACCAGTAGAAAACACACAATAATCCCACCTGCATTTGATTTTATGACCACACATTTACATCAGTCAATCTCCAAGTTTCAGAATAAAAGAGAAAACTGGAATGAATCTATACTAAAATCTGAACTTTAAAGATTTTCTTAAATTATCCAACAGGGTTTCAAAGCAACACCCTTTTCCTAAAATTTCCCTCACAAAAATATGCAATCCGTGGAATTTTCATTGATATACAAATATCATTAAAAATGATGGCAAACTCCAGATCATATTGACGTTTTCAATACATTTAAAGAAAATGAACTATGCTAGTAAAAAATGAATTTTTAAAGACTCTTCATCGGTGTACGAAAGCGATTTGTGAATAAAAATGGCTTAAATTATTGTCCAGTGGAAAAGCGTATTCATTTGAAGTTCATTGAATAGCTATCTATATCCTAAGAATCGGCCTATTTATCTAGATCTTCTGTTGGGGTAATTTGTTTTTTGGATCATGACTCATTAAGTTCTCTTCTAAGACCTCTTATGTAAGGATATTGTTGCATTTCCAATGATATCTTGTGTGTTTAGGTGAGATCATGGAAAGTTTTTTTAAAGTGAGTCTATAGAGGTAATAAATTAATGGAGGATTAATCTAGAGATTTATTGGGATTCAGAAAAATAAGTACAGGATAATGGTGGTCCAAAAGAACCACAACAATACTATAATATATAATATAGTAGAATTGCAAGAACTTCAACTTCAGTACTTTTTTTAATGCCAAACACAGAATTGAGATGAAAAACAGAGCAGCAGATCTTCACAATCCTGAAATGGAGTTGAAATGCTCCTGAAGAAGGTTCAGAACAACATCAAACGCTCACTCAATGTATCCATACTTCAGTGCAAGAACTGAAATTTGATGTAAACCCTTCAGAGTTAAACTGTACTTCACCTTACTGTGCCATTGCTTTTGCCCCAAGGGTGTATGTACCTGCTGGGAGTGTAGTAACAGTCAGCGGCAGGCTCTCAACACAGCCCTGAGTGTTACACCCTCTGACGTAGAAGCTGTAGTTTGTGTACGGCTGCAGGTCAGTCACAGACATCCAGACTCCTGCTGTTGAACCTCCATCCGACAAACTTTCACTATCTGACACACACAGATAAATGGAAACAGTCACATATATTAACCTGAGCTTTAAAAAGGAACATAACATTTCATGGTTTTGACTATAATATGTGCATTTTATTTAATTGTTGTAAAGTTTGTGATTTCCAAACTGTGTTCACATTAAACAGGGGTGGCTGAAGCAGGTTCATATTTACTTCCTGGCAAAAGCAAACAGAAGAAATGTATCTATTCTGCTTTGTTAAATATTAGGGGTGTAAAAGGAAGTCGATTGAGTGATATATCACAATATTTCATTTGGTGATACCAGTATCGATCTAAAATACAACAAGACAATATTTATTAATTATTTATGAGTAAACATAGTTCAGCATCTTACTTTTTTTTTTCCAATTAAACCCCCGACCACTAGTTGGCAGCACAGCAAACTGAGTCTCTTTGAGCAGCTCTACACCGCACCAAAATAACACCCGCTTTAAAAAATTATATTATTTTTATTTTTATTAATGTATTATTATTTATTTTTAAAATAAATTATATTAAAAAAAATATATAACATAAAATGTATAAAAAAATAACAGTTTTAAAGTTCTGGAGAAGCTACATTTAGCAATGTTGGAAACAAAGAGCACCTCCCCAATCGTACTTTTAGAACATTATTTGTCAAGGCACATTCATTCTATATATATATAATTATATACATTTTCTTTTTCTTATACTGAAAAATATTTTCCTGTGGAAATCAGACCATATTAACTGTTCGTTTAAGAACAAATATTTCTTAATTTACCAAAAGAAAAGCTTGTATCCAATATGAGATACAGTTGCAGTGCTTAACATTGTGATCATTAAACACAAATAATTTTACCATTTTATTCTTTTTTTCAGAGTCATTTTTTTTAAAAGAAAATAAAAAAGAAAGTAAAAAATTGTTCTGTTACAATCTTGGGATAAATCGCGATACGTAGGGTATCGTAACACAGATATCACGATACATTTAATATCACCAGATTCTTGCCCATACACACTCCTATCTATTAAACATGTGTCGCAAAAAAATACAAATAAAGCTGCAGATTTCAGGGTTTTTAGATGTAATTTCTTTGTTTGATTCTCAGATCTAGCATTCTATTTATAAAGTGATATGTGAATAAAAATTGATCTGATTAATGACTGTTCTGATGATACTATCATTCAAAATTTCTTAAAAATACTCTTAAAAGAAAAGTGATTCATGAAACATCCATTAAAAATTCTGGCAAAAGAAAAAGAATAAGTATTGTGAATAAAAACAAAAAGCAGGCAGAAATTAACCAAGAAGGATTAAACGAGTGAACCTCCATTCAGAGGTTATACAAGCATAGTCAAAGGAAAAAGGATCAGAAAATAACCCAATGTAAGTCCATCCAGTAAATCTTGATGGACACTCACATCCACCACAACAAATTGGTTCTGAGAACTGATGAAGGCCTTTTGCATCAAAGGAACACAGGGTTTTAGGAAAAGCAGAGGGAAACCTTGGTTCTCTCTTTGTTCCATACTTTCTTATCCTCCCATCAACTCATTTTTACCTGTCAGTACCTCTGTGAGCCTGGGATCAAAGTGTATGTGTGATGGTGGATGTGACTGAGAAAGAGACTGGGTAAATATGCAAAAGTAAAGTCAGAATAAAAACAAAAACATGGATATGTGTATTCATTCTTCCTCTTTTCATTTCATAGCTTCCTGTTGTATTTTTATTTTTTTTGACCAGTTTTGTTATTTTCATAACTTCGACTGTTCTACATGCAATACCCTCGAATACATTTATGGAAATATGGGCTTCTCATCTCCCTTTTTCCTATACTCTACAGTCACATTGCTAGTTGTCTTTGTTCTTCCTTCGATCCATTGTTTTGCTCCTCGCTCATCATCTCCACTCTAAAGTCTCAGGCAATATCAAAAAAGCTTGTCTTTTCACTGTCAGTCTGCTCTGATTACTTTTCCTCTCACTTTCTAGGTTCATGTCTGACTTTCTGTAAAAGTTGGCTGTTGCTTGGACACAGGATTGAGTGTAGCCGCACGCCTGTGTACAAATGAATATATATTTCTCTACACACTCCACTGCCATCAAGACATTGTCAATGTTATGTTAACTGTACTCTGTTATAAATACTAGTTTATGCTTTTGAAGATATCTATATGGACGGTTCCACAATACCAAGGCAGGTATGTTTCAAAACACTTCAAACTCAATATGGTGTTACAAAAAACACTGAAGTGGAAAAAAAAAACA
Source organism: Oryzias melastigma (assembly GCF_002922805.2). NCBI lineage: Eukaryota > Metazoa > Chordata > Actinopteri > Beloniformes > Adrianichthyidae > Oryzias > Oryzias melastigma. The sequence continues at coordinate 22,256,867 of NC_050514.1, forward strand.
AAAAATAAAATAAGATAAAATATAGTTTATTTTGGTATGGGATGACATATTAAATCAGGATGTGCTGCATTGAAATGCATTTTATTTAAAAGCAACAATATCTGTAAGCAACTTCTGCTACGTCATAAAAACATGTCTGTAAAAGTGTTAACTCTCATGTTAGCTTTAGTGCATGACAGATAATAAAAAACTGGAATAAATATATGGCTTTTATTTTTCCTTAAAAGTCTTTTTTTATGTAAAAAAAACCAAAAACTTTATTTGTGGAGCACTTTTCTGACAGAAGTAGCTCTCAGTGATTCACATTAAAACCATTTTTCGAAATTTAAAAACCCAAACGGAATTTTATAAAACATTTATAATGCACATATCTCCACCCCAACACACTCACATACAACATGATAAAGTGTAAAATGAGACACAGATAAGATAAAAAATGAAATAAAATAAAAAAAAAATCACAGAATTTATTTGAAGAAATAATACAGGTGAAGTTTTAGTTGAGATTTTTTTGTTCTTCCTACCCTTTTAACAGTGCTGTGTAAAAAGCAAGAGTCTAGAAAACAGCCAACTGCAGTGTTACCTTTGCTTTTGTAGTACAGTGTGTAGTTCAGATGTCCGTTTGCTCTTGGAGGGGCTGTCCAGCGGGCTTGGAGTGATCTGGCACTCTGATTGGTCAGTTCCAGCAGAAGAGGACCGTCTGGAGCCGACTCTAAAGTCCGCATCTCCACCTTATTGAGGAAAAGTGTGGAAAAGAAGCAGGAAAACTCTGTTTTACAAAAGCAAAGGTGGTCACAGTGAAAATTTGCTTTGTAGAAAAATGTTTTAAGAGACGGATGCTTATGCAAATAAAGAGTTAGAGCAAATAACTAATATAAACAGTTTATCTAAAAACACTTTACACATCCAGTCAGCTTTATTTGAATTCATACTCATCCTTTCTCCAGCTGTCTCCTCTATAACTTCTCCTCCAGTGCAACCTTTCCATTTAAATGGTTTTCTCTGACCGATTTCTCAATCAAAACTGTTTGTCCATAATTCTTTTCTTTGCCTTTCTCCTCATCCTTCTCCCTTCAACACCTCTTTTCATCCCCCACTCCGTCTTTTATGTTGTGTCAGCTGTTTCCAGTGTTTGATTAAAGATGAGGCCTGTATTGAAAATATGCCCAAAATATGGCCTGTCACGGGAGACGCCATTGAGCACGGTGTGGCATTTCCTACCAAATGTCACCGTCGCCACGACTACCCTCGTTATTGAACTGGGAGAATCGATCACCTTTATGGTGGCTAAATGACACACTTCTGCATGCGGAGACCTGCAGCCACAACCCGTGGCTGCACGCTTTTGTCCATTCAACTGGTTCCTGTTTTCAATTTTACTGTTTCAGATTTTTCTTTTTTGATGGAAAACATGTGACGGAGTATTATGGGTATTATAATTAAGACTTTAAAGTTGTAAATTTATTAGAAAAAAAGTCGTACCTGTTAAATTACAAAAAGGACTTTAAAAGTCATAGGCTAAATTTGTGTTGTTTTATTTAGGATATTTGTTTTAAAGTCGTAAATTTACGACTATAAAAGACAAATTTATGAGAAAAAAAAGTCAAGTTTAAGAGAGAAAACACCAAAGTTTTATGTTTACTTCAACTGTGCTTGAAGATGAAAGATGGGGCCATTTTGTGATGCTTCATTTCTGGATTGGTTTAAAAAGAAGAAATTCTGAACCTTTTGGCGACTTAAAATCAAATTTCTGTCAGATTAACTGACTTTCTGTGGGTTCGATGGAGTTTCATATTCGAAAGAAGGAGCTCAGAAAGACATGTTTGCAGAACCACCACTTTATTCTGCCCATTCCCTTCACATACCCAGGAGTCCATTTATCACCTTACGTCATGTAACTGTCATGACGTAATAACGTAAATCTCGTAAATTTACGAGATTTAAAGTCGTTAATTTAAGAGAAAAATAAAGTAGTACATTTGCGAGAAAAGAGTAGCAAATGTATTACTTTCAATCTTGTGATATTATCTTTTTTTGTGGCCCTGATAAATAATTTTTTGATGAAATAAAAACAAATAAATGTACTTTATTATTCTTTTTTAATTACATATGAACTTTTTAAAGCCAACAGGACATAAGCCAAGTATGATAATGTGGTTTGGCTTCACATTTAAATATTAACTAACAAGTGATTGACTGACCATGGGCCCTTTGCCACAGCCCTGTGCTGTGCAGGCCTGCAGTCTGAGTATGTGTCGACTCCATGGAGAGAGTCCCTCCACCACGAAGAACCTCTCAGAGGAACTAGAATTCACTTTTAGAACCCCATCCAGCCAGAGGCCATAACTAGTGATGACACCTGAAAGAAGAAAAAAGATAAGGTAATGCAAAACATACAAAATTTGGCTAAACACCTTCCATGATAAACTATTTTTTTGTAATTTTTAAAGCACATTAGGCTTCCATTTATAGCAAACCGGTCTTGCAATTTTTATTTTTTTGGCATGCTGCAAAGCATTGTGGGTCCCTGTATCACAATGCAAATGAAAACTGACTTTGAGGCTTCAAACCTGCCAGTTAGTGTGTCCTACAGATGGAAACAGCATGGAAAAGACAATTGTAACCATAGGCATTACACCAATGAAGGACAGTGCGACAGGATTTAACACACCAACACAAATGAGTGTGCACATACGTGTGCCCACATAGACACATCCATGTAAACAACACACATGCTTAGATAGAAAAATGCCCACACACGCACAGCAGCATAATAATTACGTGACGTTAGGTTTATTGAAAAAAAATAAAAAAGCACTGTGCCAAATGTGCTTTTCTATAATAAAAATGCATACAAGGGGCTCAAAAGATCAGTGCTAAGAACTAAGAGTCTATTCTGCTTTAATCATGTGTGGGTTTTATTACTGCTCAATGCAGACGTACTATCAGAGAAGTGAAGACACAAAAACCTCACAAATGCAAGTTATCGCCGAGGCTCTTAATGTGGCCAATCACATGCATGTGAGGCTGTGTGCAGACACATGCATGTGTTTGTGTGTGTGAATCAGCCCGTATCAGTATTGGCTGTAATAAAGACAGGTTGGGAAATGAAGCAGCGAATGCATAACAGGCTTATTTCCCATCTTTGTCTGCGTGTTGCCCCGACCTAATCCCCGAGAGGATTATCCCCACAAATCCCTGCAGAATTGGGGAGAAGGGGGGAGACAGACGGAAAATAACGCACGCTCTCACTCCTCTGGAACCCATCATCATCGTTACTGTTGCCTTTCATTTATTTAAAGAAAGAAAGAAAGACAGTGTGGGAAAAAAAACTCAATTTTCCAGAAAAAATTAAATCTTATAATGTGGTTATCATGATTAAGTGTCCCATATTAAACATTTATGTCATCAGATGAGAAAAGCCAATTATTTGGGCGAACACACTCAGAAGACAGAGCAAAATGCATTCATGCAAATTACAATAGAACACACAAGATTTTCTTTATACCAACATGACATGAAAAATGACAAGTTAAATGCATGACAATCAAAATAGTTTGAATTGTTTCAAAATTTTAACTATTGACTTTATTGACGTAGATTATTTGCAACATTTTCATAAATAGGAACACTTGAACTTGCAAAACTGCATTTTAAAAATTGGTTGAGTGCATTTTTTTATGTCAAGCTTTAGTTTTTTCTAAAACCTGACATAAAATTCCTTAAAGTTCATTAAAAGATTGTAATTGAGTTAAAAAAGTTTTGATTCTTCCCTTGGTAAGAATGGAGGCAGCATAACAACATACCAGTCAATCAATGTGAAACACAGGAAATGATTAACAGAATTTAGCAGAACAGGAGCTTGTAATTACCTTTTTTCTTTATATTCAATTATAAATGTAGTTTTATTCAGAACAATTGATTTAAATTGACTTTTTTCTCCGTTTTCTAAGATACAGAAAAGTAAAACTTTGAATCCTTTCCAGCATGTAGCCCGGTCCTAACAACTACCTGTTCCCTTTAAATAAACCACTTTACTGCTAATATGCTGCTTAAGATGCTCTTCTTATGACATTAGTGCATCTTTATAGCTACTCCCCTTACAAATGATACTTAAAATTCTGCTATTGTGATTTTTTTTTTTTTGTATCCCTACACGCAAAAGTGAGTCTGTTCCTGTGAATGTGAGCGCCTGCAGGATGCAGTTCTCTGTTCAGTCAAAAGGGAGCACTTTTCACCCACTTAAAGGAGCTGGATGAAGAGCCATCGTCTCACTACCGAGATCTGTTACTTCAAACTAAAACTCTTTCTCCTTTTAATCTGTTTTTTTTACTTGACTTTTTGAGTCATTTATACCAAACTCTTTTTGCGCTCCTGTTTACATCATTTTTTGGGCTTCACCTTCTCCAGTCTCCCTCTTACTCCTTACATTACTACCTTGCTGTTATCTTTTTTAGTGCATATATGAAACATATTCTTTGTAATAAAAAGCCTTTAAGTAAATTTTAGAAACACGAAAACAAAAAATTGAAATAATCCAATGTGAATGTTTTTCATAACTTGTAGCTCAAATTGGACATTAAACATGAACCTCATTTGCTTTGTGTTTTCTGGACTTGCATGTTACCATTTGGAGTGTGAGGGGGACTCCAGCTGACGTTGAGAGCATGTGGTGACAAAGGGGTGACCAGCGGTGCAGGGACATTTTCAGGGGTGCTCTCCTCAGTCTGAGCCTGACTCGGGGGGCTTAACGTGCACCCTCCTCCTGTGCAAGCCTTCCAAGCACAAATACAGACTTGAGTGTAACACTGAAATAAAAGAAAAGCAACATGTTGGGGATCAAGTTCACTTACAGCGACTGTAATGACGTAGGATGTCCCAGGAGTTAAGTTTCGGAGAGTGTGGTCTTCAACAACTGCAGTGCTGTTGTAGGCCAGCAGTGGCTCTGCCCCATCTGGTGAAAGGTAGATCGAATAGAACTCCAAGACGCCATTTATCTGCGACGGACGCAACCACCTGAGAAGGTGAGAGAAGGAGGTCACATTTATCCCAATGGAATTACAAATCCTTGACATTTTTTGCAAAATAATGTATCTATTTTGAATCTAAACTTAATTAATTCACATGTAGATTGGCACCAGAAGGACATCCCTACAAACATGATGTACATGAAGATTTAATATTTTAAAGTTTTGTATAAATATTAACATTTTTGTAAACCTACAACCTATAAACAGAAGGAGCCAAAAATGTTAAGGTTTTATTTTACAATTTGTTACAGTTTTCATCTTTAAAGGCAAAGCAACATTTGTTGATCTCATGCTGTTTTTTTGTTCTCATGTTATGTTGCCCTTAAGGCAGAGGTCTGCAGCCTTTAATACTAAAAGACCTAAATATCCCAGTTTCTTACTGACCAGAACCCAGCAGGAGACGCAAAAATCCACTTTAGAATTAAGAAAAATACACTTCAGGTTTTTTGTGGACATCATGCCATTCATTTTATAATCAAATTATTTACACATTTTTCTATCTATAAACAACTTTTAGGTTTTTTTTTTTTTTTTTAACTTATGACAGCAGCAGAAACAAATCCTTTCAAAATAAAACACACCCAGTGTCAAATGAGAACCTTATGCTACAGCAAATTTACGTGAATTAAAAATGATGATTTTGGTCCATTTTCATCCTTTATCTGCTTTTACTTCCCTTTGAAGACAAACTTTGATTCTGATCAGCAACTAGACCCTGTTGTGCTGCAGACCATAATGTAAATGTGAACTTTAAGTTTATTAAAGATACACCACTCTGACAGAATTCAAACTTTTTTGCCATAATAGTTATCTGACATGTTAAAAATCCAAACAGGAATTAGAAAAAGTAATTACCTAAAACAAATTAAGCATAACTACTAAACCCTTATTTTTCTCCAAATTGTCAGCATTTTTCTTCTAAGCTGCAGAGCCACAATAGAGATAATGCGGCTCTGGAGTCTCTGCTTTGTGGTGATGAAATAAATGTGAGCGTTTTTTCTCAGATTTTAAAAACTGCAGTAATCTATATTTAGTAATTGCATTTGGTTTTATTTATTGATCGACTTCCTATTACTTTCCAACAGAAGTACAGTCTTTTTGGGTGGTTACAAAGATAAGTCATATTTTTTAAAGTAAGTAATTTCTTTCTTTGTCCTCTGTAATCATTATTTATTGTGTGAATATTAGCATGTATGGGAAAACATGTATTTTTTTATTTTCAAGTTGTGATCTAATAATGCAGAGTGGCTAAGCTTGGCAGCGATGGGATTTCAGAGTTTCCATATCGGCTTGTTTGTGTACAAATATGTTTCATTCCGACAGCGTTAGGTGAGAGCAGGGGATAAATCTTGGCCGTGCTCTCTGCGCAACCTGCAGCCTTTCTGAAATTTTCTCACAGTCTCTCACCCTCGCATGTTATGCATCTTCATCTGTTTTCTGTGTAATTTCCTGAAGCATCCTTGCATTTTATTTTCCACTTGCTCCTTTGTTGGTCTTCTAATTCTTTCATAGTTGTGCCCCTCTCTACCTTTTTATCTTTTCTCACAGTCACAGAGGAGTAATATTGACCAAGTATAATCTCTCAACATCTGCCTATTACCAATGTGCTAACAAGGCAATAAGCAGCCTTCCCACATAAGTTGTAGTTCAAAAACATTATTTTTTTAATCTCGTGCTTTATCTCTATAACAATATTACCTGTCAAAATGTAAACATTTATAGCACAAAATTTTTGCTTTCATTGCTTCATTAAAATGTCCAAATCAAGCAAGCTCCCACTTCTTCACATCAATCTCAGACAAACGCTCAAACACCTATTCTTTGTGGATACATTTACCTCTCAAGTTCAGCATCTGCAGTGGAATCGGTTACAAATGACAAGACGATGAATTACATCAACTCTTCCACATACTTTTGATGGAGGCTGGGCTGTGATCTGTCTTCATTGACGCCTCCTTCAGAAGGTTAAAGGTCAAACACTTGGGAATATTTTGCATGGTAAACACAGCTGCAAAAGATCACTGTCTCTCCATCACTGTCTTTGCATTTTGCCAACACAGCACTTGTGAAAAGCAACTTTAACATATTTTTTTTCTAGTGACTTTCAAGTATTCCTATAACTTTTACTGGTGTGATTCCTTTAGTAAAGGATTTATTATTTTTATCTTTAAAAAAGCAAAATAAGAAGTTAAATTAACTAAATTTAATCCACTTAACACTAAAATGAACTTGAATTAACCTATTTTTACCAAAAAAAAAAAGACAGTTTTAAATGATACATTTTTTAACCAACCATCAAACACCTGAATTCGTTGTTGGTTTTGGTGCTTTGTAGGTGTTGTAAAACGCCTGTGTTGATGCCCAAATAACGTCCATCTTAACTTCACTTTCTCCTTGAGTCTTTCTCACAGACAATTCAATGGCAGACACAGTTTCATCTCACTCTTCTGTAACCGATTGTGTTGATGAAGATTCATCCAGGTGACATATTGAAATAGAGGCATGATATCAGTCTTCTCTTCTTGAAAAAAGAAAAGGTCAATTATCCAAAAAGTTTAATCAGACTGATCTTTTGATTGATTAAATCCATCCTGAGTTTTGGTTGTAAGGATTGATTGTCCTATTTGATTTATTTGAATTCAAACATGTTTTCTTAGTTTTTGTCATGTTTTCCTTTCAAATATGGGTCCCCTTGTCTGTCACTCCAGGTTCAGGTTGTTAATTATCCACAGCTGTCTTCATTCAATTAATCATAATTTATGTAGGTGTGTGGTCTTCAGTTCATCCTGTTCTAGTCATTTTCTATGTGACTCTTTTCAATTGATTCTCTCTTTCTTCATATTTTAGTTTGTTTATTAGATGTTTTAAGTTCCTCCTATCAAGCCTGGTCTCATGCATTTTAGCTCCTACACCCTTATTGAGAGAAATGTATCTCGTATTCTTTTTTTTTCTCCCTATGGATGTTTTCTTCTTTTTTTCAGAGCTAACAGCCATACTGGACTTAGTTTTAACTGCTGCACATGTGCTCTGTAACCAAACTATACTAATGTCTTCCAACCTTTAAAGGTGGGTAGAAATATTAAAAGAAGCAGATAAATTGACAGGTTGTCACAACACAGTTTTTACATTTTAAAGTATTTGTTTTTAATGCTTTTAACGTGTGAAGCACCTTGTGACCTCGTGTTATATCAATAAAACTTACTTACTGTGCACATGCCAATGTTTCTTGTAGGTACACTGATGTGTTCCTGGTAATCGTGGTTAAACCCCAACCTACTTTTGACTGAAATCAATAATTACATTTTTTAGGAATGTTGGGCTGTATGGTGGAGAAGTGGTTAGCACTCTTGCTTCACAGCAAGAGGACCCTGGTTTGAATCCCAACTGAGACCTTTCTGTGTGGAGTTTGCATGTTGTCCGTGTATGTGTGATGGTTTTATCTAAGCACTCAAGTTTCCTCCCACAGTCCAAAAACATGCTTCATAGGTTAATTGGTCGCTAAAAAGCACCGATGGGCAAACTTTCTTACTCGAGGGCCACAAAGGGTTCTAAAAATTGACAAAAGGGCCAGACCAAGAGCAGATTTGTGGCATGCTTTGATAATTCACTTCATAAAGAAAGAAATAACACAAGATCTGGACAAAAACACGCCTTAAATTTGATTGAAAATTACTTTAAAACAGAACATTTTGGAGTTTTTATTTAAAAGCTTTGTTTTTTGTTCTTATTTTAGTGTCATTTTCACCAATAGGTCCCTTAGGGAAACTCAGGGAAATGTTGTGTTCAAATGGTGTTGGAATAATCTAAAAAATGACTGTAAGACTTGGAAACCACTAATGAATATCGTACGAATAACAAATCCTGAATGCTGAATAACTTTCTGCGCCTGAAGAAAGGGGAACTTATCTGCACTGCGCCATCTATGGAGAGACACCTGAATTACAGGGAAAATAAAACATTAATACAGGTAATCAAAATAATCTATTCCAATTTTGTGGGCCATAGTAAATAGTTTAAAGGGCCGCATATGGCCCCTGGGCCATAGTTAGCCCACCGCGGCTCTAAAGCAAGGATGGACAACTCCAGACCTCGAGGGCCATGGCCTGGATATCTGGAAGTCATGCACTGACCATTGAGGCCTGGATGTACCCATACCTGCTCAAAAGTGTACCTTGTGATTGTGATTGTGTACCCTGCTACAAATTAGCGACCTATCCAAGGTGTACCCCACCAACAGTAGTTGGGACAGGCTCCAGCAACCCCACGACCCCAAAAGGGATACTGGGTTAAGAAAATAGATGGATGGATATAAATATTTGTTGAAAATATACCTATAAGGTTTTGGTTAATACTACAAGTCTGTGCATGTACTTACTCAACAAATATAGTCCGAGAGTCCAGCGGGGTTAGAGTTGGTGCATGCAAGGGTCCAGGAGGAAGCTGAGAGGTCAGAGCTGTAACTTGGGAACTGTTTGTACAACCCATGGAAGTGCAGGCACTTAGAACCAAGAAATGGGTGGAGTACACACCAAGACCTTCGAAAGCAAACAAATGAGTTGAAAATTACAAGTGAAAATGCTGCAAACTAACAACTCAGATGATCTGAAATGATGTAAACTTGACATTTTCCTTAAAATGTCTGTTAGCTGTGATGATACTACTTTATTTTATTTTAAAAGTTCTTATTAAAATTGTTAACAGTTAGTCCTCTTATAATCCCTTCAGTCAACGTGAGTTTTAAATCCTGCAGAATAAAATTAGAACATGTATGTTATCATATCTTTATGAACATGTACACCATTTGTCTATAATTATCTCATTTAAATATTGTGTCTAATGACTTTCAAGTGTGTGTTGATTTCCTGGATATCATGAGTGTGTGCACAATGATTTGAATGTCTTGCCCTGTATGTAATAGTGTAAATGTATATTTATGAGCAGTGCTCTAGTCTCGATTGTGTGACATGTGTTTCATACCTTCTTTAGGTCTCTTTAGTGGAAGCTTTCAAAGCACATTGTATGTGTGTGTGTCACTGTTTAGTCTCCTTTGTTTCTCCGCTGCTTCATTTTTAATGTGTGTGTGTTTAGCCTTCTTTTTCAAAGTGCTATTCCCAAGGTGTGGACTGAGACACTCTTTCCTCTTTCAAATGCTAATCCCTCACTCCATTTTCCTTTCTACAGTTTCCCCATCTCTTTACTCCAAGGCCCCATAGCTCCGCGGCAAACGCACACTCGTGCACACGTGCAGACAAACAAACAAAAATTGCACTGTCCCCTCTTTTACCAGTGATGTTATGGTGTCTGTTTTTCCCTCTATACACCATTTGGTCGTTGTGATAAAGGAGGTAATGAGTAATCTCTCCGTTGGGCCTGTAGGATAAAAAGTGAAATAGAGATAGTTTGGAAATTAAATCAAACATAAACTGATTTTTTTTATATTCAATGTTTGATTGGTTAACTTTCATTGAAACTCTTACAATTGGATAAACTAAAATATTTTTGGTACTTGGTTTGGTTATTTTTAAACTTTTTAAGTTGACAAAAAATACATTTCTTGTACTATTCATAAAGACATTGCAAATAGAGCTTGACATTTTAATTATTACATTATTCACATTCTACAAAGGTTCATTGTATGACAAAATATTGGGAGTATAAGTGTTAGTTGGGGGGTAGAAATAAAATGGTTTATTCCTGAGGTAAAAAGGGGAAAAGAGAAATGGTTTGAGTAAGAACTCACCTTCCTGGTGGTTCCCAAGTTACAAAAAGAGCCGAAGGAGAGGAAACTGCTGATGGAGAACACACTCCTTCTGGGGCTAAAATAGAAAAAAAAGGAAAGAAATATTAAAGTCAAGGAACACATTGTACTAAAACGAATACTCTGTTTTTTTTTTTTTTTTTATTTAGCACCATTTACCTGCCATTTAATATTACAATAAATGGCAGGTAAAGTAATATAAAGTTATAAAGTGTGTACACACAGTTAGATCAAATTATTTTTGCAGATGACATTTCTTTAAGTTGTCCCACTTAAAAAGATAAGAATAGTCTGTAATGTTTATTATTGCTACTGTGAGAAACAGTTTGATTTTTTTTTTTTGAAGAATGCATGAAAATAATTTTGCAAAAAATAAATATTTGGTTAAGAATAAAAGTTTACCTCAATACTTTGTAATGTAACCCTGCTTGAAAATGACAGAGGTCAAATATTTCCTGTAGGTTCTATTCAGGTAGCTGTCACAGTGAAGCAAATAAGTGTTTGAAGACGGTCTATCATCCAGAACGCTGATCCTCAAAGACCTGTTAGTCCACCTTCACTCCACTTATTATCCTAAATTAGAAGCACCTGTTTGAGGTCATTAGCTGCATAAAGACACCTGTCCACCCCTTACAATCAGTAAGACTATGTCTGAATTCTCACCCTAATCCCTCACTGCTAAAAAACTATATAGTGCTGGACTATCTTGTGCCCTGGATTTTACAAGCAATTCGGACACCATGCTCACTACTTTTCTTTTGTTTTTCTAGACACTGGATATGATATGATACCGATTTCACAAAGAGAAAATCGAATAAATACAAACATTTCATGTCTATTTGTTACTCCACTGATGATGAAAATGTGGATAGTTTATTAAAAAAAAACGCATTTAGAAACTTTTTTTTGTTACAAAAATTGTTCGACTCCAGTGCATTGTGGTCTATATTCACTAATATAGTGAGCTTCGATGCAGGATAGTTTTTTGCACAGACTTCTGGGAAATTTCTAGTGCACTCGATTTTGAAATTGTAGATTCAGACAGCACTACAAAATGGTGAACGCACTAAATAGTGTACTATATAGTGAGAGTGGAAGGATTTCTGACATAGCCTAAGACTCAAACTACTAACATGGTCAAGACCAAAGAGCTGTCCAAAGACACCAGAGGCTAAATTGTAGGCTGGGAAGGGCATTGGGGTAATTGCCAAGCAACTTGGTGAAAAAAGATCCACCATTGGAGCAATTATTAGAATATGGAGAAATGTGAGATCTCCATGCAAGATCTTACCTAGTGGGGTCTCAGTGATACTAAGAGAGGTGAGGATTCCTACACAGGAGGAGCTGAAAAGAGCTGGGACCACCACTTTTCTTTTTACAGTTGGTAATAACTCAGGTAAAAATGAGCCTCGTCAAAATGCACGTGCGGCAAAGGCGACTTTTGAATAAGTTCTTTCTGGACTCCTCTTGACATGCATCAGTGTCTTAACTCTGTGCTCAGCGAGAATCAATACAATAATCCGTTTTTTCCCTTTTACTTCAGATTGATTTTTGCCGTCTCTGGACTGACCCCTGCTGTCACATTATCTCTGCAACAAGGCTAGTTAGTTCAACACAGATTAATGTGGTGACTAACGCTTGAAGAAAAATCTTCTTTTTCTCAAGGTTTTTTTGTTGCTTAATGCAACTTTGAAGATTTAAACAAAAATCTTCTGAATGCTATGAACCTATGATCAAATCCCAGAGTGCTTTTTTATGACTACTTTGTCTTTTTTTTCAATCCGCTTTCTGTTCTTGCTTCTATCTTTGAAGTGTAGTCTGTCCCAATTTTTCCCTCATTGCTCAAGTAAGAGAAGATTTTTATTCAAATAGAGTGATTTAACTAATGATGGATTAAAAACAAGAAAATAGTCTGTTTAAACTGCATCATGTGTTTAATAATTACCTTCCACTGGAGTTGTGAGGCTGAATCCCAAATCATTTCCAGTGTCACTGTCAATTGTACTCTCAGTGCAGCCATCAGGACCACACGCACTCACGGTGATAATATATCGAGTAGATGGAGTGAGGCCTGTTAAAACACCTGAAAAGGTGCAACATGTTAGAAAGGAAAACAAAAAGCAAACATCACAATGTAAAAACCCACTCCAATGAAAATGTGTGTTTTTAATATTTTTTACATGTTGTTTTAGCCTTTTCCTCATGAAGGAGGGCATATAAAATTAAGCTTAAATTGCTTTTAAATATGTCTTTATTTAAATCTTTGTGAATCAGGAGCAAACAAAAACATGTAGCTTGTACATGTGAAGTAGAACCTACAACGGCAAGTCTCAAGCTCCCTGCTCTGTTCCATTCTGATGCATCTGCCTGTAGACAAATAATTCCACATTTGTCTTTGTTTTCTTCAGTTTAGGTAACATCTGGCTCAAAATGATACTGCTGGATAGCTCCAATATTGCTCGTCATTTTTGTTGCACTGCTAATGTTAGCTTGGGGGAGTGAGGGGCTGTAAGCTAGCAGGGGACAGACGGTGTAAACAAAGGGATAAAGGGAAGTTGGGGAAGTCTTACATTTGTAACACCTCTCCCGCCCACAACTCAGAGGCAAATTTCTAATGAACTGCTAGTGCTCTGCTGAAATTATGCCATAGAAAATGACAAGTTTTTGATTGTATGACTGTGTAGTCATAATTTAAAGAGGACACTTTAAAAATAGATCAAAAGATGATCGGAGTGGGACTTTAACAGGTAAAAGTTCTAAATTTATTGTTAAAAAGTGTGTGCAACTCTACAAAAAAAAATGTTTCCTAGGTAAAACTGTAGGCCCTACTGAACAAATGGTGATTAGAAGGCAGTTTAAATATGGAAAATATGAACTAGGGATTAAATCTGGCTTAAAATATTGATGGATGGATTGGATGACTAATGTGAGAAGACAAGTCGTCCACAAACTGTGATGATACAGGGTTACAGATAATTTGAGTGGGACTTGGTGGTAGAAGAAAAATGGCAGCTGAAAATCATTCGCTGGAAGGAAGCCCAAGACCAGAACATCACACACACCCTGCACATTTCAGTCAAAAAAGACTTCTACTGTAACTCCTTAAATGATCTATGTGAATTATCTGATCAGTAGAGAGAAGTGTTTACACTGCTAAGCAACACTTTAAAGTGGCTTTAACCAATATGAGGCAGATTACTAATATCAAGTACTTTAAATTTTTGCAATACTGCTTTTCTCTGCGACAGAATCAGCTGATTCACGTTGATCAGGTAAAGGATTGAAGCCTACAGCGGTCAAACATAAACACTGGTCTAAAGCTAAAGTTCCAATGTAAAAGTCTTAACAGTTTTTACAAATCTAGACACTTTAGTTAATATCCTTTAATAAAGACACATTTTAATCTAATCCTGAACATTAAAAAAGTGTAATAAAAGTGGCTACAACTCTGAAATCCTGTGGAATTTCAGCCTCCGGCTAATGATTTTCAGCTGCCATCTTGTCTGCCTACAGGTCCTCTCAGATAATTTAGGATCACATGCCTCTGAACTGTGAATCCAAACTGTTCAAGTTTTAGAAAAGTAGATGGACAATGGGGATATCGAGTGATAAAAATAATCCCCTATATAGATTAAATATATTTAAAGAGTTACACCTTTTTATATTTCATATTTTAAATCAACTTTGGAGATGTTCAGGAGTAAAATTGTCATCTTTAAAAAACACATTAATAAAGACTGCATACCTTGAGTTTTTCTAAACAGCAAATCTGCTTTTCCAAAGGATGCTTAAGATGTCCAATAGTGACAATTTAGTGTTTTACTTGTTTCTATGTGGTGCTGTTGCTAAGCAAACTTGCAGTGTTTGGCAAACAGAGGCAGTCCACTCTAATTGTAAAGCTTCTGTCATCTCTCTGTGATGTTTTTGTCCTGGGCGTCATGGCTTCCTCCACTCCTCTATCTAATTCCAAAGTCACTCTTGCATCCCATCTTTTCTCTTCATCCCCCTCCTCCCTTTCACTTGCTGCCTTCTGTGTCCAATCACCCACTCTCTCACTGTTACCTATGTCTTTTAATTCAATTAGGGGCCAGGGCCCCACTCCGCTGCCATTACACTCTCATTTGCTTTCTGTGTTTTTTAGCCATTGGTGTAATTCTGCAGTCAGGTGTCGAGGCCATCATAAATTAAGAAGACGCCTTATCACGGTGGAGTTAATGTCTTGCAAAGAGAGGGGGTAGGGATGGGGAGGAGGGACAGAGCCACAGAGACAGAGAGACAGCAAAGCTCATCTTCATATTTGCCTGGAGACATGGCAGAGTGGATGGGAAGGGGGACGAATAGCAGCAGCGGACGCAGAAATCACCCTCATCATAAAAGATAAAGTGAGGAAAGATCGAAAAGTGAACAACAGCAAGAGAGAGTGGAAGCAGAGCGATGCCAGAGTATGACATCATTTGGGTAGTCCTGAGTGTCTTATTCCAAATGGAGACCGTCTCTTAAAGCTGGAGATTTGCCAAGGAGACATTAACAGGGTTTCCTAGGACATTGAGTGTGTTTGTATGAGAAATGGAAATAAAAAAACGAATATGTCTTCTGACCACAGCTAAAAATGTTTGTCTATCAACTTAGAAGAACCAGGGAAAACGTGTATGACTTCATTTACTTTCATCTTTTAAAAGGCCGACCTTTCAGTTAAAATTAGATCTAGACTCAACCATTTAATCTAACAAATAAATGCACTTTTCTACAAAACGAACTTGAAAGCAATAAAAGCCAGTAAGCATAGTAGAACATGGGCTAAACTACTTGGAGATTGGATGACATGAGTAAAACAGCAAAGATGTGCATGTGAACATCAAATTAATGCAGAGTATTTGTATTTTACCTGTGAAATTTCCATCAGCCGGGTATGAGGCTTTGACAGGCGGTACTTCAGGACTGTCCCTGTTGTAAGCCCTTAGTTCATATCTGTCAATCGGTCCCCTGTTATCAGTAGGGGGCAACCAGTTTACAGCAGCACTGAAGCCGTTGATGCTCTGCACAGCGCTCGGAGGGGGAACAGAAACAGGTGCTGGGGAAGTCGAGTGAGACAAACAGAACACTATTCCATATGACACTTTAAATCAAAGCAGAGAAATATTAAAATCTACTACTTTTAAAATCTAAACATGTAAACCTTGCTCTGCAAAAAGTGGTCCCTTTGAAATATTTATTCTTACACTATTGGCAGATTTTCTTTGAATTAAAAAACAAGCTAATGAGGTAAGAAAAATAGTCTTATCAAGAACTTTTTCCCTGGTCACCAAGACGCACTTCATCAAAGTACAATTAATTTGCTATTGTCAACATTTCTTGATAAGATTATCGCTTTTTGCAAGACAAAATCTGTCATTTTTTCTTGAAACAAGTCTTTTTACGTTCTTAAGATTCTGTTTTTGCAGTGTGCTGCCACTCTAGTGCTTTAAAGTTTTCTTTTTATGCAAGCAATATTGGATATAGATTATTGAAGGTACATTTTAAATTCTTAAAGTGAAAAAATACCTTTAAGGACATGAAGGATCTTTAAGTTTTGACAGTTTGATTAAATCCATTCCTCTAATTATGTATTCAAACCTGGTGACATGTCAGTCATTTAAATTTATTTTAAATTTATTTCCCCCCTCGACTGTCATTGTTAATTTTTATTTTTTTCACTTTTTTATTTTTTTCAACAAAACAAAGTATGGCATAGACACAAGCAACTCCAATTCTTTTTATAAAGGAAACCCCTTTTGACTAACAAAAACGTGGGAAATATAAGAAAGTAAAAATAAAGAAAAGTTGAAATACGAGAAGTTGAAATTGGATTGGAGTAAAAAAATGGTTTAAAGAAATACATTAAAAAGCTATAATATGAAATATACTTGTAAA
The DNA here is from genome assembly GCF_002922805.2 of Oryzias melastigma. NCBI lineage: Eukaryota > Metazoa > Chordata > Actinopteri > Beloniformes > Adrianichthyidae > Oryzias > Oryzias melastigma. The sequence continues at coordinate 22,273,565 of NC_050514.1, forward strand.
AAATGAAAATAAACAACAGGTCAGAAGTGCATGATGTTACAGGAAAATACATTCCCCATCTCTTTAAAGTTTAATAGGCCCCATAAATCACATCTCACCATTAGCATAAATAGTATTTATGAGAGTTGTAACTTTTCTCGCACTGATTTAAAACAGCCAGCCATTCATTCTGGGCTATATTTCACAGCCATCTGCCACTCTCTTTCTTTGCTGCATTCCTGGTTCTCCCTCTGATACCAACAGTAACTCAGATTCTGTGGATAGGGTGATTTCGGCTGATCAACTTCAAGTTTAAAGTAAGCTAAAAATGTTTTTTTTTGTTTTGTTTTGTTTTTTAATATACAAATTTCTCCTTATTTTGTTTCCACAATGTTCTGAATGGTTTTATTTATTGCACAACCTTAACATAAACCTGAATAATCTTGCCTTCCATCACTTTATCTATTTATAAAGTTGATGCATTTTTTCATTTCCTACAGGTTCTTTCTGTTTCCATCTTACTTTCAGTTCCTTCAGATATGAGCTTTTCCTCTAACCCCTCCATTTCTCTTTCGGTGGTCACAGCGCGGTGTACGGGGATCTACCAGTGTATCGTTCACTACTAACGAGCATCTTTATATTACACGAGGGACCACTAGGGCCATTCTAGGTTAACAGCCTTTTACTGTGATGCCCTTTATGGAGGCCTTATTAATCTCCCATACAGTCAGGCACAAGTAATATCGGTGGCTTTGAATAAGAAGAGGTTTCACATCAAAAACACTTAAGAGAAGGAGCTATTTTCAACTGAAAGTAACACAAAGAAACATCAATAGAAAGAAAAAAATCTGCTTAGCTTGCTACACATTACAAAATACAAAATGGATGACTTATTTTTTGTGAAACTATGGTAGTAGCACAATTAAGGGGAATTTTCCAATAATGCAAGCACTAACTGCTGATGGAGAAAGTATCTGGTGTGTACCTTTGCCTCGGCTGCGTCCTCGCTGCCACGGTCCGGATGTCCAGCCTCCAGCGCCCAGGGCCACAAACCTGTACAAGTGCTCTTAAAAACACACCGGTTTGTTTGTATGTGGAGCCACAGATTTATAGAGTGACATTAATAAAATGAGTGAAAAATCATACTTAAAAAATGTAGACGATGTTTTACAACATACAATTTGCTCACACTAAGCTCTCATGCGTTAAATGTTTTTATCAATGTTAATGATGGCTAGAACTTTGAGAGTTTAAGCAAGAGAGAGAAGTGTGAAAATGTTCTCGGCTGTCTTAGAAAGGTGTATAAGGTGTGTAGTGTGCCATTCTACAGCAGTAAAACATCTATCCTACCTAACGGATTTCACCTATTACAGTTTTTTTTTTTAAACGTAACTTTGCCAATTTTCGAGGAAAACAAGCAATTTGAGTGCATTTCTATAGCTGTTAACTTGAAAAATCATGACATTTTCTAAAAGTGATGATGATTTTTTTAAGATCTTTTTTCTTTCAAAGACAGAAAAGGAAATTCATATACAATAGCTCACGAATTAGAGGATAGTTATTGTCTCTAAAATCAGAACGGGCCAGGATTTTTTGAATTTATTCCAACCAACCTTACACATGTATCTTCCATTGAATGTACATAGAGAACTGGACTGAGTGACCCTACCTCCCTCGTGGTCCCAAAAAAATGAAATCCCATACTTTTACAGAGAAATGTACAGCTATGACTCTCTCATTATATGCTTTATCTTTTTAACATGTTCTTGCAAATCTAGATTTTTTTCATTATATTTTTACTGTAGTGCAAGTTATTCATGTTATAAACTGACCAATCAAATACCTCAATTAAAGTACATGGTCTCACGTCAAACTTTGGAAGGGTTTAATTGAAAGATTCTCCTGAGCTCGCTTTTAGTAGAAGGGATGTGGTCTCTAACATACTCACCTCTAATTGGAGGGATTGTTGCCATAGAAATTTAGACTAAGACCAATCAAAGCTTACTGAGGACATCTGGTTCCATCATGGTGACTGTCATATTGCAAAAAAAATGGTGACTGAATTGACTTCATCTGTTTGGAGCTGGAATTTATTAATATTCTATGAGGGATGTTTCAGATGCTCAGTCCAGTTCTCTCTATACAGTCAGTGGTACATACTGAACCTCAGTAACCCACAATAATGGAATAAATAAGTAATGGAATGTTCAGTTGCCATTAACATCTCAAATATATTATAACACTATGGCTGGCATTCCTCATTGAAAAGAACAGACAGTGTTTTCTCTGATGAGCTCTAAATATCTGACAAAATACATGTTTTTCTGATTGCTAATTAGTCAAGTGTTGTCACTCGCACCCTTTCACAATCTTAGTGCTTACAGAAGGTTTCTGAATTTTCCATTGTAATGTGTGTGTATTCCAGAATTACCAGTAAAAGGTTGTAGACTGTAGTCCATGGCGTCTGTGTTTCTGCCGCTGTACACCAACACGGAATCATTTCCTCTGCAGTGGAACCTGCTCTCACTGGTGGGACAGCCGTCCAAGTTGACTCTAGCGGAGCGGCGTGAGGCCACAGACAGATGAACTCTTTGACTGACAGGTGGGTTTCTTTCATCACTGTGAATTCTAAGACCACGTATGCAACCACCAAGGCCTAAAAAAGAGCCAGGGAAAATAAAAAGATACAGTAAACAGATAGAAAAATGTGCAAAGCATCTCCATTTATATCTCACCTTGTTTGTAACTATGGTCTTTCAGTGCAGAATGTACGAGTTTTGTTGGAACTCCCCCCAAGTACAATGGTGAATCAACCCTCAGCTTTGCACCTGCAACTCCCTTTATTTCCTCTTCCCAGTCATCGACTGCAGCTGAGATGACAGAGCCCCTTTTGGCCAATGACACCTGCTTCCAGTCGCCATCACAGTAACTAAGCCCCACCCACATACGGAGTTCTGTTGTGTGACCATTGGAGGCAAGAGTGAAGGACAGGAGACCAGAGTTTAACTCCACCTGATAAAAAACACATTGTTAGACAAGATATTGTAAGAACAAAATAAAGTGTTTTAAGTTTAAAAACATGAGTATTAAATGTGTCTCTGCTCTTACAAGCATGTAGTCTTCAGACTGTGTATGATATGTGAAAAGTAAAAGTGCGTTGAGTTGGTCGGTCCTGAGTTCCATGGAAATCTTAAAGTCTTGTCCGCCACTGAAAACGTGAGGGCTCAACTCCAAGTAGCCTGAAAGCATCGGGAACATCACTGGAGTTTAAGATTACGTTTAAGATTAAGATCACCTGTTACCAAAATGTGTTATTTTAAGATATTTTGTAAAGCAAGCAAGTGAAACCCCCCAAAAAAGAAACAAACAATTTAAAAAAAAATGATAAAGAATGCCAAAAAATGCACACCAGTGATCCTTAAAAAAAAAAAAAAACAATTAAACTTGTCAACATATTCCTTTAATGTCTGTCTGGGTGTCATTTTAATCGAATTTCTAATGACATACTGCTGCTTTGCAGAAACTATGTTCTAAAAAAGTGACACAGCTTTTTGGATTTTAGCTAAAAACGCCCAAATCATAATTTAAAGATCATTGGGAACACCTTTAAAATAGATCATTTGAGTAGGACTTTAATTCAATTGGGACCATTTACAATATTCTCCCATGGTGTCCTGATAAAATCATAAATATTTCACTACAAAACCTTAAAACTCTCATTATGAACCAATAGTGCCCATGTTTAGCTCAATAGAGAAACAGTCAGAATGATCCTACCATGACCCAGAAAATAGGCTCCATCCACAGTTTCCGAGGGACATCCCTCCCAGCTTTCATACACTGCCACTCTCTCTGTGGCTTTTGTCCAGTCCAGGGACTGCCATTCCTCTGAGGGGTTGTCAGTCATCTTTAAACTCACATCTCTGAGGCAGCCAGAAAAGCCCTGTCGCACAAGCTGGGCATCTCCTGGTGAGACACACAAGAGGGAAATCCGGAATTGTCAGCAGGTTTTGTTTTTCACTCAATCCTTACTGTCAGGATTTTTTTGGATGATGGCTCTTATTCAGAGCTTTTATTGTTGAAAGCCATGGAAAAAAAGCTGCTCATGAGGGTTGATGTCATTAATGAAAGTTTGTCTGACAATTTTTATGCACAACTTTTGACTTGTGAAGGTTTAAATGTTTACTTCTTTTAATGTATATGTGTATAATCTGAAAGAAATAAAACTTCCACCCACAGACATTTTACAGAATAGATGCATCTTTTTCTACAACACTCTTTAAACAAATAGCAAAATAGAATGTAGCCTTGCTGAAATTTACATTAACTGTCCCTTAAGTTCAAATGTCAAGTAGTTTTTCATTATTTTCTGGTTTTAACAATTGCACTAATTTTTTTTATTATTTTTTTTACATGTATAAAACCTGATTTTCCTTTTTCAAAGCATTTCCAAACTGCTTGGTGATACCATGTAAAGACCAGAGTTAACATTGCTGAAATTAAGAAACAAAAGTAAGACAATTCTTAATTTTTTAAAGTTCACACGTACCTGTATCCTCTCTCAGAAGAACAAAATCTTTGGGGAGCCCACCAATGAACAGCCCCATGTTCTCACCAATGATGGTACTGCCACTGGAAGCTGAGGCACTTCCTGGTTTGGTGGGATAGCAAAGAAAAAGCCTTAACATTAAATCTCAAAGTGAATTTGAGAGGTAAAATGTACATGTGGACAAACGGTTAAGAACATTTAGAAAACATATTGTTAAAAATGTTGATTTTTTTTATTTAAAATTCTAGCTCAACATTATGATTTTCAACAATCTCTGATGATGTACACAAAGAAAATACAGAAAAACAATGCAGTGTTCAAGGCGCTGAGGTACAATGTGGAAACAGACGATTAAATGGAGAAATGCAGACTGGTCACTTTCAGATTATTCATACTCTAAGATTATGCCTTCATTCTTTCTTGACTAAATGTACACTCTGTTCAACTGTTTTTTTCTTCACACCACCACTAAAAAGACAGGCACACAGAGCGGTTAGTATAAATATAAAAGGAGTTACCGCTGTATCGATCATCGAGAACGATTGTTCCCACGGCCCCTCGCCTCAGCGCTGTGATGGTGTGCCACTGTCCATCACTGTAGCTGTGACCTCCATCATTGTTTACGCTCACAGCCACTGCTGAGCCCTACACACACAGACACATGCACATCCACACACAACACCTATGAAATCTAGAGATGCAGTAATGGTCTGGGAAACTAGAAAAAAACAATCTTTACACAAAACACTCAACTTTGATGATCTAACAGGTTTCTAATATCATTTAGCTCCATACAGTCTCAAAGATTATGAAAGTAAAACCAAAAAAAATAAAACCGAACACAGGTAAAACCACGAAAAAGACATGAACATGGACATATGGCATAGAAATGGTGGAGATGGATGGATAAATCAATAGATGTGTGAATGTACATCAAACTAACATTTTAGCTACAACTTTTTTTTTTTTTTTTTACTTCTTACAAAATGTGAACCAATTTGAGACATTTAATGGAAGGGAAGATAATAAAAAAGCAAAGCAACAACACACCTCAATGATAACCTTGAACCAAAAAGTATCCTTTGCAAATGTTTGTTTAATTCCATCATCGTGAGAAGGTAAGGTTTATAATTTAAGAGTGTGTCCAGCATTGAACACCTTTCCACCCGTCACTCCTGGAAAACCACTTTATTTTGATTCCTTTTAACATACAGCATGATTTAGGGCAGACTTCCAGACACATGCATTACCATCACGCGTTCACACAATCTTCATCCTTCCACTCATTCAGTTGGTAATGCCAAATAAAAGCTTTGAAGCAAGGTCAGTGCAAAACCAGAACCCAAAATTAACCTGACAAATATCTAGCCAATCATATTTTCACCCCTTTTTAACTCCTCAAACAGATGAAGAGAGCTGTAAAGGCAACAGAATGGCCTTTATGATGTACACTGAGAACTTTTTCACACATTTTACTAGATTGATTGAAAAATCTTTACAGATGCCGCTTTAATGACACCTGCAGGAGGAGTGTCAGTATCCTTGTTTTTCCTCACTGTCAGGTAAAATTTTTTTTTTTTTTTTTAACTGAATGTCAAAGTAGAAATGTGATGAGAGAGGGAGACAGAAGTGTGAAATGCGTGAGAGTTATAGTCAATACAGGATGGGTTAGCACTTGTCAGGTGAATAAATTCTATTGAGATTTAGTAATATGAATTTAAAGCTAAATGAAGTTTGAAGTGACATGTTGATGACATTTTTAGGTGATTTTATAGCCTCATTCAAGTCTTTTTTTAAGTTTTTTTTTTGGATACTGAAGTGAATTTAGCATTGATATTTATGGAATTAAAATTCCATAAACTATACTGTGACACCTGACAGTTTGCAACTTTCTCTGAATTGATTCAAAGTCAAACGACTTGTTGGAACCTTAACTTTGATCAGATGCTTCAATCATGCCAAACCCCGATCATCACACAAGACTCTCAAATTTTTACAATCATTTGACGAATTAAAAGGGTGGAAATTGTTAGAATAAATAGAAATAAAAACAAACTTATATATAGCTAGTCATAAATCTTGCAGGGAGACCAGAATATTAAGGAGAAAGTACTTCAACTTGTGCAAATATAAGTTTTCCTCAACTTGGATATATGCGTGTGTGTGGCATCTTAAACGTTCACATATTTATAAGCACATCACTGTCCTGTGTATGCTAAATTACCCCCCCTGCTCTGGTAATCCCATTAGGCTAGCTCAACAGGCTAATAGGGGAAGTAATGGGCCCAGCTATATGTATCTAGGGGAACACTAATAAGCCGTGACACCACTCCCACTGTTAATTATCCCAAACTAGCCTAAACAAAGGAATTAGCCCGATTGGAAAAGACACACACACTTCCATCACACACCCAAATCGTATGACCACAGGCCGTCACACACATCAGGGCCGGAACTCCATGATGATCTGTTTACTGATATACAACCTGCACTTGGAGACACTTACATTTTCATGAAGTGTTTTGATAAAACTGGATTATGACGTGATACAGATCTGGAGTATGGGCATGCTGGCTTCAGTAAGTAATTAGTTGGTGGCCTCATAGAAGTATGTGTAATTGTCTCCTATTGTGGCTTTCATCATCAAAGTCGTTGACTCTTTAACCCTTCTGCATGTATCTGTATGGATGGATTAGGGAAGCAGGGCTCAGTAAGTATGAAAGCATGTGGATAAGTGTGTACGTGTGTGTGTGTGAGTGTGAGTGCAAGGGTGCAGAGCTTAATTAGCTTGCAATTGGTATTCACGCGTGGTGACTGCAGGGAATGAGTTAATTGCAGTCCAATTCAAACGTTGACACACTTTCAAAGTTTTTCCCCTCTCTGTGTCTCCCTGACAGAAACCAATGAGGGGCTACAGATCACATTTACTAGATGAGAGCGAGTGAGCGAGAAAATAGGAGAGACGGGGAGATAGAAAGAGAAAAGAAAGAAAATGACAGAGTGTAGTGGATCGAACAGAAAGGAGAAAAATAAGTGAATTTGAGAAAGTAAGTGGAATGAAAGAACAAAAAATACTAAAGCTGGTCAACACGTGGCTTTCAAATAAGACACTTTTTGATATGCAATTTACATGTTTAGCAAAAAAAAAACCTCTAAACTATTTATAAAGAATGAATTCCTCAATGAAAGTTTTTGTTAGTATGTTCATTTTCTACTTATTCCATTAAATATACTATAAACAAAAGAGGGATTCCAAAGAACAGGGTTTCACTTTTCTCAAAAAGACTTGTTTAAAATGAAGTACCTGGGGATCAAACAAAAAGTAGGGGCGTCCGCTTTTTAACTGGACAGCCAGAAACTCTTCCTGGTCTCCTGGAGAGAAGGCACAAAGCAGGAGGCCATCCGGAGAACGAGTCTTGAAGCTGATCTGAATTCCTTAATGTGAAGTAAGAAGAGACAGAAAAAATTAGAGTTTTAATTCTTCAGCACAATATTTTTGAATGTTCTTTAGATCAGTGTTTCCCAACCCTGGTCCTCAGGGCACACTGTCCTGCATTTTTTTAATCCAACCCTGCTCAAACACACCTGCCATTGATGACCGTCATTGTCAGGCTTCTGCTGAGCCTGATGATGAGCTGAATCAGGTGCGCCTAACCAGGGCAACATGGAAAACATGCAGGACAGTGTGCCCTGAGGACCAGGGTTGGGAAACACTGCTTTAGATTACACCTAAAATTCAATTTTCAATTCAATTTTATACATATAGCCCAAAATCACAAAGAAAATTTGCCTCATTGACCAGCATCATTTTTTAGAAAAGGAAAATTGAGTTGTAAAATCAATTTTAATAAAAAAAGGAACATTTTTGAATCACTTTTAATACCATCTGTTTCATTTGAGCTGTTAAAAGACCATAGCCCCTAAAAAATAAATGTAAAACATGTTTATTTATATATTTTATTAATAAAATTAAGATGAATTAGGACATATAATCCTTTTTTAGTGTATGTTGACACAAAAAAGTACATACATACCAAATAAAGTAAAAAGTTAAGCAACCATCAGATTTTAGCAAATAAGAGAAAGAAAAAAATAATCAGAGTTCTTTTGAATTTTATTACACTAAAATGATTTATCTGAACCTTAAAAGTTCTGTCATCATGGCACCAATAGCCTTTGGACAGTCTGAATGCTCCCTGTAAGTAACCAATTATTGTGGTTTCCAGCTAAGAAAGATCATTCCTTTGATAAAATCTTAAATAACAGAAATAATTCTTGTAATTTGACCATTGATTTTTTTATTTAGATGCACATAATTATTTATTGACTAATGTTTTATCAAACATGAATTATGAAATGGGGGAAAAGACAGTAGTAGCGGTTAAATTTACAGTCTGAAAGTCATAAGAATCAACATTATTTATTACCAATAACAAAAGAAAAACAGAATGAAATAGAGTTCCAACCATACCAGCTCTCAATAATACAGTCAAAACCTACTTTTTACTTTTCCTCTTCAATCTTACTTTTGCACTTTTGGTGTATGGACATTGATCTGAGCTAATCTTATCACTAAGATACTTCAGGGAAAACAAGAACATCTGAAAACTCGGTTTAGTGGGTAGGCATGCTTCCACTCTTTTAACAGCTTTTGCTTGTAATCTCTTTCTTTTATCTCCCAAAGCCTGGGACTTCCAATTGTACATTCTAAAATCAATTGTAAAAAGACAAAGCATCGGCTCTTGACAATTCAAGAAACTGAAACACATTACAGTATTAAATGAAAACTTCAAAAACAGTTAAACTCTCTGTGACCCTCATTGTGCTCTTTGGCTTCCTTAAACTTAACCAATTCCAGTTTACAGTTATTAATTATCATTTATTTGTTTTGAACTTGAGAACATATATACTTACAACCATACAAAATACACATTAACACATTACGTGTTTAACCGCAGACATACATTTAAACACTTGCATGTAGATAATGGACTTTTTTCCCCCCTTTTTTTGTTTCAAGATATATTATTTTCCATTTTAAAAACGGAGTGGGATGAAGAAAAACATTAATATTCCCACCCCCTCCAAATGTTTTCTTCAGTTTTTAATTCTACTTAACTTTTTCAGGTTTATAAATCTGTCTCCCAACCAACCAAATCCTACATGTACTTCACAAAAAAAAAAGAAAAACAGATTTTAGATACTAACTGCAAAAAGTCACTTTAACAGAAGAAGACATGTATGCATTTGCTTTTTATTGATTCAGGGTTTAAATACAACCCAAAATTATACAATCACCAATTCTGCAAGTTGTCCAATTTAAAAAGATAAGAGAGGTCTCAAACTTTGTAATGTAATCTTGTTTAGTTATGACAGAGGTCCAAAATTTCCTGAAGTCTTCTTTTGGTTTCCACACATGATAGCTGCTATTTTGGTCCATCCTTCCATGCAGATCTTCTCAACAGCTGTGATGTTTTGAATGCCGCTGGAAACAGACTTTCAAATATCACTGATTTTCAATTGCATAGAGGTCCAGAGACTGTCAAGGCCTCTCCAGAACCTCGAAAAGCTTAAGTAGCTTACATAGCTACTTATCTGTTGCTTGAACCAACATGCTTTACAGGGGGAATGGTGTTCTTGAGATGCAAATCTGTATTCTTCCCCATCCAAACACAGTGAGTGGTAATACTCCCAAAGAACTCCATTTTGGTCTTAAACAAACTTTTCTCAGTTCTCTAGAGGATCACCTGAATAACTAGATAGGCCTGGACATGTGGAGGCTTATTAAGTAGGGGGACCTTTGGAGCACTGCAGTATTTGAATCCATGATACCGTAAGTGGAACCATGTCCAAAAAAAATTAAAGTCAACACCAAGGACCGCAGCTTTCAGGACAAGTGAAAATTAGCATATATTTTTTTCCATCCGTCTGTTTTTAAGGAGTTAAATATCAAGAGACACTGCACAATGAGACATCCAGACTATGCCAAGATAAACCCATTATATTCATAGTATAAAAGATGTGTTTACCTTTTTTCTGTTCTACATAAATACATAAAAGTACAGCATTGTAATACAATTCCCATTTAATAGCTTACAGGCATTTGAAGAAGAAATAGAAGAAAAAAAATTAAATGTCATTAAAGCCACAAATATTCACACAGACACACACTCAGAAACACAGAAAAGGATTTATTCATTCAGTGTTCCATCCTGTCATGTTACTGAGGATAGGAGATTGAATCTTAATCCACTACGAGCTGCACAGAACTCCACAGACGACGCAGGTTTGTTTTAATGTGGGGTTAAGCATGTCTGACTCCACAGAGAAAAGGATGTTAAGATCTGAGCAGCTGAAAAAAGACAGTCCAGAGTTCAGCACAAGGCAATGAAAAATAATAAGAGAACAACCAGATTTTTTTTCTTCTTTTTTTAAACTTTTACATGATAAGCAAAAGTGGATATGTGATCTTTTATAGCAACACTTTTTCTAAAAGGCAATTTTGAATCATGAATGAAGCAAGAATCAATCTTTTTGGATGGCAGGAGTTGGTGTTTGGAGAAACATCACAGTGAAGAGAAGAAAATGCAAACTTCAAACTGAAAAAGTACTCAAACCTTGTTGCTGTGAAAAAAATATGAACCAATATTAACTTCCATTAATTCAAAGTATTTTTTCAACAATATCTTGTGCTGTATCTTTGTTTGTACCGTTTATTTTATAATTTAGCTTTAGAGTGATACACTCAATACATTTGCTATGTATGAACAATATAAATTATACTGTATTTTCAATGGAATTTTTTATTTTAAAGAGATGAACCCTAAACCAGCTCTACTGCATTTACTTAATCAAATCAATCTGTACATGATACATGTATTGACCATCAGTAAAAATAAAAACTTTCCACCATTTCAGATTGTTATATTGTGATACAGGGAGAAGAAAGTGAGAAAAAATATATTTTTTTGTTGAACTTCCATACTGAACATCCAGAACATGTGTATGATCTACATTCATGACCTTGCCACCACAGAGTGAACTCATGACAGATACCTGACATTACATTAACCCTCTTTAACATTCTCTCCCTCTTTCTCAAAAACACCTTCCAGATCTCCCTCTGTCTCTCATTCCTTTCATCCACCTGCTTTTAACCTTCCAAGTCTGTTTTGTGACCTGTCTGTTACCCTTTGGTGCTCCTCTGACCTTTTCTGAACATGCTTTCTTTCCTTGCATCATCAGTTTATTGTTTATCTCAGCTCTGCTTCTCTTTAATGGATCCTTTTTGCCCTTCTCCTTGTAATACTGCTAGCATACGGAACATTTCTACTTCTTTCTTAACGGCACACTTTTTTAGTCTCTGTCTGTAATATTAAGCAGTTTATTCACTCGAATGAAATGCAAAATCTGTAAGATAGGTGTTCTTAGTCCTTTTAAAAAAGTTTTTGCTCACCTCAACTTGAAAAAAAGTACCAGAAAATTTCCACAATTTTATTTTAGATTTATGTTAATTGGAAACTTAGAATGAAGAGAGTCTTCTAAGTAATTGAAATATGGTTAAGCTTAAGGGCCGCTTACTGGAATGACAATAAACAGGATTAATTCTGTCTTGATTGTCTGCAATGTGCTTTAACAAAAAAACACTACTGAGGAAAAATTGTACTAATCCCACCTAGTGCATGTTTGTAAATATAATATTTGACTGGCAACTACTTTATATTTTAAGGCTCAGTTGCAACTGAGTGTATTTTTTGGAAAAACGATTTGTTCCATGTAGCCCAGGCTGCTGCTACCTTTCACTGCATAGTAACGAAATCTGTCACTTAACAACAAAACTGTTCAAACTGGATAAGATTCCAGTAAATACTGAGTTCCAGTGTTTTTAGTGGGGCATGCTGAAAGCAGAATAGCTTAGCTTTAGTCTGTGCAGCTTGATTTGAAGTAGTTAATTAGTCTGAGACTGAAGTTTTACATTAAGCTTTACTTGCTACTGGTCTTTCACATTTCTATTAAGCTACTTACACATTGTGAATTTAACACATGTTCAAAAATGCGCTGAATACATCTTCTTGTATGTGCGTTTAGCCCATGGTGTTCACACTGTACAAGTAGGGAGGGGCTTCTTTATCTTATTTTTTTCCCGACTGCATTTACTAGTACATGCCCACCACCTACAGTTGGAAGAGGCATGGTGAGAATCTCCTATTCAGTAAATGATGCGAAGCAAAGTAAGTTTATGGGTTAGAGTACATGGTTTCAGATGAACTCAAATGTATACTTGAACTTTATGACACAACATGTGCTTGTTTTTTATTTAGGTCTGTAATATCTATCTGCAATACCAGAAAAATATTCCAATAAAAAAAAACGTTTTTTTTTTTATTTGGTAACATATTTACAAGGTGTATGTATTGGCAAGAGTATGGCGATGCAATACGTTTTGCAGTAGGCGTCTCATGATACGATACGCATCACAATATATCCCAAGACCAGGGTTGGGTACCAATTGGGTTTTATGCAGTTCCGGTGCCTAATCTGTGCCAGTTTTGGACTTCGGTAATAAACATACCACATATTATGTTCAATTAAAAAAAAAACATTTTGAATCTATAAATACTTTATAAACTTTGTATACAAAGTTTTCAATAGAGTCAGCAAACATGAACAAGTTGTACACATTAGCATCACATGTTTTTGTAAAACTCTGTCTCTCAAAGTAAGCTCTATTAATACCAGGGGTTCTCAATTCATGGCTGGAGGGGTCAAAGGAAAGGCTATCTTCCCAGCTCCTGAGCCACTGAACCTTCTCTAGAAGGTTGTACTGTTAACTTGCATGAGTCTGCGATTCTTTGTGATGGACAAGGTGTTGGCCACGCACGTCAAATGTAAAGCATCTAGTGACACTCCTCATGCTAAGCATTACTTCCTACAGATTTCCCCACAGGACTTGTGCTACTTCACACTGACAACCACTTTGGAGCCATCAACACACAACCTGCGCATGCACCGTGACAGGTGACTCGGTCTCACATGCAGTACAATCAAATACACTCTTCATATGGTCTGACACACTAGCTAACAGACACACTCTGCTAACAACATTAGCAACTGTGCATATGTTCACCCCTGTGTGCACACTAAATCCACAGGAAAGATAGTTTATATTTAAAACATTTTCATTTGTTGAGCAAGACTTACAAACTGATTACAAAATGTGAAATTACAAATTCACTCAGGTCTCTTGCAAGAACAACTTTTCTAGTGATGGCAGGTTTTAAACTCAGTCAAACATATATTTATCTTTGTCTGACTGATACAAACCCTGATCTTAAAACGTAATTGAAAGCTAAAATTGTCCTTTGAATGTTCTTGCTAAATCGATGTGGTGTTTGGAGGTCAGGGTTTAATATATTCATGCTTTAAGCTGTGGTATTTTACAGAGAAAGTTGTTCCTCGTAGAAAAAGAAGATTCTTTTTCTTTTTTATCACGTCTTTTTTTTTTTTTAATCATCATTAGCTAAGCAAAAAAACTCAACAATAGTCAAAACCAATAAATAAAAAAATAATACAGAGACAATCTAATCTTAGTCTCTTCAACTCTTATACCACTGATTTGGGAACAATCTACAGAACAAACAAAAGTGTCCACTCCAATAGTCCCGCCCACAACTCTAAGATGAATTTCTAATAATGAACTTCTGCTGCTCTACAGAAACTAGGCTCCAGAAAATGTGACAAATGTTTTAAATTTTGCATAAAACCGGCATAATCATAATTAAAAGACCACAGGGAACACTAATGGGAGTGGATCTTTGAGTAATACTACATTTAATGCACAGGAGTACATTTTTTTAGCCAATGAGAAAATATATTTAAGTGATAATGACTAATGACTGATAAAATATATATGAATATAGTTGGATATATTTTTTAATGCATATAGTACATCAGAAACAATTTGTTATCAATAAAGTTTAACGTGAAAATACTGATCCATTTCCACCTCAAAGCAGAGTGGTATTTATTAGGCGGGGCTAATTTGTGGCTATTGTTTTCCCTCTTTTTCTCCCAGTAAACAGCGGAGGTTGTGTGCAATCATCTTCATAACATAACCTGAATAACTCCAGTCATGTTAGTTCTCTGCTGGCATTAATCAGAGCCTGGCGTATTAATGAGAGCGCGGCAGCTAGCTAATTACACCCATAGATTCTGCAGCAGCCCATTAAATATACAAATGACAAAATTAAAGAGCCCAGCCTCTTCTGATTAATCTTTAAATGGGGAAAAACTAATGATGTCTGCGCAAACTTTGTCTTCACACAATTCTCCCCCTCTCCTCTCAACGTCAAAGCCAAGCAATCAATCATATTAATTAAGGAAAATAATTTATATAATTTAACATTTCCCTCTTTCCTGCTCAGCTGCTGCACTGCAATGTCCTGTATTAGCAGAGTCTGGAAATTATCCAAATCTATTTGTTCTCAGAATTTTTTTTTAATATTTCAGCTTCATGTCATCCTTCTTCATTACTGGTGGGCTGAGAAACTACATTTGGATAAACATACATATAAGTAGGATGCTATACCCATTGTTGTGCATTTGGTTCAGTCATTTTATTTACAAGAGGAGAGCAGTGTATGCGGTTTGTTTCGTTTCAGTCAGTAATTCTGATACGAACAGGAGGAATAAAAAAGATGAATGAACCAACATATATTTATGGAAACAACCACTTACTGGTATTCATATCACAACATAATTACATATAGTTCTAATCTTGTTTTATCTTAAATAAGAATCAGTGTCCAATCTTGACCCGAAGCACCCTCATTAGGCATTAGAAAGCATCTTTAAAGACAAGCAAACAGACTTCATTTATGGAAACATGCACTCATATCATAGTAATTGCACATGGAAAATAGCCTATTTGGCCAAAAATAATTTTAGTAAAGTGGCCATCAAACGACAGGTGAAAGGGCAGGTATCATTCAATTTTATATGGTAAAAAGAAAGATTTACCATGTAGAATATTGACCCAACTCAAGGATGTCTCCTTAATTGAAAGCTTTAAAAAAAGAGTATGCAAGCATTAGGAGCCTCCGAAGAAATTATTTACATGATAGTCTATTTTGTTAAAGAGTAAATAAAATGAGATTTGGGATTCCAGAAAGGTCATTTGGATCTTTAGAGATGTGATGTTGTTTATGACACCGTTTCACAGACTTAAAAAAAAACACAAACTGAAAGTAAAATACATGTTTCACTTGGAATAAAAATATTTACTAAATGAAAGTGGATCTTTATAAAGCCAAGATGGACAAAACTAGTGATAATGCAGTAAATAAAGAAATGGTATGGTTGTCATTGCTAGAGTCACAAGGTTTCTACAGTATATCAACGATTGACGATTCTTTTCTCTGCGATCAATTGACTCTCAAGGGGGCATTACACTGCATTACATTCATAATCCAATTTGGCTTTGATTTGTTCGCTGTTCCGTGAGCTTCGATGGGAATAATTGTCTGTAGATGATGCTATTAGTATTGATGGTTGTAAAAAGATGATGGTTTGAGGACTGCCGACACATTGATGGTCCAGAATAGATCCGGTCTGAAAGTGATTGTCTGATCCATTATCCTTTGTGGAGGAGAGTGTAGGGGATGCAAAACATCCTTCAATATCAAAAATCATAATCTATTTGCTAGTGATGTTTAGAGCAATCTATATACCTTTGTGCTGGAGGGGAGGCTATTGATTTGAGACCAAGAACTAAGAGTAGACAGAAGGGAAACAATCAAACCAACAAACAGGATGTTTTATAAGAAATTAGTTTGACTGACTTTCAAAACAATTGTGAGCTTTGCTTTGTATTTCTTTTATTACCTTTTAGCAAAATTATATAACAACTATTTACTCTTAGAATAAAAAACATTTCACTTTGTCTTTTATATAAAAAAGTAATGTTCACAGATTCCGTCTCCACAAAAAAAATTACTCATAATGACAATTATTTCTTTTGAGAAAGACTAAATATGTTTTATGCATACAAGGATTTCGCCACTCGGGCTCCTGCTTTGAAACAAGGTAAAAGATTCGAAGATTCACAAAAATGAATTGTCAGTTTGTTCGTTCACCTTTCGGGATGTCCCACCAGGGGTCACCATAGCAAATCAACTTTCACTGATCTGCACATTTGGTTTGGCAGAGAGTTTTATGCCGACCTGACAAAACTTTGTATTTTACCCGGGCTGGGGACCATCACAGGGAGACCCAGACTCGGCCCCCCTCTGGCTACATAGTTAGGCAAAGGGTCATATTTAGGGACCCGCAATGTAGCAGGTTCCCTGGGTTTCTTCATGTGCCACTTCTGCTATCTTACTGAGCTATCTTACCATAGAATGGAGACACATTCAGAAAAACAATGGTCTTTAGATTATTTTCTTGTTAATATAAGCTGATATAAAATTTGGAACTCAACAAAAAAAAAAAAACTGTACAATACAAAAAGCATGTCTGCATAGCCAGCCATCAAACAGAGGATTGGTGCACCAATTAAAGTGTATTATTGCCCCATTAATATTACATATAATTTCCACCTTAATAAATCAAAAGTGTCAGTGGTTTTAAAATGTTACCAGCACAAAGATATAAACCCCTTTTTTTAAACCATAGAAAGGCTATCATTATGTCTGTCATCTAGCTTCAAACTTTACATCTACAAATGCAAGTATTACTGCTAACACAAGGCTTGAGCAGGACAATAAAGCAATCTGAAGTGGCGTCAACGAGCTCTGCATGCTCAAATCCCACTGATTACTATCAGCAGTCATTAATTATGAGCGTCAGACTGGGTGATGTTCTCAGATGAAGCAGAACATGTTTGGCTGTGCAGCTCAACCCACTAATGATGCTTGTAAACAGAAAGATAATTGTCCTTTAAGATGACTGGAGAAGTCATTCTAAAGAAATGTCACTAGTAAACTGAGAGACTGCAATGCAGTTCCACAAAAAAACACTTGTGAACAAGTGTTTGTATATTCAGTGAAAAAACTGAGACTGCAAATGTAGAAAGACAATGGGGTTCCTTAAATTCAATTGGGTACCATTTGTGCAAAATATAACAAAGTATTGCATAAATAAAGCACATTACCAAATTCCTTTTGTAAGTAGTTAGACAATACCTGAACCTTTTTAGTTAAATCTAAACATTGTAAAAAATGTACTATTATCTGTTTATACAAATCTGTACGTTTTTCAAGTCAATGTAAGTCATAGATGAGAGACTATGGTGACAAATATACACAATAAGGTACCTCTACCAAAGAGCATTGGTGGTGTACAAAGGTTTATACTTGCTCCTGTAGATAAACAAATAAAAATATGGGATCCATTTCCTATTTTAGGTCAATTTAAATGATCCTGCAAATATCTTGTATAAGCAGTGTATTTACTGACAAATAGGATAAAAAACATTAAAAAGAAAAAGAAGGTAGAATTTGTGTAATACGACGGAGTGTTAGGGCAATCATAAAAAAAAAAATATTGCATTTATTAGAATAAAGTCATACATTTATGAGCAAAAGTCATAGTTTTACTAAAATAAGTATATGTGAGAAAAAGTTGTAATTTTACAAAAATTAATTCATTAAATTTATAACAAAGAATTTGTAAATTAACAAGGAAAAAAACATGCTTTTTTGATAATATAGTTGTTTGTTTAAGTCTCTATCCATATTACATGCTGACTAACTTCATCAATACAGCTGTTTATGTTTTTTTTGTTTAATTCTAGGACTCGATGTACCATGATGCATTTGGATCATCCATACTACTGACAGCGTATATGACACACTCACCAGAAATCCACTCGTCAGTCAAGAATCTTTTTCTGAAGAGCCTCAGTGTCCTGCAGATTGTTTTCAATGTCCTAATACTTATAATAAAACAATATTGACTCACTAAAAGACAATATTTCCTTATTTGTGTAACCAACACTTAATGAAGGCCTAGGCGCTCTACGTCTCTCATACTGAGACATGATATTAGTTCTTTTTCGTTGTTTTTGTATACAATTTATTAAAAAAAAAACAAAAAAAAAACAGACTATTGCTTCACAAATGTGATAGTTTAATATAGCTACTTCTCAATTTATAAATTTTAAGTTATACAGTTAATGTAGTAAAAAAATGACTATTTTTACTTATAACTCTACAAGGTTATGTTTGTAAAATTACAACTTTTATCTCATAATTTTACCACTTTATTCTTGTAACTTTTTTTTTACTTTTTAAAATTTTTTTTTTTTTTTCTCACACATTAAATTATGACTTTTTTTCCTTATAATTTTACAACTTTATCCTCATTTATGTATTTATTCCTTTTTTAAGGTGGCCCTAATACTCCACCATAGCACAATAAGAAAACATTATTTTTCTTACCTGTAAAGTCACTGTTGCTTGGCAGAATATTACTTGGAAATAGATAATAACCGTTCCCTGGAAATCTGGTCCCTCTAACAACTCTTTGTTGTGGGTCGGAGAGAGATACATCTGTCCTTTCCACCTTCAAAACATCAAAAACTAGAATTAATTAAAAATTCTAAGAGTATGGAACAAGGAACATATTTTAAGAATACATTTTGAATCACAGTCCGTTTCCCAGATTATTCCCATGTTGTTTAATTGGGTTGAGGTGAAAGCTCAGCAAAATATTACACCAAACATCCAACTGGAGCAGGGAGAATTAGATTTGACATCTTTAGTTACCACAAAAAGAAAGGAAAATGAGCTTGCTGGTGTGCAGAATTGTGCTGAACACTTTTTTATAGTTATTGGTTAACAAAAATTTCATAAAGTCTTTAATGATGATTTTTTTTATTTACATAAACCAATTTTATTGTGGCTTTAACTGTGCAAATAACGTGCTGAAACTGAATTTGCTTAACTTAATTTCTGGAAACCAACAAAAACAAATGCAAAAAGAAAAATCAAGAAAATAAAATGAAAACCTAATCATATAAAGGGTGTACTTTAACACTGTCACCTGGTAAAGTGGGCTTGGTCCATTCAGCTGTCCTGGGGGATCCCAGGTTATGTGAATGGTGCTTTCATTTACCGGATGTAATTGTGGTGAGAGCAGGTTTGTTGGTGCTGGCAGGATAAACAACAGGATAAACAACAAGATAAACAACAAGAACACACTTTTACTGTGAAGACCTAACAAAATACTCTTTATGCAGTCTTCATTTCTGTCCTCAGAGAAGCTAAAACAACTCTGTAGAAGTCAGCTTTGTCACAATCAACATTTCAAATTATAAAATCTTGTTTACAGTTCTATTTTGCTTCACAAATTCAGTTTTCGTTAATCATCTCTGAATTGGACAAAAATAAAGTATTTTTTAATTAAATTGAATGTCCTTTTCAAAAACTCAAAGAAGTTGCAAAGCTGATTTTAGTTGATTTTATGGTAAAACTATACAAATATCAACAGAAAACCAGTTTGTGTAGGGTGACATGCTATGGATTAATGGAGGAAGAACCCTAGTAAGTGATGGAGTGATCTAAAGGTGGGAAAGATGCGTGTGCATTAAGGCTTCCATCCATGTGTTTCTGAGATTCAGTAATCCTCTAAATGTCTGCAGAGGTAAATTAGCTTTTAGTGACACAAGTGGACCGTCTTTGGTGTGAGTTGTAATAGCGCTCTTAAAAGGGAAGTGGACAGTTCTTCTTCGGTGCTTCATCTTGGCACATAAAACCATAAATTACTGCAAATCAATAGCTTACCAGTCTATTGATATTGAGCTACGGGGACATTAGGAACATTGACTACAACAAACATGGGTGAACATGAACCGGGATAAAAGTGATGAAGCATGGTAGCCATGATAGAAACAAGAATAGTCTTTTGGGGCTAATTAGATTAGACTGGAAACCTAAACTCAAACAGTCTACAACTTTTAGCATTTAAAGTCCCACTTTTAATACTTTTCTATCCACTTTAAAAGTGTTTCCAGTGGTCTTTTAAATATTATTATGCAGTTTTTTGTCAAAAAAGAGCATTTTGTGTGACATAGTTCTGCAGAGCGCCAGTAGTTCATTAGAAATTCAACTCTGAGTTGTAGGTGGGGCTGATGGCGCAAAGCACCTCCGTCCTCTCTTCTCCTACTTGTTGCTGACAGCTTGGGACAGGAGCTCGGGAATTGCAATATTGAGCTTAATTTTGTTAATTCGTGTCCATCATTAATACAAAAATACCCCAAAAAATAATTTTATCAATGTGGCCCTTTAAACTATTTCACCACTCATCTAAGATGCTTCCAGGCGGATTCATCAGACCAGTTAAGTCACTTGGATAAGTGGTGAAATCAATTACAACGTAATTAAAATACATTTTTAAAGACATAGTAGGTAGTTTGAATAGGAAAGAGTTCATTCACATTTAGACATTATTAAACTGATATCAAACTCTTGAATTTAGATGTGCATAGTGTCAAATTTCTAAAGCAATACACAATACAGTATTAAAAGTAGTGAATTTAGGTTTTTATCAGGTTGTGAACAGTAACACATGAATGCAGGCAATTAATGAAAACGAATGAATGCATTAATATTAATTAACGCAAATTAATCACACTTCACAAATTAAGAGTCTTCCGCTTTGCCTCAGACGGTTCAGGATTCCACAGCGTGCGTTAAAACACTTTGTAGGGTATTATCTCACTTATACCATGGTCACTTACAAAATACTTAAATATTCAACCGGCTTTCAGTACTTTATTCTTACTATTTTTCTTGGTCTAGATAGATTTTTCACAAAAAGTGAACTATTTGATCGATAGTCAGGCACATTGTCATGGTAACATGACGACGTGGCGCTGAGTCTCAACTGCATAAATTACACTTCTGGTTTAACACTTGATAATTCAAAAAATTTCAGACAGTAAAAGTGAAGAAAACATTTTCTCTCTGGCCTAATTGTTGTTCAAAATCCACATATTGTCATAAAATGTATCTAGTAAAACTTTGCAATAATTGGGATTAATCACAATCCAAAAGTGTGATTAATCTGAATAATTATTTTTATTGATTGACAGCATTAATTCAAAATAAAAGTCCTAAATGTACAGTTTTGTGTGTAATTTCACATTTTTTTAGATAATAAGTGGTTGGCAAATACTGTAACAAAAAAAAATTGATTGCGATTAATCGCAATTATTTTTTTCCCAGGTTTGCGATTAATTAGTTAATTTAAATTAATCTTGAAAGGTTTTCTAAATTCTGGACTCTGCTTCAAATTATGACAGATCCCATTTGATGAAACCCACTTGCTCTGTCGTGAGTTAGCTAAATCACACGCACACGCATGCACACACAAGGTTAACAGTCCACCAGAAAGGTTAATTTTAGCTGCCGACATTGTAATGGAGCAGCTAAATCACGGGCCAGTTCCCAGGAGCAACTGTGCATGTGTGTGTGTGTGTTTCCTGTTTTTACAGCAACTGACATGTCTTAACAGGCTCTTAGCGTATAGTTACACCACGCACATAAGCACGCCACTTATTGACATCGTGATCCCTTGCCATGCATATTTCTTTTCTCAAGAAGGGCCTTAGGCCAATTATGCATAAATCAATAAAGTTCCTGTTCTGTTGAGTGGCGTTACAGTGTGTGCGTGTGTGCTTGTCTCTTTGTGTGAATATCTTGTAGAACAAGCAGTTATGGATGTAGGATACATAAAACATCACCATCAGCCCCTGATTAGCCACTCACTTTACTCAGTGATCGATAACTTTGTGGGAAGATACACACATTGAAACAACTGCAGATGCATCATCACACATGGACCGAGCTCTTTTCCTCGTCTCCTTACGTCCTCCTCCGTGAGCACTAATCTTTAGTCGTGTGCTTCGGTGTAATTCCAGTGGTATTACAGATGTTGGCTGCTCACTTATAGCAGATGTGAGCTGGCTCTAATGGCCTAGCGGTACCCAAGTTACAATTCATCACTGCATCTGGAGCGTACTAAAGTGCATGCTGCTGCAACTACTCGTCTTTGAAATAGTTTGGCTTACAAGATCACAGGATGATCAATACGTCCTGACCCAAAACAAAACTCAACACAAATTGAATAATGCTTGAAATGATTTACTAAGGAGTAAAGTTGAAAAAGAGACAGGATTGGAACATTTCACTAGAGGTTGGGATAATCTAAAGCTAATCAGCTTGTCTAAACAAGACCGCTGCAGTTATTTATTTATTCATTTGAGAATATCCTTGGTGGCATATTTGGGTCAGAACAAAGGGGAAAGATAAAATTAAATCGTCTTTCAAGTCTATTGGTAGAAATTGTTCAAAATATAGGTAAAAAGAAAGAAAATGTGTGATATTAAGCAGAAATGTTTAAAGAAAATCCAGTGAAGTAACACATGACACTTAAACCATTATTTGATTAACAAAAGGAGAATTTCAGCCAAATTTACACTTGAGACATAAGGCATGTTTGCTACTATATAAAACAAGTGTGATTATTAAAATACAATAAAAAGTCAATAGCCCAGTATAATTTGTTGTATTATTTAAAATAACTTTTGCATTTAAAAAATACTGTTAGTCTGTAAAATTAACAAATACACTGTCTACAGGTTAAAAGAAAAAAGGACACTAACAAATAATATTGTTTACAGGGTTGTCAACATTAATGTGTTAACACACAATTAATTATAAACAATTAATGTGTTAATATTTATTGATGCTAAATAATTAGCAAGCAACCGCCTTCCACCGGTTCAGGCTTCCACGGCGTGCGTTCATTTCTGATAAAGCACCCTTTGTCGGGTACTATCCCGCTTATAACATGGTCACTTACAAAAGAAATAACTATTCAATCGATTTTTAATATTTCATTTTTTGTATTTTTTAGGTTTATATCACTTTTTCACAAAAAGCAGACAATTTGATAGGTCATGTGGCCCATAAACATGGTTATGAAAAGAATGGGATTTAAAGGTAAAAAGAGAAAAAAATTATGTTTATATTTAGCTAAAATATAGAATTTAGTGATATTGTGAATGAATATGATTGAAACTTTTTATATTTGTGTTAATACCGGTGAGGCCATTGCAAAGGTCAAAGGGAGCACAGCTGGTGAAGCAAAGACAAATATTTTAGAATCGTTTTTGTTTTACCTGCAGGTAAAGTCCGGCCTGTGCTGGGCTGACTGCTGATGCAGCCTGTTCTTGTACAGAGAGTGACAGTAAAGTTGTAGACGTGGAAAGGCTTCAGTCCTTTCACTACATACATAGGGGGGGATGATTGTTCCACTCGGTGTAAGACCTGACAACCAGAAACAAGGATGGTAGAAAAAATACAAATGAAAAGATGACACAGAACCATCTGCATAAAGAAAACTCAATAAAATATCACAAAGACATACATAGTCTCCTAACATGAAGCAGAGCATTAAACTCAACTTTAGCAAAATGTATTCAAGTTATTACTTCAAAAGAAAGATGAGTGAACTCACCTTACTAACGACTGGAGGAGCGTAGGGATTGGTTGTCTGCAGAGTAAGCAAGTTAACCTGGTACTCTTTTACCTCTCCTCTAGCAATCAAACCTTCACCCTCAGTATTGTTCCAGGTCACTTGAAGACTTGTAGCAGACAGTGCTGACACCTCTGGGGGGGCAACAAACTCTGGGACTAGAAAAGATGAACACAAATAGAGAAAAATATTTTTTTAATTTATTTCATAGATTTAATTTGGTGGAAGTGCTACAGATCAAGTGATCCTCTTAGAACTGATAGTCTCAAACATTCAAGCTTTTGGAGATTAGGCTGAATTTTCTCAAAATATTAGAAGGCCAAATACTTTTTTTTCCACATTCATCCCAACATTCATCCCACATTACTTGATACGATAATTGTACTTTTGGTCTTTAGTTTTGTCTAGATGGAGCACTAAACTAGCATAGAATTTTTTCTGTTTACCTCATATTATGACAAATGCCAATTTCATTAATGGAAAGATTGACTGTATTAAAAGTCATTTCTTAACTCCCAGTTAACACTAAGTAACATCAATGACACATGTTAACACCTTTTGTTCCAAATGTGTTGCTTTACCATAGCTGGACCATCTAAGGCTACAGGCCCCTTCATGCTATCTGCTGCTGTTTACTGTAATGTCTCAGGCTATGTTAGACGCTGTTGATTGGCTTGAAGTTATGCCTGTTTCTGTCAACATCAGATGCAGCTGACTGAGCGGTGGAGAAATGGGCCATACATCTGCTTCCCGCTCTGACAGGTGAGATGAGGCACAGCAACAGAGCTTGGCTTACAAGCAACCACTATGGATGATTTTCTGCTCCGATGTCACCCCAAACTGGAGCCAATGCCCTGTTCATCAACCATGTGCATTGGCTGAGAGACAAAGATGGCTGTGTCCTAGAAGAAGGCGGCCCTTTGCTAGGGCAGTTAAGTATGCTAGTTTTCGTTCTTAGTGGTCTTTTAATTACGATTATGCAATTTTTAGCAAAAAATTTTAGAAATCTGTGTCGGTTTTTAAGACATATTTCCTGCAGAGAGCAGAAGCTCGATAGAAATTTGCCTTTGAATTGTGGATGGAACAGTTGGAGCAAAAGTAACTCTACATTGATATCCCAGCGTTTCTTAGTTTACATGCTCTCCCATTATCTTCACAACCACAAACTAACTTTAACGTACGGTTCCTGACCAGCTTGTCATTCATCTGGTTGCACGAACGTGCGTTTCTCTGGCAGATCTCCTTAGTTCAGGATATATTTACTATTATCAGAGCTTATTCAGGTATCATTTCCTATTGGAACTCTTGTGCATTAAAGCTGGGAGATGTAATCCACTCAACACACCTGTGCTCACATTTGTTGCTGGCTTTTTAAAAGGAAAACTAGGTTAAGGAGAAATTAGTTTGTTTTTTGGCAACAGCTACAACACTATGGAGAGTAAAATTACTGAAAAAAGTGTTAAAACATTAACTCTTACTGAAGTCCCACCTTGATCGCTAGTTCAGACACTGAAAATGAGCCAATTAGAGTAAGTTCATTAAGAATATAAGAAACGGTGAAAATCAATACTTTGTGGACATTAAGTGAATTTTATGGATTTGAGTGTCCTTTAATCCTATGGTTGTGATGGCCACAATTACACGACAGATAAGAGAGAAAGATTCTTTATTCCACTTTTCATGGCGTCTATCTGTGAAATGTAGTGTGAAATGTGATTCAGAACAGACATCACCACTGCCATATCCTTCTCCTCTGTACAGCACCTCCATGTGCAGAAGGAAAACTGGAACGCATTTCACATCCAAAATTGTGTTATCATATGCTTATTATCCAGACACACAGCTTAGAGTGATGTTGGAGGCAATCATTTAGTCCTGATGAGCCATATCATCTCTTTGAAATTCAAACACCTTAATGAGGTTCCCCTCCCCCACTTAGAAATTTACTTTCCTTCCCAGGATCCTCTCTTGTAAATAATTTAACAAAATATTTTTATTTATTATCACAGATATTATATCATTGCTTAACCACCCCACGTACAAACCTCCTTCCTCAGTGTGTGCTGTGGTCCAATCTGACGCGACACTTCCTGCACTATTGATGCTCACAACTCTCAGCTGGTAGGTCGAAAACGCTTGCAGTCCTGCAATAATTGTGGTGCTTTCGGGGGGCGATGCTTCGCTTCTATTGACTCGCGCCTTTTCCAAGGAGACACTTGGATCCAGCCAACCGGAACTGTAGAAAACTCTTCTCGGAACGGCAAGAGTTGAGAGGTTCTGAGGGTCAAGTGGCCCACGAAGGAAGACCTCATACCTTGTGATAACACCTGTAGAAAAGAAAAAGAGAATCATAGGATTCCAAAATGAATACTTTGAAGAAAAAAAAATTGAAAAAAATAATGTTTTTGGTGTGTACTGAGATAAAAAAAAAACAGATTTTGAAAAAGACTAAATGTGGAGCAAAAGCAGTCTAAAAACAGAAAAGTCAACAGCTATATAACAAAAGAGAAATGTAGGTTATAGAGCTTTGTTTGATACTGAGCCTAGAGACATTACAAAGCTCAGTGGATTTACAGAGGGCAGTTCCAGTTCACTATCTTAGTGTGTGCAGGTGTGTGTGATGACGACAATGCTGATGGATTCTCATACATCCTCACTCAAAAAATAAGCTGTCAAGTAAGATATCAGTAATCAATAACTTGGATTAGGTGCACTTTGTGAGCATTTTTTTCTTTTTTTTATTATTGCTGCAAAAATGTTATTTTTTTATTTGAATACATTGCAATTTAATGCCAATATGAGTGCATTTGCTGCAGTATGAATGAGTATATAGTTTGTTGTAAATTTGTAAGCATTAAACCAGGGGTACTCACACTTTTTTGTCATGTGAACTACTTTAAAAGGCTGGTTTTAAAATGGATCAGACAATTACTTTGAAAGAAATGGATACTGAACTATAAAAAGTATCAAAACAGCTAACAGGCTTTACTTGTCACAGACAATAAAAAAAATCTCTTTTTGTAGTCTTCAAAGTACCAAACCAACATCCTGTTACTACAGAAATACTTGATTCCAGCTTCATTTTTTTTTTAATTAAATTTAATTGAAAAATGTTTAGTCATATATAGTTAAAATAAATAAATCTAGTCTTTAAAACCCTTGACTTGTTGCTTTGAAAAAGATGTTCATAGGAATAAAAAAAAACTATTTATTTAAAGTGTTTTTGTACCATTGGGCTCCCTGGGAGGCTCCCAGGAAACATGGAGGGTATGAGGTCCAGCGGCGGTGACCCTGGGGGCAGGCTGGTTTTGTGGCAGAGCAGCGGCAGTCAGAAAAGACAATGGGGCACTAGAAGTACAACCCCCTGAGGAGCATGCCTGCAGACAAGGTAACAACTTGTTAGATTTATTGTTACAGATGCTTATTTAGAGGAAAAAAATGGTGACAAGACGTTTCTAAAATATCTTAAATAACTATTTTGCTTCACTATCAATATTTGATGTAAAAATGTTGCGCATTTCTATACTTACATCTAAAACTGCAGTGTACTGTGTGAATGGCTTTAAACCAGTTGCTACAGCTTGTGTTGATAGTCCTGTGTAGTGAACCACAGGGTCAGCTCCATGCAGAGACTCTGACGTGGACAACACAAACCTATGGGGGGAAAAAAAGAGTGAGATTACTTTTATTTCAATCAAGTCTACAAAAGTCTCAAGTGTTCATAAGTTCAAGTTGAAGCATAAAGGTCAGATAAAAATATGCAAATTGTGCAGAATTTAAACTTGCACTCTTTTGCTTGATTTAGACATACAGTAGTCATTTAGCAAACAATTTTATCCATAGCAACTTGCAGTCTGAAAACAAATTCTAAGTAGAAAAATAAAATAATCCCAGTAAATGTCTAATTGATAATAAATTTAAATTCTTACTTTTCAACTGGGCCCGTATCGTTCCTCTGCGTTCTCCAACTAAAGGTAGCACTGGTTGGAGCTGGTCTTCCCAGCAGGTTTACATGAAGATCATCAGCTTCAGGCGGTGAGCTTAAAGTCTGATACGAAGCTGAGCCACTGATTGTCTCCCCAGCCACATTGGATGTTATAAGCCAGTAGGTGTAGTTGGTATAAGGGAACAAACCGGTGTCTTCAAATGATTCGGGAGCTTCAAAATAAGAACATTTGTTTGTATGAACTTTGGAGTTCAGAACAGGTTTTAAATTAAAGCTGCTACACATGGATAACTCACTGAAAGGGTGGAAACTTTGGATGGTTTGAACTGACTGCCCATCTCTGAGGAGAGTGTAGTTAAGTTTGTGGGAGTTTGGGGAGTCAGGAGGATTCCAAGAGAGGTGGATGGTGGAATAACTGAGGGCAAAGCCTAATGGTGCAGGCTGCTGGGAGGGTGCTGCACACAGAATAAAGGCAGGCACAAATGTTAACACACACAAAAAAGAAAAAAATAATTTTGATATGATTTATCAGTATGAGTGGTGGAGTTCGACTTAGAATAATATGTAAAACACACCTTTGCTGCAACCAAAGAGGTTCTCGGGATCCAAATGACTTGCTCCAGGCTGGCATGAATCACACTTGCCTCCAGTTACCAGGAGCTTACACACACAAGCGCCTGTGTCAGGATGGCAGGAACCATTGACGCTGCCCGCCTGGTCGCATGCACAAGGCTGACATCTGCTCATGAGACAAAGAAAAACTTTTGAATATGGTTTTGTTGTGTAATTCTGTCTATTTTTGCCTACAAGTATCTATGTTTGGACATGTAGATATCAATAATAAGGAAAAACTTCAACAACTGTCTGCATCTTTCTGCTTTCTGGAGTCAATAATTGCATTTTGCATGTTTTGCATCTGCTAGAACACGGGTGGGCAAACTTTTAGACCTGTGGGCCACAAAGGGCTCTAAAATTTAACAGGAGGGCTGGACCATAAGTAGATGTGTTGAGTGTGTTTGTAATCTACTTAATGCGAGAAAGAAACAACATGCATGATGGATTAAAACCCGGCTTTAATTTAATAGAAGATTGCTTTAAAACTGAATTTTTATGTGTTTATATTTCAAAATTTGTGACTTTAGAGCCAATTGCACAATTGGATTAGTGTTCCAAGGGAAAAAATGCAAACTTATAAAAGTGCCATGTTCATGTGGTGTTTGAATGATGGGAAAAATGCCAGTCAGAGTCAAAAAATACACATGAACGCTGGAAAAACAGCAAATCTTCCAACACCAGATGAATGCAGGATAATTTTCTACACCTATAGACAAAGGTCAATGTATTCGTCATGTACCATCTAGGACAGGGGTCACCAACCTTTTTGAGACTGAGAGCTACTTCATGGGTACTAAGTCACACGAAATAACACGTTTAAGTTTGTCTTTGTCCCATTTTCACTATATTGAACCATGTTTATCAATTGTGTAAAGTTAAAGTAAAATTAACTCATACATTTTTACACAAATTTTGTCACATTTTGAACAAATCTGCAGCATTTTTAACAAAATAATCTTTGAACTGGAGTAGAATAAAACATTAATATGGATATATAATTTATTTCAGTTTGTCAGGCCAGATAAATGGTTAAACGGGTCATATATGTTGCCCGGGTCACAGTTTACCCATCCCATCTGCCCCATACATGTTAGAATCTACATGTAAGGCTAAACGTTTAGAAACAGCATGAGTGGTCGCTGGTCTTGCATGAGTGCACAGATGTTCAGGATACACTGTAACTTCCAAGTGAGGGTAAATGTGTGTCCCGACGTGTTGGGCCCACTCCTTAACACTGTGAGACCCTCGCTACCATTTTCCCACCCTCCACCCTGTAGCTGTGAAACTAACTTCACAGAAGAGGCATTCCCTATTAGAGTTGTCAAAGAGCGTGCAGATTCATGTGTGTCAGTCATCATGTTTTGGTCACTGGTGTGGTGTTACCCTCTCAAGGGCCGGACAGTGGGTGATCTTCCGGCCAGCTACCTTACACCTTCACACACACATGCATTTGGAAAAGTGTATGTGCACATGCATACGACACTGGGCAAGTGAGAAGCTGCATGTTACTAGCACTCCTAGACATTGTCCATGTGTTTTTATGCGATTGCCTTCTGTGTTCAAATGTATCTCACACATGCCAATGCACTTTTGGTGCTCCTCTCATGAGAAGTTGCAAATTTGTCCTGTCAACTGCTGCACAGACTTGAAGACATGATGCCATAGTGACTCGACCTTCACTCTTTCTCCCAAGGAGAAACAAAACACCAACATTACACCCAATCTTTTTTTTTTGATTACAGATCCCAAATGTTGAGTTTGTCTGTATTCAGGCCCCCCTAATTTCTATTTTAATTACTATATTTATTTTTGGTTTCGGACTTGTCAGAAAATCATTGTGGTCAGCTTTGTTGCTCGCAGTCTGTTTTTCAAGATATTTTTTAAAATATATTTTTTCTGTTTTTTTTTTATATAATGTTTTTACGTTTTTTTGTAAATTTTTTTTTTCTAAATTTGTTATATTTTTTTTCTAATTTTGGCCACTCACTTAAATTTTTTTCTGATTTTTGCTGAATTTTCTGATTATTGATATAATTTCTTTCATATTTTTGCTAAAACAAAATTCTAATTTTTTTTAGTATTTCAACAGTTGTGAGAAGAGCAGTGAAAAAGTGCAGTTTCATACTCTGGCTGTAGCCCATTTTCTGCATCACCACAGACAAAAACACAGTTCACACTGGTCAATAAAACTAAATCCAACATTTTGTTCTGTAAAGTTTGTGGATTAGAAGTAAGTAGGAAGGACAAATTAGACTGGAGATTTTGTTATGAGCACATAAAACGGATCAAATCTATGACACGGACACATTTTAACAGCAGGTCATCTTTTAGTTTTCATGTGCAAATGAGGTTAGTTAGTTTGTAGTTC
Organism: Oryzias melastigma; assembly: GCF_002922805.2. Lineage (NCBI taxonomy): Eukaryota > Metazoa > Chordata > Actinopteri > Beloniformes > Adrianichthyidae > Oryzias > Oryzias melastigma. The sequence goes on from NC_050514.1 coordinate 22,304,561, forward strand.
TTTGCTTTTGTAGTTCTTAAAAATATTAGAAAATCACAGAAAAATTGAACTAAAATCACCAGTTTTTTTTTAAGTAACATGCTTCCATAGATTAGTAAATAAATACATTTTAAACAAAACTGCATATCTGTATATTAGTTTGAGGAAAATTGAAAATTGTAAAAAAAAATAATACAAAAAAAACAAAAAACTTTAGCTTCATGATGCATCATGATGTCAACATCAAAATCTGCAGCCGTCACTTGACATCTGACAGACAGGAAGAATGAAGACATCATCCAATCCCTCTGTCGTCCTTCCTGTCTCACCACTGTTGCATAAAGGCTACTGGTGCCAAAAAAATCCCCTCTTTAATTAAAACAATACTCAGTCTTATATTACAACCCTCATATCCATGACAGTTGAGTGATGTGCTGTAAATGACTGTTCAGTTAATATGATACACACCTCTCAACGCAGAATGTTGCTAAATTGTGCATGTAAGTACTTTGTCCATAGGATAGATTTACATCCTTCCAACTGAATCGCCTCATTATTTATGGAAACTCAAAACTCCGTCTGCTGCCAAAGGTTCACGTCAATGCTTGAACACATTTGTTTGTATAAAGTATTACTTATGCTCTGAGTAAATAATTGAAATGAAGTGGTGATTGACACAAGAGAAATGTTTGAGATGCCACTTTGCCATCATGTAAAGAAAAAAAAAAACCCTTAAACCAGTCACTATGAACCAGACCAGAGAAATCTATTTACAGACACAGAAAAAGACATTCCAGAAGATCAAAAAATGGAATGATGGAAAAGGGATGTATTTCTTGAGTATTTGTTACGACAGAATTCCAGGAAGCAGAGATGAAAAAATGGTGAAAGAGATGTGTGAGTTGTGATGTTTCTTATGTCTGAAAGGTTTTTAAGAACATAAGTTAATTGCTGGTATAGAATGCTGGTTAACAAAGAATCTACAGACCGTGTTTAAAAGCTAGGTTCAGATGTGTGGATATCAATGTTACTGATCATATATATATTTTTTTATTTAAAACAGCCAACACAACAACATGGTTACTGTCATCCATAAATATTGAATAGAGTTCACATTCTTAAGCTTTTTGAAGCAAACTTGAAATAGTTAAAATGCTGTATATAATATGTGATGAGCCTAAACTTTTGTTTTCTTCAGTCATCATAACATACTTCACAATTCTTTTGCTTTTTCTAGTAACTTTTTTTTTTTTTGGTTTGAAGGAAATCAGATAATCTTTATTTTAAAGATCAACATTTAAACTGTGTTTTATTCTTAATGGGAATATTTTCCAGAGAATTATTCTGACCTTCTAAAGACAAAAAATAAATAAATAAGATTATGTGTTACCATCTAACTCATTATTTATTAAATTAAGATTATTGCAATTTTATGACATTGTTAACTTTAATACTTTCCATTTTATGTATATTGTAAATAGGAAATTCATTTGTTTAATGAAAAGATACATAAAAAGAAAAAGTAAATTTAATCTGAAAAGGAACTAAATATTATTCTACCCAAAACACAGAATACTCTTAAGGAGTAATGTGTATCACTATATGGAGTAAATAAA
>NC_050514.1:22308313-22308897 GCF_002922805.2 Oryzias melastigma
CTCTGAGTAAATAATTGAAATGAAGTGGTGATTGACACAAGAGAAATGTTTGAGATGCCACTTTGCCATCATGTAAAGAAAAAAAAAACCCTTAAACCAGTCACTATGAACCAGACCAGAGAAATCTATTTACAGACACAGAAAAAGACATTCCAGAGGATCAAAAAATGGAATGATGGAAAAGGGATGTATTTCTTGAGTATTTGTTATGACAGAATTCCAGGAAGCAGAGATTAAAAAATGGTGAAAGAGATCTTCATGTGTGAGTTGTGATGTTTCTTATGTCTGAAAGGTTTTTAAAAACATTATTTTTTGCTGGTATAGAATGCTGGTTAACAAAGAACCTACAGACCGTGTTTAAAAGCTGGGTTCAGATGTGTGGATATCAATGTTACTGATCATATATATATTTTTTATTTAAAACAGCCAACACAACAACATGGTTACTGTCATCCATAAATATTGAATAGAGTGTACATTCTTTAGCTTTTTGAAACAAACTTAAAATAGTTAAAATGCTGTATATAATATGTGATGAGTCTAAACTTTTGTTTTCTTCAGTCATCATAACATACTTCACAATT
>NC_050514.1:22309203-22352974 GCF_002922805.2 Oryzias melastigma
TAATCTGAAAAGGAACTAAATATTATTCTACCCAAAACACAGAATACTCTTAAGGAGTAATGTGTATCACTATATGGAGTAAATAAATGTAAAAAAATTAAGCACAAAAATAAAAATGCCACAACAATACCACGTTTTATAAACTACATTGAAAATAGTATAATTAAGTTCTACAAATCTATCTAGTATAAATAAAAACTAGTCATACCAGAGGTATTGTGTTCATTCTGCACTCCTGGTTGATGTTTGGAATTGTAAATTTTTGTACTTTCTTTCCCCCAATCTTCTCTCCTTGTATCTTAAATCGGCAGAATGTTTTGTGTTTTTCTTTTTTACTAATTGATTTATTTGTTAAAATGGGCAGACAATAGAAGTGTTTCGTCTTTCTGTCCCATTTTCATTTTGTTTTCATGTTTGAGTTTGTAAGTCATGGTTGTATTGTAAGATTTTTTTCTTTTATTGAATAAAAAGGAAAAAAAAAATAAGGATCGATCCTATTATGAAAAACAGATGAATTAAACTATTTGGTTTATCCCAACAAACTGTAATTCCACCATTGAAGAGCCAGTTTGTCCTTGTTTACTTGTACTTTTGTTGACTTGTATAAAATATGTGGTTAAGTTTATGTAAAAACCTCACATAATGGATACGTTTCAGATGTGGTGCTAAACTGTGTGGAACAAAGTAAACTTTTGTGTACCTGCCCAATCCCGGGTTGAACCCAAAGAACATCTCAACACACTGATCACAGCGTTGTCCTCCCACAGAGGAATCCGCACACACACACTGTCCAGTTTGGATGTCACAGTCACCACTTGAAGCTCCAGTTGGATGGCAGTCACACTCCAAACACAGACTGTGGTCTGGAGAGAGGTGAAATCCTGGACACACATGGCAAACAATAAATTTGCAGTTACATGCACTTTCTTTGTTTTTCATTTTTAATATTTTCTTTAACTATTTGGCTTTACTTTAAGATCAGAAAATTATTTTTTCCCCAAAAATTATTCATTGTTTATCTTCAGAATTGTTTTTATTTCTATAAAATGACAGGGCAGCGACACAGGTGGAGTCTCAAATATAGAAGTCTGTATTCATAAAGTATTGCTCGTCATTTATTGTTGTAAATTAAATTCAAGTCAATTAAACATAAAGGGGTTTACAAAGAAAATCAAATTCTAAAAAATATAAATTAAATATGTTTTAGCAATTTGCCAGTTTTATCTCAGCATGCGCAGACATACTGGCTGCTATAAGCTGACAGAGCAGTATTGGAACTCTAAGTGTCTTGCAATATTAAAATAAAATAACACAAGTGGAATTTACAGCCAAAATGTACGTAACATGTTTACTTTAAAATTGGGACAAGAAAATAAGAAGAAGGGTAATTTTACCCCTAAAGAAACAAGAAAATGTGACATTTAACATATTTTTTATTCAAAACCGGAAACAAAAAAAGGTTTAAAATGCAAAAACTGATCACTCCAACAAAGAATCATGCTTTTTGCTACACTTTTGTGAAGCAGAATATAATTGTCATCCACTTTAGCTGATTACCTGGTCGACAGTTCCTGCAGTCCTTTCCGTGGCGTGTTGGAACACAAACACACTGCCCTGTGGTGCTGTCACAGACTGAACCCGCCACTGTTCCTCGAGGGTCGCAAATACACGGAGCGCAGCCTTGAGATAAAACCTCTGTCAAGGTACAACAACACATCAGAAGACAAAAAAACTTAAAAAAAGATCTTAACTTCCTAAATAATGCTAGACAATTGCAGATGAGGTGATGCAGGTTGTACCGGAGTTCCACATTTTCTTACCCTCCATGTCGGAACTCTTGTTGTAGTAGTTGGATGCACACTTGTTGCACTGCACTCCCTCTACCCCCTCCTTGCATGGACATTGTCCAGTCATCGTATCACAAACGCCCTCTGCCACAGTTCCACTGCTGTCACAAACACATGGAAGGCAACCCAGGGAATTCCGCTGCTCCAGGGTGTGGTAACCATGGCGGCAAGAGTCGCAGTGATGGCCGGTTACATGTTCCTTTAAAAGAAAAATGTGTGTACAAAAGAGAAACAATAATGGAAAGAATAAAAGTCTAACTGTAGCAACACCATAGGGAAATGAGTTAACTGTGCCCTAAACTTGTACATCTATAGACTTCATTACAAAAACAACATTTCTAAACTTGATTTGCTGCTTTTGCAAACTTTAAAAAGTATTACAGGTATTTTTCTTAAAAAAAATGATACTTTCCTTTGAGTTGAGCAAATTGTTTAGCTGTGAAAATAGTTTTGAAATGGAAAAAACATTCAGCCTAAATGTAGTATTTTAAAGTGTTGTTTGACCACTCTAATGTTCCACTTTAAATGCAACAGACTTGTAATGTCTGTGTAAGTTTGAAAGGGCATTCTAATTTCAGAGGTCAAGAACTCCAAGCTTAATCTTTGGTCAAATATATACCAAAATGCCACAGTGCAGCGACCTAAATGCCAGTTTCTTTTAACAAATTTGGCAGATGACTACATGGGGGTCACAGGGTGTAATTTGTAATCAGGAGGTGGCTGTCGAGGTTTAAAGAAAAAACTCAAATTAAACGCAAAAATGTGAGATGTTATTTACTCTAAAATGCAGTTTATGGAAGCTGATGTCAAACAACATAACAGAAGGATTGGAGAAGGGATACATGCCTTACACACACACTGTCCCGTGTACGGATCACAGTCCGTTCCAGGTTCCGTCCCACTGCGTGAACAGTTGCAGGTCGAACAGGTTCCCTCCGTCCTTAAACCATACAAGCCACGCCCACAGGAGTCGCACCGGCGACCTCCGACCCCAGACTTGCACTCACACTGGCCCCTTTCAGGCTCGCAAAACAGACTAAGAGAACCAAGAGGGTCACAGCCGCACAGAATGCAGCCTTCCGGGTGGGAAAGGTTCCAAAAACCAAACTCACAGTGGTCACACGTAAGACCTGAAAAAAAGGTAGAAGTAGGAAATTACAAAAAATTAAAAAAGAAAAAAAAATGTTTGAATTTTGGAGTGGAAATTAGAAGAGCATCTATTACAGGAAACAAGAGCTAATTACTGTTTAATTGCTCATAGAGTTGTTTTCAGCCTGTCTGTGTGCATGCACAAGTGTGTGTTGAAGTTTAACTTGTTAATAAAGGGAGAGCAAGAGGAAGGAGAGTAAGTGAATATAACTGCCTTCATTAGACTCAAGCCCTCTAAAAATGATGGATCACTCACCTAAGGCCAAACACTTAATTTTACCTCACAAAAAATTAATCAATAAATAAATTAAACTCCAATATAACCAGAGAGAGGAAAAGGAGGAAAACAAGAGACAAAGATTGCTTATGAACATATTTATCATCATAGTTAAAAAAAATAACAATTTTGACATATCAGCAGAAACCGTGTCTGCTTGATGAAAATGTATAATTTAAAAACAATGTGTTAACATACTGTAGGGTGAAATAAGGAAACATTTAATTGGTCTGATTTAAATCATATTATTTCTTAATTGTGTTTCATTCAGATAACATCATACAGACAAATGTACGGCGTTGTATGTTTCAGTGGTACTACGCAGTCTAGCTAGTTAAACTATGTCATGAAGTGTGTGTGTGGCTTATTTGAATATGCCATACGTATTCCATGACAGGCAATCTATCCCTAAATGGTTGCCTGGGGGCCATGCAGCCACCACAGCCGTTTATGAGAGAGCACATGTTCAAATGTGGGTGGCTATGAGTGTGTGTGCACAGATTAATAGAAACATTCCAGTACAACCATGTTAGTGCAAGTGTGTGTGTCTATCTGTGTGTGCTGTAGACACTCTGTAATTCCCATGGCCCGCCCCTTTTAATGATTTTACAGTTAGGACCATATTTCTCCCCAAAGATTATTTTTCACAATGGTGTGGTGATGATATGTCCCTTAGCATACAGAAGTTAACCACTTGCACACTCTGTGGTCATGAATAAGTGTTAAAAATGAGGACCTTGGGGCTGAATTTGATATTTTTTTTTCAATTTTGTGCTTTTATAAAGCTACTAATGTTTTTTTCCCCACAATTTCCTAAAATTTGTTTTGAAAACTTTTGAGAAATTGAATTAAATAAGAATATGTCTTCTACAACAACACAAAGGGGAAACTAAAAGGTCAATAAAAAGGGATCAAATTGAGAAGTTCAGAGAATAGATGATTGTAGTAAAATATAATAAATCAGAAAAAAAAATACATTTAGTGTTATATGGTGTCCATGTGGCTTGTGTGTGCAAATGTGTGTGTGCTTCCAGGACATGGCTAGGCTTTTCATCAGGAGCCAGCTGGTTAACAGGCTCATGCATCACCATTTCAAACACTATTATGTACACACTGCACTCTGGCACCTTGTTATGAGTGTGTGCGCGTCTCTCCGTGTGTGTATCTGTGTCTGTGTGCGCACATTTCAATTCCATCCCTCTGAAGCATGCTTGCCATTGCTCGACTCAAAGTATCAGCTTGGCGGTAATAAATTGCCATAATCAAATCTCATTTCTGAAAAATACCTGTGGGAGCAACCAAACAAACAAGGATGGAAAAAACGAAAATGAGTCTTGTAAGAAGAAGTGTGCAAAAATACAAGGGGCTGCAGCAGTTTGTTTTAATCAACTTGGCATTGAATTAGAGAATTAAATAGCAGCTTAGTCCTCGACTGCATCGGGGCACGCACAAACACACACTTTTCTGTGTGCGCACAAAGACACTCCTACCAAAATAAAAGTGAATACACACTTGACTATTCATCTCTTTTACAAACACACATACACACACAAACGCAATGGGCTCAGTTGCATACACATGCACAACTTAGGCCCTTGATGGCGAAGCTTAGCAATAGGCATGATGCGTTGAGTTGAGGAGCGTTGGCCAGTTTTGCATTTCATATGAGCGTGGTCTTCAAAGACACACAGGGGAGAGAGTGAAACCATTTATCACAAAGAGAGGCACAACGGCTGGAAGCACCGCCGGCAGAAAAGCCTGTTTATTTTGGCTGCCACAAGACTTTGGTGTATGGGTGTGTGTGTTCATCAGTGTGTGCATGCTTGCTTTGTCTTTGTCAATGTAAAAAGAAGCAACACATTAGTGAAACTTGAGTAATAACTAAGGAGAAGTTAAGACAATCGAGTTAGATTAAGTTAATTTAACAGGAGCGTCTATGATTTCTAAGTTATTACCATTCATATCCTTGGAAAATATTGAATTTTATTCCACCAAGATGTTCCTAAGGAAATCAAGTGTTTTTCCAATAGGGCAATAACTAAGACAGTATAAAAGAAGCATCTTTGTTGACAAAAAAAACCCCAACATTCTCAGCCTTTTGGAACATTTGAACAAAATGTGACTTGTTAAAATGATCAGGGTTGTGACTATTTTAGAGATGCATTGTATGTGCTTAAATTCATACAATTTCAAAATAAAATATAGAAAAAGAAATATGTGAGGATTCTCTCCTTTTTTAAGTTAACTGGACTTTAGCTAAAATGTCCAATCTGGACAGATGGGACAGAGAGTTTGAAAGACGAGTCGAGGTATCTATCAACGTCAAAACCCAGAGGACTTCTCGTGAAGACCCACTTCCATTAAAATCACGTTTTTTGGTCTTTATAACATGTTCTTTGGGCATTTTCTCATAATGGGGGGACACACAAATAAAATTAAGCTAAAAATAGCATTTATCAGTAATTATTTTTTCAAATTGTTGTTAATCAGGAGCAGATGAAATAATGCGCTTGGAAAAGTTTGTAGGTGTGACGTCAAAGCTGAAAGCTCCCTGCTCCACTTCATTTTGATGCATCCGCTTGTAGACAAATAGTTTCATTTATGTCTTAATTTTCTTTGTCTAAACATGCATCTGACTCAAAACCGTACGGCTGGATAGCTCTAATGTTTATCACCATTTTTGTTGCACCACTAATGTTTGATTGGGGTTGTGAGGGGCTGTAAGCTAGTGGGAGATCAACTTTTAAAGCGCAGTTGCCTTGAAGAACAAAATCATGTGATAGAACATAAACCTGAACCTATCAAAGAACTCACCTGTGACATGAGGTTTACACTGGCACTGTCCTGTGTTTTGATCACAGCTTGGAACTTCTCCTGACGTGGTGCTAACTGTGCCCAGGTCACTACAGTTGCAGGAAATGCAGCCTTTCGGATCAGAGGAATGCAGACCGTACCAACCAGGCAAACATTCCGTACACTGACGGCCTGTTACTGCGACCTTACACCGGCACTGTCCTCCTATCTGTGGGTGAAAGTCACAGGAAGAGATGAAAACACGCAGTGAGAAGTTCAATCAAAAACTCTTCTGTGGTGTGTCCAGTGTGTAAATTTGTACCTGGGCACACTCTGAGCTACTGTTGATCGTTCCAGCAGTGTTGCAGTTACAGGGCCGGCACACGTCCGCTGAAGACGGATCCGAATCCTGCAGCCTAAAAAAGCCGCTCATGCACTCTTCGCAGTTCTTTCCTGATTGTAAGAGGAAGATGAACAAAAGAAAAACATTGTAACACATAAAAAGGCAGCAAATATGAGCACTTTAGTTCATAAATGGAAAGAGAATTTGCCCAAACATTTGATTAATCTGCATTAAAAAAAACCTACATGAACTTAGATGAATGTGTAAATAAAAGAAAGCCTGTTGAACAGAAAACTGTTTATTTTTCTTTTTGCCAAGTATTAATTCCAATATTGCAAAACACTTTCATTCCAATATAATTAGCATTTTTCTTCTGTTTGAGGCTGTTTTTGTGCATGAACTAGGTATGTAGGAAATGAAAAGGCAGAATCAGAAAACAGATGTCAGGCAGGAGTTTTTGATCTACTTAAAAAAAAAAGAGTAGATGCATAAAGGAATATGATTCAAAATAAAATTGTAAACATACTTGGTCATTTTGATCAGGAATCTCATACATGAACCCACTGATTTAGATGTGAAATATCCTCTGCTGCTATAAACCTCTTGTAAAACAGGTGAGCTAAACGTCATGAATGAAACAGCATTTCTAAAATATAATCACTGTTCTTTACATCTATACATTTCTATAATCTTGAATAATTGTATCTTTTGTCAGACTGCAGGATCACTTCTGTTCCTAGAGTTTGCAAAAGTAGGATAAAGGTAGGATATAACCTTGTGGAACCAATCCCTTACTTTATTTCAGGGGGAAACATCTTCGTTTCTATTGAGACTGTAATGAAAATTTGCATTTTTGATTAAGCTTAAAGTTAAAGTCGGCAAGGTAACCTCATTCTATTGTTTGGGTTAGCCTATAGGCCAAGACTGATGGGAGTAATTTCAGAATGCCATTTTTTTCTCACAATACACTTAATGTCCGTCAGATTTTTTGTTTTTGCTTTTCAAAAAAGTATGAAGAAGTATACTACAAAAAGAGCCGACACAAAAAAATATTTTATCTTTAATTATGGTGAAAGTAGCTCCATCAGACCAGTAAAGTATCAAATGAGTCGACTGATACAGAGATTTTCGATCAAACACACTTTCATTTTTGTTTTGTGTACAAATACTAAGTAATAACTCCTAAACGTGATATTACTGGAATGAAAAGAAAGACTCTCGTTATACCTGTAGTGTTATGCATGCAGCTGTCACAAACTCCTCCTCCTGCTCGATAGTGCTCGTCTGGTTGGTCGTCAGCTTCAGCATCATAATGGCAAGAGAGGGCGTGGCCATGGCACTCACAAGGTCTGCAGTTCATAGGCTGGAGCTGATCGCCAGGTCTGAAGGGTTTGTCATTGTAGAGGGGAGCACAACGCTCACACTGAAACAAATTAGGTAAAGTACATGTAAGTAAAGAATGATCAAAATCATCAAAAGAGCAGGTTCAATAAGTCATGCTAAATTATTGTGTGTGTTTTTTTTTAATTTTGACTAAGTAGTTGGATAGATACGAGAGATGAAGAGAGTTTACTAAAAGGTAGAGCTGGGTTTCAGCGAAACAATAATAATATTTGCTTAATATAAGTGGGATGAAATAAAAGATGAAGAGGATGGGCACCAGGACAGAGCCCTGGTGAACACCAAAAGTGATGGAGAGGGGGGCACAGACAGAGTTTGAGGTGAATATACTGAAAGCAATCTCAGAAATATGAGAGAGTCCACTATTGGACAATGTGGGGTGTGCAAATAGACTAAGGCAGTGAACTGAATCTTCTGTTGGAAGAGGATCAGTGATTTTAATAGTTTCTGTGCTGTGGTTGGGGCCAGAATTGGTCATAAAGGTTCCTATTTGTTAGGCATGAGTGAAATTAAAATGCAACAATATTTTGGAGAACAATGACAAGTTGGTGATGGGATGAATGTTTTTGGGAATCACTAAGATCAAGCTTTTTTACAAAATAGGAGATCCAGTTGCTGTTTTGAGGAGGATGGGAACAAGAGCAGTGGTGATGAGGGAGGAGTGAATGATGAATAAAATCAAAGGGAAGAGATGGGGGAGAAAGAATTTGACCAAAGACTGTAGGAAGGGGACTGAGCTGGGATGGAGAAAGGTTTAATTTATGAAGGAAGTTTGACAATCCGGACGAATCTGGAATCTGGAAACTGGAAAAAGCATATCACACCAGATGAGGTTCATAAAGAGAGACCTTTGAGAAGAAAGTTGTTTTTTTTGTTTTGTTTTTTAACTTCAAAAATGAATTTTATGTATCAGTAAAATAAAGGTGAAGATGGAGGGAGTTAGCTGGCTGGACTGTATCATTCACCACAAAATAGAGGATCTTGGTTTTGCTTTTGTTGGAACTATTGAGACCAAAGAAGTTACTGGTTTGTGTTATGGAGTCCTTGTCATGGCAGAGGTCATATTTACCTGACAATTAACTTTCATAAAAAGTCATTCACGGGGGAACTGACACTGTCACAAACATTTTTAAAAAAGAGGTCTTTGTTTAAAAAAATGTCTTGAATAACATATTTTTACAGTTTTCCTCTTCATTTGTTTTGTCTTTCTTTAAAATTCTTCCAAATAATTAAAGCATAACATAAGCATAAACCATAATAATTTTATATTTTTTTTCCACGCTCTCAATATAGTAGTTAAATCAAATAGGTTTTATATAAACTGCTAGTAAGACAGAGCTCCTCATAGAAAAATATATAATATATTTCACCTAAATAGGAATCATTGTATTAAACATTCAATTTGACTGAAAAGAACTGTAGAACTTCAAAGAGTGAAATTAGAAAATATCTGTTGATTAAACAAATTAATATACCCCCTCATGTATCAGCTGACATAAGAATTCTTAGAAAAGTGACTGTTTTTTTTTTTCCAATGGCATATTCAAAATGTCTGTCTTTACTAACAATAACCAAATTTACAATAAAATCGTCCCCCGACAGGAGAAAAACGTGCTTCACGAAACAAAGACTCACACAACGAGGAACAGAGGAATTCAGTGAAAGGGAAGAAGAAAAGGAAAGAGGGGAAAATCAGTGGTCCATGAAAGTATAAATGTAAAAAGAAAGAAGGATAATTCACTCAATGGAAGACACAGAGGTATTGGGCATCATATAATAGGAATCTGCTTCATGTAGGAGCATGACACATGCACAAAAAGGGAATTCCAAACACTAATGAAGAGTGACTTCAAACAGCTAACACTTTCACACAGTCCCACTTTCATGTCAAAATAAACATACCTATGTGTGTGTTGAGATGGGGAGAAGGTGGGGGTGAAGTGATATAAAAAAATGTAGTTTTCCTAGCAGAGAGCAGTCGAGGCAAGAGGCAGCAAGAACAAGCCCTTTGATTTTGTTCTGCAGTCAGTACAAATTATGGTGGACAAGGGGGGCATCAAATGGCAGGATTAAAAATGTATTAAAAAACACAGGAGTTCCTCCCATGCCTGACACATGCAGACCTGCACAGGGCCTATTATGCATGACACAGAGGAGGAGGATGGGGGTGGGAGGTGGGAAAGGAGGGGAGGGAGATAGTTTTGATGGAAACAAGGGGGAAGGGACTGTAATTTTGTATTCTTAAGAGACTTCAGGAGTGGAAGTGCAGAAAAAAAAAAAATCCAACAAACTGATAAAAAGATTAAGACAAAAGGGCCCGTAAGACGATACACGGTGAGAGTCAAAGGGAGGGGTTTTAGGGTGAACCAGGGGGGCACGGCGGGATAGATTAGGAACTGGAGTCATGACGAATTCAAGCACAATACTGAGATAAACTTCTTTACTCTGTCTCTGGTAGCTGTAGTGGTCAGAAACCTCACTTATAGGAAGGGTTAACAATAACACAAATCCTTTTAAAAAGAAAGTGAGTATTCACACATATAACCCCGTCTTGGTGAAGGGGTTGTAGATCTGGATGGTTCCTACATCGCATCATCACACTAGTGGCGTCTGCAAACGCGCAGGTTCACGATGAGACAGAGGAGGATGTGGTGGGTTTGTCCACTAAGCAGAAGCAGGGAATACAAAGGTGAAAGTAAAAAAAAAAAAAAAAAAAAAGGGGCAAGTAGTGCTGCAAAATATGAGATAAACGACATTTTTTACAGTAATTTCTTCTATTTTCTATCTAGTTTATCTTAGTTTTAGTTTATTAATTTATCAGGACAACATATAAATGCATTAAGCTTGAAAAGCAAAGATGCTTGCACCATTGTAGCTTAATAGCTAATTTCATCCAGTTGTCCACTCTCTCTGCCTCCCTTTATGTGTCTGTGTGAAGTTCTCCATTTCCTATAACTTCTTCGGTTAAGTTTTCATCATTTTTAGTGTTAAAAAGACATTTTTCTGGAGAGAGTTTCCTCTGCATCGAGTACTCTAATTGCTGAAATAAATCCAAATTAAATGATTTGATTTGCAGGTGACCTCCCCAGCAGGTCTCACATTCTTCAGCAATTTGGGCGATTCTGCTCCTATGGCCATGCAACCACTGCAATACAAGCAATTACAAACCGCTTGGAACTTAGGTTAATACCATTGACTGTATATAGAGAAGTTGACAGAGTGAGTGAGGTGTCACCCATAGAAGACAACTTACTGTTGTTTCCAACCAAATGAAGTCAATTCAGTCTACATTTTGTCCGCAATAGTTCACCACGTTGGAACAAGAGGTCTTAGTCTACATTTCTATGGCAACCATTCTCTCCAATCAGAAGTCAGCATGCTTTCACTTCCACTGAAAGGAAAATCTGTCAATCAATTTGATGCAAGGCCAACGACTTATTGAGGGATCTGATTGGTCACTTTATAACATGAATAATGTGCTACATCAAAAATGTCATAAAAAATATAGGATTAGCAAAAACATATTAAAAATATGTAGCAGATGAAGAATTTTTATTCTGACAAAGTATAAGCTGTATTTTTCAATCGAAGTTATGGGATTTCTGCTCTTTGTGGGTACTTTTGGAACACAAGGGGGGAGGGGGTCACTCATTCCAGTTCTCTTTATACAGTCAACGGTTAATGCGTGTGACCAACAGCAATGTTTTGCCTTGAACGCACTTAAAATACCATCCGTTTTCATCAGTTTTTGTGCTATTTTAAGCAGTTTTAGTGAACAACATCAACTTTTTCAAAACGTTATCCAGCTAAAAACGAAAAAAAAGTTCACCTATTTGTAGATTTGAGCGTGGACATTGACAAGAAAAACTTCAAAAGCTGCTTTTACCATTCACTTATCGAATCAGATTCAGAAGGAGCGATTCTCAAGAGAGAATTCACACAAACATGAATGATAAGGAAATCCCACAGGAATTCTGAAATGTTTGCATCTGTTCAAACATCAGTCCACATCTAATACAGTCCATGGATTTAGCCATGCCCCTTCTTCATCTCTCTTTTCAGTCATTTCTTCCTCTTCGCACTCTTCTTTCTTCTACTCTCTCCCAAATAAAAGAAAAAAAACAAATTACTCTGTACATCTCTCAGCATCCCACCTCTCCCCTTCCATGTCTCCACCGTCCCCCGATTGCTTGTTCTCACAGTCACGGTGAGTATGTGAGCAGGAAATATTACCAAACCAAATGAAGGAGAGAGGGGTTTTTTCTCCCCTCCTTTTTCTCTTTTCTTTTCATTCAACGTTGCGTTACGCTCCGTCTCTTCCTGCCTGCTAATTAGTCGAGGGACTGGTGTTTTAGAGTTAAAAGACAAGCGCGCACGTTCATTCTCTTCCGCATACAAAAGGTTTTGATGGCACTCCATCATTTACACTCTGCAACAGCGCAGAGGGGAAGAGCTCGCACGAAAGCAGTTGGGTTTGCCACTTTTCTCCTTCAGAATCTACTGGAATTACATTGATCGTATTAACAATTAAAAAATTAAAGTAAATCAAAGAACATAAATACTCTTTAAAGGGTTAAAGTAACTTAATCCATATTAGAACAAGTTTCATAAAATCTTAATTTTAATGTTTTAGGATTGTTTTATGAAAAATCAAATGAAAGCTAGGAAAGTGGGAGCAGGTCAGTCCATTAAATGAGAAAAGATAGATCAGATGTGTAGATTTTTTCCAAGCAGAAAAAAAGAACAGTGCTTCTGGAAAGCACAGAGGAACGGAGAACATCTTATTTTCCCTCCGACTTTTTCGACAAAACCTGCTGAGTGAGGAAACTACTCTAATGGATCTGTGGACATTCAGATGGCCTGTCATAAGCATTTGTGCGTGTGTGTGTGAGTGTAAATCTGGTGGGACAACTCATCTTATCCTAAATGCCATGACCAATTTCACGCTCTCACTGGAAAGGTCATGGCACTGTCTTGTGTATGTGTGAGGATGTTTGTGTGTACTCATCCATTTTGTGTGCATCTACAAAAAATTTAACCCGGTTAACCCCGGCGCAGGTGAAAATCTGCTGTTGGTGCAGACTTAAGGAGCAGAGATCCTGAGAAATGCCACTTAACGTCACTAGCTATCAAAATCTATCACACATGAAGATGCAAACACAAAATAAGAGCTTTGCTGCTTGCTATTGTTCAGTGTCCTAACCTTATTACACACCTAAATTCAAGAACGTTATATCCAACTCTTGCTCAGTCTGATCCGCATATTCAGTTCAGTCCTCTCCGTCCATCAAGATGCTTTTTTCCGTTTTTTTTGGTAGATAAAATCAAAGAAAAATAATTACATAATCTAAAAAAAAGCATGAAATATGATGTACAGTATAAGATATCTCTCAGAGTGGCTACAGAGAAACATATGGAAACCCACAGACGGAATGAGAAATCAAGTCTGACACAGAGTGCACATAAGAAGGAATCAAAAGACCGGGGCAGAAAGTGGGGGACTGTGTGTGTAGGTATGTTTGTGCATGCAAGTGTGTGTTTGAGAAAGTATAATTGTGTGCGTCTTCTGAGGCCCTTGTTGATCATTTTGACACATGTCTGAGCATTTCTGTCACTTTAATGTCACTGTGGAAATTCTACAGATTAGTACAACATCCGTCACGGTGCAAAGCCGATCCAAGTCAACAGAACGCATGCAATATTAAAGGCTAATATTCCCCACAGCCTTTTATGCTCCAATATTACACAGAGAGAAGAAAGGTCCTGAATATTCACTCAGAAAGATGACATAGACAGGTTTGGGAGGAAAAGTGCACACACACACACAAGATGAAGCCTGGGCAGACTAATGCTGCACACACTGGTGTTGTTCAGAGAAAGACAGCTCCAAAAGGATGGATCAACCTGGAGCTCAAAGTAAAATAAAGAAATGAAAGAAACACATAAACTAGGAAAGTACAGAAATAAAAAGACGGCTGGTAGTGAGAGGTACAGAAACAAGTGTGTGGGGAAAAAAGCTGAATAAAAACGGAGAAAAAAAAGGAAGCATTTAAGAGATGCATGCTGTGGGAATGTCATTGTTCTAGTCGATTTGAGACATTATTTAAACAGAGACTCAAGAGACACAGTGATCAACAAAGAGAGAACATAGAGTGGTACCAGAACCCAGACAGGAAAGACAAATGTTGGCCATACAAAGGGAAAATAGAAGGGTGACAAGGGAAAAGTGTTGAACATTTTTTTTTATTAAAAAGGCCAAAAGTGCGTGTTTGTTCATGTAAAAAGGGATTTTTTTGTGACAGCTTTGGGTCAGAGTTTAAGTTGAGGATAAACAGTTGTATGCTAAAATGTAAAAAGGATGTAGTAGTATTTTTTTCTGAAATAGAAAAAGTAGAATAGAGTAACTGCCCGTGTACAAATACAGACTGCTTCTACCTAACAATATACAGACACCTGTTCCTTAATGATGAATACAGAATGAAAATGGAGGCTGTAGACCTAAAACACTGATTACCAGCAAGAAAAAAATATATTCTACAACAACAAAGTGCTATTAAGTCTACTAGGACCGTACAATGATCTACAATCCCACCTTCAAATACAAGGAGTTGCAACCGTCATTGTTAAATCTGATTTGAAGAATCACACTGCCTGTGTAACAAGATAAAGGTCACATAATGGAGGTGTGAGTCCTGTAATGTGCATCAATGTGTTCACACATAGAGGATCTTTGTGGCACAAAAATCTATGAATTTCTCCTGGAATTTTTACACGTACTTTCATTAAAATGTATGTAAATTACTTTGCTGAAAACATTTGTTTTTGTTTATCTTATGAATTACACCTAAAACTGTTATTCTACATTGTAATAACAGTTTGTTGAACATTTTTAGACTTTCCATGGTAAAATTAATCACTTTTTTTCCAGATGGAATTTTCAGTTTATGTATGATTTCATGTCTAGTGTGTGAATACAACATGGAAAAATGACCAAAAAAAAGTTAGTGCCACATAGTTGAAGTTGTGCTGATTAGAACGATACCGGCTAAGCAAGCAAGTAGTCTTTTAAAGTGAAAATACAGAGGTAAATTTAAAAGAAGATGAAATAGAATGGATTTTATTATGTGAAAAGGGAAAAATTGTGTGAAAATATAAAAAAGAGCATTTTTTTATCTGCTTCAGTTTGACATTTAAAATGAGGAGAAACATGTTCAAGTGCTAAAATGAGAAAAAGATTATCTTTTCACTTTGCGTGTTGATCTGTCCTCCTAAATAAAAATGTTCAACTGTGATGCTGATCTCAGTTCTGTTTAAGTCATTTCAACTTGTTGAAATAGGCCTATATCAAGTCTTATTTTGCACAAGTGTTCTGGTGTGGGTTGGGCAACTTCTGGTTTTTAAAAACCACAACATTTTCTTTCAACCGCCTCTGGTTTTGTACAATACTCTTTTTCAAACACTTGCATAGGAAATTCTCTTTCCAAAAAAGAAAAAAAATTATCTGTATCACTTTTTTTTAAGTTTTCCACCAATTCAATTGTCCTGGTCTGATATTTTTTCCCTTCTTACCCGACACTTTAGCAGAAAGCAAGTCCAAACTAAAAACGTATACAAAAAAAAATTCAATCAGACGTCCTTGTGTTTTTGTGCATGTGTGTGAGGAGTGTGTTTGTGTAATTCATTAAACAAGTCCCCTTGTCATTAAGAGGGAAGCTGCTTAATTAAAACCATGAGGAGATTTTGCCCCAAGGGCCCTTTCTGAGCTTTGTGCATATGAGTGTGCATGTGAGTGTGTGAACGAGTATACGTGTGCGCATGTGTGTGTGTCAATAACATGTTTAACTACATTAAGGGATAAACATGTGCATCTAGTCAACATAGCACCTCACCTAGAATGAAATCACTGCTCTAGTAAACACGTTTGTTACTCACGTTATTTCCCACTGTGTGACTCTCTGGCAGACACAGACAGCGGTAAGGTGTGACACTGGTGTCACAGTGGTCAGCATGGCCGTGACATTCACACCTGTTCAGGTGAGAAACACAGAAATAGAGTGGATTAAACTAAGAAAAAGTGTCATAAAGTTTATTTAAAAATCTAAATATGATACCAGCAAAAACAGACGTAAAACAACACTTTCCATCACTCAGAGATTCCATCCAGAACTGCTTTATGCTCGATCCATGAAACAGCACTAGTTCCCATTCAACATTTATAAATGCCACCCTGAGAATTATCAGAGTAACATTAGAGGTAGCAGACAGGCCTTTCTGTCTCTCTCCCTCTCCAACACAGACGCACACGTACATGCGCGCACACACACATGTACTGCACAACAGCTCCTTAATTATTCATTCAGAAATTTCCTTGCTTTCTCTCTTTTCATTCCTTTACCTTTGTTCCCTTTGTGTCACTTTTCTAATGACAGATTGGTTAGACCAGTCAAAGTGATATTAAGCTGTTTCAACACTTCCACAAGCCCACATGTTCATGTGACTCACTCTACCTTTTACGCTTAAAAAGTTAGATTCACAAATAAAAATTTGAAAAAATATAAATCAGATAAAAACAATTGTAAGGCGTTTTCTTTTAGAGAACACAATATTGTCAAGACAATTATGTAAAACGTTATTTTTTCTTTAGTAATTCTCATTCATCTACATAAATTGTTTATTAGAGACCTAGTTGACAAAGTGCAGCTTAGGAATGAGGATTTCTTTTATGTTATTTTTATGTTTTTACATGCTCTATTGTCTGTGGGGTCATGAGATCCAGGCTACGTGTTAATGGAGGGGAACTGGGAGGCTGAAGGTCGGGTTTTTATTTGAATTTATGTCTGTTTTTTGCTTTTAATTGTAAAGCGCTTCGAGCAGCACAAATATGGGATGCGCTTTTTATTAATAAAGCTTGATTTGATCATCAAAAAATAAGCATTTAAGCATTTAGTTACAGATTCTAGGTTTTTGTTCCAAAAAATGTGTTTTTAATTGACTCAATTTTTTTCAACTTTTGTGTTGTCAAATGTTAATTGTCTTTCAATATATTTCAGTTGTATCATCACTGAATACTCTGTTTTCTCACGTGTTTCATATCATTATGTTCCAAGAATTTGTTTTTTTAATTTTTCATTTTTAATCATATTTAGTTCTTTAATTTGAATCATACATTTTATTTTTAGGTATAAAGAATCAACAGACTCAACCCTAAATTGCACATTTTTCTAAATAGCACTATAGCTAATTAGCTTCTTTGTCAATCAAGCAATTATTTCCTCTTTAATTAATCTGACTGGGAGGTGGATGAACGAGAAGAAGGCCTTCTGAGTAAACTTCCTCATCTGGACTGTCTATAATAGCAGCCTGGAAGCAAAGTCAAGCACAGCCTCCATTTATAACCTCTGCCAGTGACCCTGCTCTCCTGCTACTCTGATGGTGAGCAGCAGTTTAAAAGATGTCAGTGCTTTCAGATTTAAATTTAAAATCATACACACAAAGGTGAGAATAAACAAAATCAGACCAAAGGAGCTTAATTTAAATATATGTGAAGCAATGGGAAAAAGAGAAGGAATTTACTTGATTTAAGTTTTTTTATAAAAAAAAAAAAATGGATGTAGGTATTTAACCTAGATGTAATATTTGTTTTATGTATATAAAGTATGACAGCATTTAACCAAAATGCTTAAGTGAGTAGACATCCCGCCAACACAGAGTGAAATGACTCTTTCAAAGAGGGATGAAGAGCGCTCAGATGAGGTTTCAGCAGCATTAAATCTCTATTTCTCCTACTTCACTGTAACAAGCTACTAATTAAAACAGCTTAGAGAAGGGAGGGGTAGTTAGAAATGATTGCCTCCTGCATAATCCTATAATTACCACAGTCATAAAAAACAGTCACTATGTCAGTCTAATGAAAAGATGTGTTCACAATTACTCTCAGAAAGCTCTGCTGAAACTCAATAGTCTGTGTGGAATTATTTTTCCCTGAACCATGTTCACTTATTTTTGACAAATCAGTACTTAAGAGACTCTCAGACATTTCCTTCAACCAATTAGGCTTTTTTTGCAGCATGTCTGACAAGAGACAGACGTTTATACTAATAAACACTTTAGAAATGCCCTGCCGAGGACGATTCATGCAGGAACAGTTTATGTCAGTACAGCCCAATAAACTGGAATTCCAAACTACTTCAAAAGACAAACAGACACTCTGACACACAAATCGTTGAAAAGACATCTATAAAATTCTCACCTGCCACTAATTGTTATCTCTCTGATTGCAAAGTATTTGTGTCGGGAGTTGACCCCCGCTGCTCTGCTGTGGTACAGTCCTCTCAGATGGATTCGGACCTGGGCTGCTTGTACCATCTCCTGCAGGGCAGGGCTCTTGTAGAAGTCATTGTATCCAGGTCGGAGG
The DNA here is from genome assembly GCF_002922805.2 of Oryzias melastigma. Classification (NCBI taxonomy): domain Eukaryota; kingdom Metazoa; phylum Chordata; class Actinopteri; order Beloniformes; family Adrianichthyidae; genus Oryzias; species Oryzias melastigma. Next base: position 22,327,428 of record NC_050514.1, read on the forward strand.
CTGGTCAGTAGGCTGAAAGTGATGTTGCCTCCTGACAAAGACGCATCTCTGAAACAAAGGAGACAACATTCATAGTTACAATCAGCAAACATCTATACTGAAAACATGGTCAATATTAAATTGTCAGCTCTGAACAAAAGAATTCATCTTTTTTTCTATCTACAAAGTGTTTGAAATTCCTGTCTTGCGTTTGCTGCTTTTACATTTCAGTGCTCAACCACATGAGCTAAACATCGGTAGCAGACTAAAGGTTCGTTTTAGGCAGACAGGTCCTGCTGAGACGGATTTTAATGAAGGCATTTTGGAGCTAAACCTGATTGGGATGTAAACACGTTTGGAGAAAGATGCATGTCAAATATGATGAGATTATACAGACCTGGGCAACTGCACACAATTGACTGAGTCTGGTCTCAGTAAAGGTCCATTGTTCTGCATTTCAAAGTCGCTGCAGTTTCTGGCCATATATTGCCAGTCCAACCAGGGCTGTTCAGTGCCGATGTCGCTCTCAGACGCTCTGAGGTTAAGCTTCCGTCTCTGAATCCGAACAGACTCAGGCAAGAGTCCCCCAAACTGAAGTATCACGTAAAACACCTGAAGAAAATAGAGTTAAAGTGAGCTAAAGAGAGCTAAAGTGGGGAAAACTGAAATTCCAAAAATTCCGGCTGAGTCATTGTGAGATTACATGAAGATGAGCAAACCGACTAATGTTGGAAGAATCCTGAATAGAAAAAAGTACAAAAAGAAACAATTTTTTTAGGCTGGTGAGCTGAAAACTATTTTTGAGTGGGATCTCCAATCTATGAAAAAACAGAATTGTGCTTTTAGCACAAATGCGTTAATATTCAGATAACTCTTAGGCAATTGACAAAGATTGAAAAATCAGAAGTCTGTAAAAGTAAATAAAGATTCATCAAAATGAATCACTCCACCTAGATTATATGAGAATAGGCCTGTCAGTGTTGCAAAGAGATGACTGCTATTACCTGGTACTGTCCATTACTCAAATCAACAGTGATTGTAACTCCTTCCTCCAGTTCTTGTGTAGTCATGATCTTAGACAGCCAAGCAGTGCTCATGTCCTGATCGTTGATGTAACCAAGTGAATGAGCCTTAAGGTTCAGTCGTAAGACTCTATCAGTGGTGGTGTCCTCAACCGCGTTGGGAATGCAGTACCTGTTCAGGATCATAGTTTAGGTATGACAGTACAAGCAGGAGCCTAACAGTGAATCTGTGACGTGGAGAATTGTCAAACACTGACACAACCAATATATTCTCACTACTGACTTGTCATATTTGGATGTTTGGTTTGGGCCCCGTCCGTGTCACTTTTTCACAGAACATCCAGCACATCAATGAAACAACGAGTCAGGGACACCCAAAACTTAAAAAAGTGACGCGGAGGGGGCCAGAACCATACACCCATATATGATGAGTTTGGAGTGAGAATATGTAGAAGCAACAGCTTCCAGAACTCTAAAGATTTAAACATTTCATGTGTATGGAGACCATGACATGGTGATACTGCACCTTTCAATTAAAGGGTGTACTCTGGAATGACTGGGAGGACAGCGGCACTCGGACTGGACATGAAGCTTTGGGAAGACTCCTGAATACAGCTCAACTATTTCTCTGTTGACACACAATAGCGGCTCAGACGAACAAAAAATATGTAGAATCTGCAGTAAATTCTGACCATTTTTGACAAGTATTGCTTACTTGACAAATAAAGAATAAAACAGAAAAGTAGCCTGAGATCCAAGTGGAATCAATAGAACAAAAACAAAAAAGTTCTATTTAAGTAATAGCTGTTGAGATTTGAACTAAACATTTACTGCTGAGCAGAAAAATCCAATCCACAATTTGGAAACTCAGCCCAAGATTTACTCTCAACTCAATCTTGATAAGAAACCTTGTAAGCAAGAAGTCCCAACCGTGTGCAGTACACGGCCGGTAAGCAAAACACTAATTGGTTCTATTGAATTTACAGGAAAATCCTCTGAAAGCAGTATGGATCTGAGGATGCAATAATTAGCTTTCTTTTGCTTTTCTCCAAATGGCTCTTTCTATAGCCTTTTTTCATAATCCTGTGTGTATCCCTTTTATATTATCTTTTGTTTTATTGATGATCTATGACTATGAGTCCTTTGCGATTTACACCTTCCTTCCTTTTTATTTCCACTTTGTTCATCAGTCACTTGCTTCAGCCGTCTCTCCTCCTTCCCATCAGCCCCTCATTACGAGTCGCTCATTCTGTCCGACTCACCTGTTGGTCAGCGTGGCAGGATAAAATCTAAAGTCCTGCATCCGTCCAATGAACTGATTAGACCCTGGAGAGAGGAAAGGGGTGTTGAAAAGAACATAAAGAAAGTGTTAATAGGTTTGCACTGCAGGCAGTGAGTGAAAGGATTTCACAGTATTTAGTAGGTTATCTCATCAGTTTCTTTATACCAGCTAAGTGAGGCTGCCAACAACTTCCTGTAATGGCCAAATTCCCAGCACAGAGGATAACAAATGTGCCAAAATGGTCTTTAATTATCCAAAATAAAGAGCAGAAAACCCAGAGGAGATAAAGTATTTGCTTTTAGTGAAGAATGAGAGGAGCATTGCTTTGAGAAAAAACATTTTAAATGCATTATATTGCAAAGTTTTGGTAAAAAAAAATAATTCAATTTTCATTGCAATTTTCCCAGCTTTTTACTTTATTTTTAAATGAAAGGCTGGGTTATTTGAGGCTTGGACTTTGGTAGTAGAATTAATACATAAAGCACATTAGAATTATCTGCAACACATTATACAAGGAAGATTAAAAAAAAGACGAAACACTCATAGTTTAAAAAGGGTGTTTAAAATATTTTGTCTTTACCAAAATTCAGAAAAAAACAAAGATGTGTTTTAATTTTAAAAGTCAAGATATGGAACAATTTCAAATATTCAAACAGGACAAAAAACAATTCACCTTGAAGATAACTTGTTAAGAAGTGAATCAAAAACACAATAAATGAACCACGTTACCTATAATTACAGGTACGATTTAGGAAACTAAAAACTTAGAGAGTGGAAAGGTGCAAAACTGCCTAAACAAAAAACTTTGATGTAAACCACAAACATACCGATCAATATCCAATATTGCAGAAATTTACATATATAAATATGTTTGAATAACGCACTTTTTAATATATATATATATCTATATATATGTGTGTGAAAAAAAACAAAAAGAAATTGAAAAAATTGAAAAGTATTAGGTACACAGCCAAAACTTCATTCTGATAGGACATAAACTATAAACTTCCACTCTTTCCTTACAAGTAGTTGTCCACATTCCCAACGCTTTCACCCTTCTGTTTAGCATCAGTGAGCTTTCTTCCATTCTTTATTAGTAGTTCTTTTAAACTGCAAGTAGCTGATTGGCCACAAACAAATTAGTATAATGAATTACTAAACAAATTAATTGACAAAGCAGAACATTCTTGAGGATGATGACAGTCAAATATTCAGACACATTCAGAGTCTCTAGAATGGCTGCAGTTCTGCTGGATGAGCTGTAAAGGGCCCACACACTCGATGATGAAACTGGACCAAAGACGGCTCAGGCCTTTCAACCAACTTGTGTCAGTCAGTCTGAGTTAGGTTTCCCCGCATCAACAGAATCCCGGCCATGTTCGGCTTTGCCTGTGAAATATGTGTTTCTGTGTTACAGGCTTTGCCATGTGTATTCCAAAAAAAAACTATCCTTACTTGAAGGAAAGTGTGTTTGTGTGAATGTATGCGTGTGCATTTGCACTCCAGAGAGGCTTTGGTGGGCTTGGACCAGCCACAGGATGAGCGTGTGTTTTTGGGACAGTGTACAGTACAGTATGTGCATGTAAGCCAAAGAAGGGGGGTGTTATGGGATATATGTGTGTTAGATCAGTGTGTGGTTGTGCAGCCTAAGGCTGTGGCTAAGGATTTCCTCAGCGTGTGGAAATGGGATTATGCCTTCCTCTGAAAAGCACTCTCCCTATTGTTACTGGGATGATGCAAGGTATAAGCCTTAATTCTCTCCTCTCTGTGAAGGTTTCTCTTATTCTTTCTGCTTTAATGTCTGTTATCCTTTTCTTTTCCTATTTTTCTACTTCGATAAAACACAGACGTAAGTGGCTTTGCGTGGTTTCTTTTTGTCTGTCATACTCTAACTGGCTGTATGACTGAGAAACTCTGTTTTGAAGACACCTTTCATGCTTCCTGCTGGCGTGAATTCTCAGTGTTGGATAATAGAGAAGCCCTGAGGGTTCTTGAAGCAGCAAATATGTCTCAAATGAGACATTGTGAGTCTTTCTTTTTTACTGTCACAATTTTCTTGGGGCTTCACTAATTGCTTGTGTCATGTTTGACTCAAAGTGTCAAGAAGAGGGTTGAATATGTCTTCACATGTAATAAGAAATGATTCTGTTGAATGAAAACTAGTGAACATGCGGTACTTTTGACAACAAAAAAACAAAGATATAGAATAGCTTAGATCAACAAAGACATATCTTTAAAAGCTGCGGTTGGCCTTTAACGCATCTTGTTTAACACACAGTTTTCAGTTTGCATCACCGTTGATCAATACATCTGATCAGGTTTCTCACGGTCAATAATCTGATCAAAATTCTAAGCATGCCTCCACACAGCAAACATACACGCCAATGCAAGCACACATGCTTTTCCAAGACTAAGCCAATCGCTTTCATTGATCACTCTCCACTGATGTGATCACCAGCTGATCAGATGCTACCTGATGTGAACTAGGATCAATGGCTGATAAATGAGAAGAAAAACACTCGTTTATCACTCTTGGAATAAACGGCATAATTTTTTCTTTTAATCTCTCTGCTATTGACTCTGAAGGAGCTTGCAGACACAAATGATCAATCACAGATGAGGAGTTGAAACAAGATAAGGCCTGAAAGGAAAATAAAAGTGGAGTAATTATAGACACCATGTAAAAATAATAAAGAAATCCTTTAGATTTAACCTGATTAAATCTACTTCTGCTAAATTTAGAAGTAGCATTTGTCAAATGAACTGAACTCTAAGATGTTTCACTGGGATTAAACTGACACCGTGGATGCAGGCCTCACTTGACTATTTTCAAATATGTAAAAATTACTCACAAGAGATGAAACACTTTTTTTTTTCTTACCATTGGAACTCCGTCCGACCCACATGGCGCCGTCATCACCAACATCAAAGAGCATGCTGGTCAGATCTTTTGTGTCAAACGGGGTTCCATCGTCCTCCAGCCCATCAATAAAAAGACTTGCGTGTCTGTCATGGATCTGGAAATCCAAAAGAAACCACAAAAATCCATATATATTTAAAAGGTATCAAACTGTGATTTCTAGAATGAGTCAACAAAGAAAAGTGTTAAGTATCCTCTGTGGATGTGCACATCTTTTCCAAAACTGTATGCACTATCCACGAGTACAAATCAATGAGCATGCGTTACCTCGTGTGTGTAAATTATACATTCGGCTAATCTTCCAGCTCATTTCCCTGGTAGCAGAAAGAGCCTCAGGCTAAACTGCCTTAGCTGCAAATTAGCTTTCTGTTTGACCAAAAACCTTCTCTCCACTTCTTTCCCTTCTCTTTTTCTGATCTGCTCCATGAATATTAAAAACTGCATGGCCGACAATACCGTCAAAGCAGAAGCAGATTCCTTTCACATCAAACCGGAGCCAAAAAGAAAGATACTTCCATATGAGAGCAGCTTTGCTTTGTCCTTTCACCTCTCTCACAGGGTCGTTTGCTTCCCTCACTTTTTCTGTTAAGGAGTTCCCCGACCCGATTTTCAATTTTTTCATCAGCATTTTTTCTTTGCTTGCCCCTAAGTTGACGACTTCCCCCTCTCATCTCCCTTCTTGTCTCTTCCCCTCATGTTTATCTTGCCCTGTCGCTCTCACTTGTTGTCAGCTCTTTAGTGGAGTTGAAAAGGTGCGAGGAGGGAAATAAGTCCAAGTCAAAAAAGCCTTTAGGGGATGAAGGCAGTCCCAGACAAGTGTCTGGCTCTCAGAGGATAGTTAAGACACCCAGACAGGCACTTTCATGATGGCTGATTGAAGACTGGCAAGCACATAAGAGCGCGAGAGTGCGGGAGTGAATATAAAAAAAGGAAAGAGAAAACGAGACAGAAGGGAGGAAAAGAAAAGTCAGAGCGCGGAGAGGGAGCTGGGAGAAGGACCCTCTTTAGGAATCTCGAAGCTTGAGCCGTGTGGCTCTTGGAGAGATGTGAGGAAGTTGTCAGGCCTGATGTAAATGAACCCTGAAGCTCTTCGTCTTTCTAAGCTTCCGTGCACCCTTTTGAAGACAGCTAACTCCCGTTTGTTAGTTTGCTGAAACTCTTTCAATCCGTTTTCCTTCCTCTTAACAAAAACCCATTAAGATACTGATTTTGTGAGCAAACGCTGTCAGAGAATGAAGATCATTTCTGTGGAAATTATGAAAACATTTTTATTTTTTTTATTTTAGGAAAGAGTATCTCAGATCACTTAAAACAGAAGTTCAGCATACCACTAGCTGGCTTTTTTCAGTAATTGAGTTTCTTGGTTCCACTATTGAAATGTAAGGTGGAAGTGTGAATCACACCAACAAATAACTCGATGCAAAAGTACAAAAATCACAACAGCAATAAAAAAAGCAAAACAATTCATGAAGAAAACACCATTAGATTTTAGAAATTCTAAAAAATGAAGAAAAATTTAAATAGAAATGTTGGAAAACAGAAATTATTTTCAGAAATGTAAAATATTTCTAACACAGCAAGAAACTGGAAAAGGTAGGTACTAATATACATTGCTGATTGGATGATAAAGTTTTTTGTTAATGCATTTTCAATGTCAGCATGCTAATTAAAATTTTACCATTAAAACGGAGCATACCCAGTGTCGCTTCAGCTGAAATGATGAACAAATATCATCATCCAATCAGTGATGTCCCATAGTATCTACCTTTTCTGGTTTCTTATCATGTTTCATTTTTTAACATGTCAAATTAATTTCTGGAATTTGCTTTTTTTTTTTGCATTTTTCTTTTCTTTTATAACTGGAAGCATCTAAACAAGCTCCAACCAAAGAAGCTGTGGAGTTTTAACATGTATTTAAATATGTAAAGGAAGAACAGCACCAAACTAGATATTATAAACTCTCTTTTCTTGCAGGTATTTTGGGATCTGTGACTGAGGCTGTAAAGGTGCAACAGTTTTGTTGTGAGTTCATTCACTAAAGGTTTGTTTAGTGCAGCTAGAATCAGACAAGGAGAACGCTGAGCTTTGTATCTACTACACAGATCTGTTTCTATAAAGTCAACAATTCTCAACAAGCACAGAACTCCCAAATCTAATCCACCAAGACACAAACACACACTTGTGTATTTTTTTTTTCTGCTAACCCAGCTTCAAAGCTAGAAACATTGGTGTGAGGAACGGGCTCTTGCAAAACTCACAGTAAATAACAAAATGTTGAACTTCCGTAGTTCCTGCTGCACTCTTCTCAGTAAAGGCCATCTTTTGTCATCTTTAAGGGATTTTATCTTGTTTGAGATGACCATACGGAGAAACGTCTTACTTTAATTTGATTTTGCAGTAAAGACCTGATGTTGTGAAAGCTCGCTCACTAATGCAAAAACAGGCAAAAATGAATCCAACATTAAAAGTTGAAAAGTTCAGAAAATATTAGCCGAAATTACTTCACTTTAGCAAGATCCAAAAAATATAAAGATAAAATTATAAATTTAGAAATAGACAAAATCATTTACAGTAAATGCACCCTATTAGAAAATAATTTAATGTACAAATATAAAACTTTATTCCAAGAGAATTGTATTGAAGCATTGCTTTTTTTAATAAAGCCAAATTCTTGAATCTACAGTGAGAAAAAACAAAATGTCGCTTTTTCTTTCGTTCTCTCTAAAATCTACCATTTTACTATTTCTGTCTTTGTTTCTGGTGTTGATCCCAAAAGGAAAATATTATTACTCTTATATTATTATTATAATTATTATTATTATTCTGCATCCTTCTGGGAGGCCACAACAACAACAAAAAATACTACTGATAGTTTTCTCTTTCATCATATACTATTGCTTCACTTCATCACCAAAAGCTTTTTGTCGTCTGTTGTGTTGCTTTGTTTGTACGGTTTATTTGGATGATTGTGGGGAGTCTCAAACTCTTTCATTGAGCAGAATTTACCAACTGGCAACAGAGCTCTATAAGCCTCTCTAAAAGCCCCGAAAAGCCTTGAGTGGAAAGCTTTTAGTGATCTGTAGACTGGCATTTTGACTGAAGCTCTCCTCAATTTTCACGCTTTAGCCAAGTCATGGCTCACTACACAGTGTGGTATACAGTGTTTCTTCCAAGCTAGCTTTGTAGTTACAGAACAGAAGAAAAGCAGAAAAAAGGGAAAAGTTTAAAACCACAGTTGTGTCAAAGATGCATTTTTATTATTTACCTTGTAAGAAGTTAATATGCTGTGGGGAGCAGTTAGACGTCTCACCTGACAGTAGGAAGTCACATTAAAGCCGTTGTGTCATCTAGACCCGTCTTATCCTACATATACACTAGTCGTGTGATGAGCGTTCAAGAACACACTTTTAGCATGTGGTGTTCACACTGGACTGTAGCTGCCCCATACAAACACAGGTATCTACATTTGGAAGAGGCTTAGTGTGAAATGTTGAAGTGGTGCAAATTTTTATCCAGGCTTTTTTCTTCAAAGCTCTATTCCAATATATAAAAGAGTGTCATATAATTCTGACCGGGTACAAACTACAATTATTAATTTCTTCTTCATGATCAATTTTTAAACAGTTTTTTTTAAATAAACTTTATTGTAAATGTCTATTTCAGTACATAGAACTGTGCAAAATAGAGATTAATATACATTGTACATCTACACAAACAGTATGAAAAAAAAAAAATAAATAAATAAAATAACAAAATGCCAGGTGTAGAAACAAAAAAGTCATACAGTGAGTAAATAAAAGTAGGACAAAAAATTGCAGAGTTTAATTTTTAAAGAGTTGGCACTTCCATAAATGAAAGGGATGCCATTCATACCCCACTAACAAATCCAAGTCCCTGATTGGTCAAAGTTAAACACATTTTTTCGTACTTAGAGCCCAAAATCTGACTTAAAAACTTGAATACCGACGCATGAACAAGAGTTTTGAACGAGAAACTTGTGTTTATATAGATTTTAATTGAGAGTGGTCGCTTAAACGGAAATTGCTCTGGACGGTGTGAATGTAGCTTTGATTTGTGGCACTTTATTGACAAACTTCCAAGTTTTCTGAAGGTGTTTGGCCAAATGATGGGTAACTAAGTTCTCAGAGGAGCAATTCAAAGGGTTAAAGAACTTTTTGTGGTAACTGGATGTCTTTAAAACACAGCCGAGGAAGGAGTGAAATCAAAAACTGTATATTGACTTCATAAGTTAACAGTTTGCCACGTTAGCATCTCCTGGCACATTGTCACTTTACCTTCAATTTTTCTTTTACTCCTGTTATCGCACCAGTTCTTCACACTCCAAGCCTCCCTCACCCTCTGTCCCCTTTCCCCCCGTATACTTGCCCTCACCCACCATGACATGTTAGCAGCTCTGATGTACAGCCAATATTCTCTCTATCATATTAGCACAACTGCAGTGTGTAAAGAGATAGGAAGAGGAGGAGAAGGGAACAGAGAGACAGACCATGAGGAGGAGACACATTTGTTCTACTCATCTCAGTGCTAAAAGATACAATTACCTCTCAGAGCATACTATCCATGTTTTATACTAGCCCAGGGCCCCGTGCCTTTGCATTGCCGCGCTCACCCCATGTAAGGCCTATAATTTAACACTCGCTATGACAGTTTGTTTAAGAAAAGAAAATTGTCCCAGGGATATGGGGAGGGAGAGAGGGATAGCTTGTGCCAGGAAAATGAGAGGGAAAGAGGGAAGGACAAAGAAGGTGGAGGGGGAAGACAGTGAAAGGGGGAGAGAGTGAGAGATAGATGAGGTAGTGAGGAATATAGAAGAGGAAATGATCTAAAAAAACTAAAAAAAAGATACAAAAGAAAAAAGAGAAGGGCAACACACTTAACAAGACTATAACCTTCTAATATAGAACGTTAGCCTGTTGGAGTTTTTTTGTTTTAGTAGAAAAAGCAAAAAAAGGCATGAGAACAAACAAAAGAGAGCACATGTGAACTGCAGCTGTGATAACCAGGCAACAGATGAAACACCTGGATGCTGCTGCTATCTGACCATTCACTGTAGACCACTAGATGTAAAACCAGCTTTTTACTATGATGTTGCTTTAAATGTAATAGATTCACTTATTTAGCTCCTGGTTCAATTGCACGGTTATGCTGGACAGACTGGTGCACTCATAAAAATGCCTTTTTCCTTCTTTTTTAACTGTTCTGATGCCAGTTTCATGCCCTCTTGCCTCTGGAGCCAGTAGGCCGAGGGTTTCCATAGAGATGTCCTCTTCATCCCTACATAACAACCTTGCCTCACTGTCGTAAAGCTGCACAAAGCACAACTCCACATATGCCAAAAATGTCCTGTTGGCTGGTGAGGTTACTTTAAATGATTGGTTTTAGTAAATAGCTACAAAATGACAAACATATTTTATTTAATTATTTTAGATTAACTCATAGCAGCACAACCTTTGGATCACGTGGTTTATTTAGCTTGGTGGGTGGATGAGAAAGCTAGATAGCTAAAACATTTTCTAAGAAAACAAACCACAGGGGTGTCATTTATAGTTGTAGTACAAAAAAGTGAGATAATGTAACAACCTAAACAATTTAAACAAAATTTAGGTTTGGCATCAAGGCAGAGTTAGTCCTGGACATTTACCGTAATTGTTTTTTGTTTTATTTTTCATCACCCCCGGCTGAAAGATACATACTTCTTAAGGAGAATTATAACAAACATATGTACCAGCATGATTTTAACACCATATTGTGTACAAACCAATACAACATTTATAATACTATATGAATGCTCTTTGAAACGGGAGCTAGGATAGTCCAGTAAACCTGGTTTAAAATCTTAAGGTGCAGGGAATCCCCAAATAAATGTATGCCTTCATCTGGTCTTGTTTGCTTTTGCGTCGCATAGACAAAAAAAATGCTCTTTAGGGGGCAGTCGTGCCTTAAACAGAGACTAACTGAAACAAAAAGCCTCATTGCCCCACTGTTTTATTTTAGCCATCTTCAATTTTATTTTGTGGGAAGTTTTTCTTCCCATTCTACATATTTACACATTTTTGATATATTTATGTGGCCATAAAGCTATCCATGTAATTTTTACAATTTTTACTGAATTTTTACTTGAGTTATCACATTTTTATACTTTCTATAATAACAATTTAATGTACTTACTTTTGAAAGCAGCACATACAAGTTCCTTTCAAAATAAAGTGTCAAATGAGATCCTCCTGCTGCAGGAATTTTACATGAATTAAAAATGCAAGAAAACCAAGTCAAACATCTTATTTGATTCTTACAACAACTAGACACTATTGTGCAGCGTAGATTACTATATGTACTTAACTTAACTAAGTAATTTAATATGTATTCAAATTGTTATCTTTGTTACTTAAAGCCAAAGAGACACAATAGAGTGATAAAGAGCCCCATGTGGCTCCGGAGCCTCAGGTTGCAGACCCCTGCTCTAATATCATTAACAATCGTAGCATTCACAAACATGGAGGAGAATTTGAGACATTTAAAGAAAATAAAGAGGCTGACTGCATGTCTATGACTTAACTACACAAAGCCCCCTCCCTCACCTACTCCATCTCTCCTCCTCTGTCAGTCCCTCCTCCCCCAGGCTACATTTTCTTCTGCTGTTTTCTACATTGTTACCATAATCAGATAGGACAACTACCCTGGGAGCACCAGCATCCCCGCAGCACCTTGCTCCCAGCACCACGTGTGCATGTGGGGGAGTGTTTGTATGAATTGCTCCTGGCATTTGGAAACCCATATTCCTTTTGATTGTCCTTTTTGGTGTTTTGATCTGTACAAACCGACAGATGACTGCCGTGTGTGTATGTGGGAGCCATGTAAGCATTTGTGTAGGAAAGGCTTTAAATTATCCTGCTCCTTCATAGGGTAATATCTGTATCGTGGCTGACAGACTGCTACAAATTACAGCTGAAAAGTGAGTGAGTTTTTGTGCGTTTGGTATGTGCAACAGGGCAAGCAGTTAAGATCTTATGAATGCATTAGAACAGGAGTATGCGAATGCTTTTTGAGTGTCAACAACCATTATTTTATCCTTTCGAATGGTCAAAAAAGATCACATCAGCTCAGTAATGAACAGACTGACTCAACAAACACGGGTTTTAGAAAAGCCTCAAATCTATTCCAGCATAAAACACTTGTTTTATTATATGTGCACAAAAATGTACTGTACATGCACATGTCAATGTTGATAGCAAAACCTTTAAACATTCTGTCCATCTTTGAACTGTGTCATCAGAAGAAGATGAACATCTATAGTTAGCAACATACAGTCATGGCCAGAAGTTTTGAGAAGGACACAACTATTAATTTTTCCAAAATCTGCAGTTTCATGGAAATTTATGTATACTCCAGAATGTTGTGTGGAGGGATCCACTCAACTGCAATTATTTGCATAGTCCCTATTTGCCTTGAAAATAAACTTTATCACTGAAACCACATTTCCACTGAATTTCAGCTCTGCCACAAAAGGACCAGCTAACATAATTCCTATAAAAGCTTTTGATACTTGTGAAATGCTTCTAATTATATGTCATTATACCATAGAAACATCTTGCAAACACCTAAAAATCATGAAGGAAGAGACCTTGTGGACATGTAATATTTGTGTCATTCTCAAAACTTTTGGCCATGACTGTACAGTATTAGTCTGGAAAACTCCTTAAATTTAAATTGGCACATATTAGTTGATCTCAAATATTTATCAAGTTAGACATTTTGCTTTAGAACTTTGATTTTAACATAAGTGTTTGCAAACAGCATCAAAACTTAAAGACAGCCAGAAAGAGAGGAAAAAGATAAAGAGCTTAATTGAGTAACAGAAAATGTGTAGACTTCAAAAAATGCACAACAGAAATTTAGTTATACTAGTACATTATATGCACATATATTTTTGTTCATGAAAACTGCATTTAAAATATCTTCAAGAACTGTTACTGAGGGCAGTGATGATGGTGATGATGATGTTTTTATCTCTGTGGAGAATGATTTGTATCACTCCATCATCGTCATAAGAAACAAAAAAACGATGGTGAAGTGGAGCAATCTGTAAAATGACACCCCTGAACCGACCAAAACCCAGACTCACACACACACAGATTCATTTGTGCCACAAGCTCTCTGCTTCACTAGCTGCCATTTTAAAGCCATCTGAGCTGATGAAAAGCCTTTTTGTCAATGACATCTTTGTACAACTGATTTCTGATGACTTGTGAGGTCCACTCATGTAGAAAAAGAAACACATCCCTCACAATTTTCATTCCACTATGGATTCTAAAATAACATAAGTTATATGTAACTATTTCAGAAGCATTAACTATTAGTATTTTCATCTGTAATCCCCAAAAAAGTAATTTAAATTGAAAGAAGAGCCTTATGCTTTCAAGAATTCTGCATAGTATTAAGCATCCAATGTTAAAAAAGAAAGACTTTTTTTTTTGAATGATCACCAGAAGAACAGTAGTAAGAAAAATAAAATAAAGAACGACTGCCATTTAGTAACAGAGACTGACATTGCTCTGCATTAAATTTTACTTGCTATACTATTTAAAAAAAAAATCTCAGGATGTTTACAAATGTTTCCAAATAATTTATTTGTACACTTTAACTAAAAAAAATATACATATCTCAAACCAAATACTAAGAAAAATTTTTGATTAAGAGAAGTTTTGAAGTTTGACGTTTTAAGACAATTTATTTACTTCCTTCAGAGGCATTTGATGGGACTGAAAAAGGGAAGCAGTATTCAGTTAAAAAAATAGACCTTTGACTGCAAACTAAATATGCAGCAATCAGGGAAAGTGAAGATCTGCTGTTTAAATAGAAGGAAAAAAAAGTTTTAAAGGCACAGTGAGCCAAACCAAACAGTCTACACGCCTCTTGATCAGCAACTTGACAACTGAAGCAGCAGCTCTCATGTCTCATTGCCACAGCAACAGAAGACATGTTGTTCTCCATCTCATCTCAGCTCACTTGTATCTCGTTTCCTTTGCTCTCTACACCGCAGCTGAGAGCACACTTGATGCAAACAAGTAGCAGCTCGGCACACACTTTCTTTTTAGCTACAGTCTACAAAAAGACAGATTTTGCTTTCAATAAACAGAAAGTCAAATCTGCTGCTAAGAGACTGTAGCTCTGGTCACCCAAACATAACATCACTTTCAAGTCAAGTCAGCTGAACCTTTTTGAATGAGTGATGATATTCTAGAAGAGTGATTGGAGGATATGGGTTTGTAGAGAAGGCAAGAATGGTCACACAGCAGTATTTCTTTGTAATGTGTTCTGAGAAATTACACTTCCGCTTAAAACATTAATCCTGTCTTTATCAAAAAATCATTTCTTCCAACATTTAGGAATTCTTACCTGCAGAGTAAGATGTGTCCATGTCTCCAGTTGCAGCCTGCCCTCTGTTCTGAAGCTCACTGAAGAAGTCTTTGGACTGCTGGACTGGCCGTACTGCAGCATGACAGCGTCCTCAGACACCGCCACAGAAAACGACAGGCGAGTGGCTGAACTTTTCTCCAACAGCATCCTGTGAGCACCAAAGATAAACATGTAAAACCAAGAAACCAGTCGCTCAGCATGACTAGATTACAAATAATTCATCAAAAGACAAATCTTCAGATTATCAGCAAGTTTTACCAGCACTAAAAATTACGCTTAATCCTATATAACATTTGTATCATATTTGAAACACGCATTTCTGAGACTTAAATTTCATTAGCATGATCCAAACTTTCCTTAAAAACCCATTGTATATATTTTAGTCCATTCTTTCTGTCCTGTAGTTCATCATCATACCACTAGAGGCAGTAGAAAGGCTTTTCCTGCTAATTTTAAAATGGCGGCTCCCATTAAATCTAAAAAAAAGGCTCCAAAACACAAAACTTGAGCTAATTTAGAAAATGTTATGGTGACTGTAACTCAATTATTGCTATTCCCTTTCTTACTTGGCGACTTGCTGTATTGAAAAAATGCTAAATTTGTTGCTAAATTGTTCCTTATAATATAGGTAAACCATATTGAAATGTGTAGATCAAATTTGGCAGCAAAAGTTTTGCTAATTTTCAAAATTTTACAATGAAAACTACTCGCTTTTTTAAAATGACTATTTGTTTTATTGAAAAAATGCTAAATTTGTCAATACTTAATCATTTATAACACAGTTTCACCATGTTAAAAATGTGTATACTCATATCTTTACATCTTAAGCTAACATTGTTGTGAACAAAAAACAAATCACCAATTTTATCAAAAATGATTATGTTAATCTAATACAAATAATAATTTTGCACTAAAAAAACAATATTAAAAGGTTGTCAAAAAAACTAATCTAGTCAATTCTTTGATTTTATGGGCTTTACAGGGTTAATACAGCAAACTGCAAACATTACTGTTTAGTTCTTGGTTTTCATCAGCTTATGAATCAATATCTTTTTGACATTTTCACATACCGCATCAATATTTTACACGACTGTGACGGCTCACTTGTTACACTGTGTGCAGTGACACAAACCCGGCACGTGTCACATTAACCATAATCACTGACATTTAATGGGAAATCCCAGCTTTTATGAACCCAAAGCAGCTTAACCAATAAATCAAGAGGAAGTGTAGGTGCATGTGTAGGAGGAACATTCAAATGTGCAATATGTCTGAAAATGCACAACTGTCTATCAACATGGAAAGAAAAAAAAAGCGATGAGGTCAAAACTTATGTGTTTTTTTTATTAGATTTTATGTGTTGCAATTTTAATTATTTTTGAAAGTTCAGCAAAGATAATATTATTAGAAATCAACCACAAAAAGAGGCATTTTATTCATTGAATTACTATGTTGTACTGTTAAGTTTGCATAAAGGAGTTAGCAGTTGGTAATAATTTTAATTAAAAATATGCATGTGTTGATTAAAATACAGTAACCACTGAAATGTTGGAGATCAATTTTTATTAAAGATCCTTTTAAGATCTACTCCAATGAAAATCCTGTTTTAAAGGGGGTGTAAGCTAGTGGAAAAGTGGGAAGACAAATGGGGACAGGCTTCCTCTGCCACAACTCAGAGACAAGTTTCTAATGAACTCCTGCCATTCTGCAGAAGCTATGTCAGAGAAAACAAATTGATTTTGGCTAAAAACAGCATACTCATAATTAAAAGAGCACTGGGAATGCTTTTACAATAGGGAGATGTTTGTTCAACAGACTAGCTAATCTGTTACCTGAGCAGTATCTTTATTTACTAAACCAAAAAGTGTTAAAACCCCAAAGGTAGAGCAATATTTCTAGAACAAACTTCCTCCCAAATCCAAAATATTCCTCAGATAACAGGAAAAAAAATTAGAGTTCATGAGATGTGTCTACAACTTTACTTACTAAAAAATAATCAAATAAATTTGAGAAAAATGTCTAAATACCTAAAAAAAAATAATAAATTCAGCAGTGTTGTACAACCTACTTACAAACTAATGCATTATGCACTATTATCAGAGGTGTAAAATAAAATGACTTGGACTTGAGTCAGACTAGAGTCATGAATTTGCAGACTTTAGACTTGGACTTTAACTCATGACGTGACTCGGACTTCAGCCCTCTGACTCAGAAAGACTTGCTATTTTCCATAAAATCTAAAGATCAAAAAGTCTGTGAGCATCTGTGTGTGTATCTTTGGCACAACATTCAATCAAAATTAGGTAAAAGTTGTTTTCATAATCCAACCAATCAAATTGTAATGGCCAAGCCAAAAGATCTGTAAATCAAACTTAGAGCCAGTTCCTGCAGACTTGTCTACTTTTGATTCAGGACTTGAGGACAAAGACTTGAGACGTACTTGTGACTTGCAAAACAATGACGTGGTCCCATCTTTGCTTATTATTTAAAAGTATAGTAGTCTCTTACCTTATGGTTTCAGAATTTTAATGGGTTAAAATGACTTCTGTATTACTTTTGAGTTGCTTCCTTAAGCAACTTGATTCCTTGATACTTTGCAATGAAGCTGAAAGTGTTCAACTATGACTTCGACAAAGATTTTTTGTGGTTCTTTGTCATCTGTTAAGGCCAAGAAATCTTATTGCTTGTAAAGATTACATTACTAAGTTGTAATTTAAGTTGCTGAAAGTGCTATAAGTGTCCCTAACGCTGATTTTAAGTGAAAATCTTTACACAAAAAGCACAGTTCTACTTTAAAAGAATAATTTAGACTCAATTGAGAATTTTCAAACAGCAAAAAACTAACTTCATAATGATCTTGTGGAGACAGAGGCATGGTCTGGTAAAAACAGGTGGCCCACTCTGTTTATTGTTCAGAAGAAGGCTGTGAAATCACAGGGAGGGGAAGAGACAAAGAAAGTGGGGTGACGAGAGATGGACAGAGGTGAGGACAGAGACCTCCTTTCATCTGGCTTCTTTGATGGCAGCCATGATCGTCCGTACAACAAAAGAAAAATAGGCACGGACGGAGAGAAAAAGAAAGCTGGGGAGAGTGAGTGAGGGGGGAGATATGACTTCTATTGAGGCGCATTCAGCCATACAGGTGTCATGTTCGGCAGGCCAAGACAACCAGACTTGTTGGTCCCCCGGATTCCCAGACCGACAACTCTATAAACCAAAAGCTCAATGTGAAATCTGAAGAGATTTGATCTGTCTGGTCACTTTTCACCTAATTTTCACCTTTTCACCTAAAAATCTGTGATTAAAATCTGTAATACAATATATCTCTGGCTAACAAATATCAAAATTAGATCCACAACCAGATGTTAAAGACTAGGAGGAGCAAACTAAACAATGCCGTTGGAAAAATCCTGTAGCAGTGATGTAGGTGCTACAATCGACAGGCCACAAGCTGCCCGCTCCACTCCATACTGATCTACTTGCAGACAAATGGATCCATGCACGTCTTTATTTTCCTCGTCTGAGCTGACATCTGGCTCAAAACTGTCCTGCTGGATAGTTCCAATATTGCTCACTATCTTTGTTGCACCTGTTATGTCAGGTTAGGGTTGTGAGGGGCTGTAAGCTAGCGGGAGAGCATGTAAACAAAGGGATGATGGGAAATAAAGCCATGATTACTCCACACTAACAGTTCCACAAACAACTCAGAGGGGAATTTCTAAGGAACTCCTGCCGTGACAGGTTTTGGAGTATCTGCTGTTCTGCAGAAACTATATCGGAGAAAACGATTCTGGCTAAAAATTTAATTATATAATTAAAAGACCACTGGAAACGATTTTACTAAAGATAAAAAGATGATAAAAAGAGGGATTTTAAGAGTGAACAAAGTCAGGAAAACAGAATCTATCAAAGTCAGAACTAAAACCTTTAAAACATTTCAGCACTGTGGGATTCGCTCATCCACAGAACAGGTTTTAAAGAAATAAATCAAAAGTTAGCTTTTTAAGGACTGTTTGCTTTTCTAAAATGTGTGTTGTGTTTTTTTTAGTATGATTCCTATTTTTTACTAGTATCATTTATGTAAAGCACTTTGAGGTGTTCTGTAGCAGGAAAGGTGCTCTATAAATAAAAATGATTTTATTTATTGTTGTTAATAGGCAATTTATTGTACTTCAGACTGAAAATATGTTTTTGTTCTGAATTTGAAAAGTTAGCTATTTTAACTATGTTGTTAATTGCTGAACTTTTATACAAAATAATTAAATCCTGATCTGTTTGACCCCTTTTCCCTTGATTAGTGAGCAGCTTTATGATCACAGAAAAGTTACTTACAGATTGTATGTAACTTTATCTTAAAGCTTCTATTTGACATTGTTGCATCTATGTCTAGGTGTTTAATCTATAATTTGATTTGGACAAGCTCTACAAAAGTATGACTATTTACTTAGAACCCAGCTGGATGTCCACACAAAGATATTGAACTCTGCTAAGGCCTGTATAATTCTTATTTAAAAACCTTATCATGCAGCAGCATTTTTCACTCTTCATGAAAAATGTATAAAGTTCAAACTTTTAGGAGAAAAACATGAAAAGAAAGTCATTAACATTCTGAAATACTCTGCTTCAATTCATTTTTATGACAAAGTGATTCATTTTGAGTATTGCCTTGAGGAGTAAAAGATAGCATGTGAGGAGGAAAGTCAACTGATCTGTTTTGGTGTGTGCGTGTGTGATTGAAAGGTGATCTGAATGTGGGTAACTGCACCCCACCAGCTTTCCGTTGAAGAGACCAGCAGCCTCCTGCCTTTCTCTAACACACAGCGTGTGTAAGAAACACATGACAGTCAGTCGTTTCCTGATGGAGATACTGATCTGACCACACCTGACACGCTCGATTTTACCCCAGCATCACAGTTTTCACTTTCATGTCAACAAATACAACTCAGAGTATCATATCAGACAGTATTTCAAAGCTAAAATCATATCAGAAATTTAAAAAATGTACATATTAACATGTTTGTGTTTGTTCCGATGAAAATCCCAGTTTTAATAATCAGTTTAAGAGATTCAAGAGAGATTGTTTATGATTTACTTTTACACCCCTAAAATATGTTTTAATGCAACAGAAATTCCGTCCAGACCCACAACTTCTGTTCTTTACTGAAAAGGAAAAAAAAGGCACCAAACTGTTACAAAAATATAAAAAATAAATATACTTATTCATCTCAGATCAACAAAACTGAATGTTGGATTCGTACATTAAATTAATTCACAAGAACATCTACAATTTTTGCACAAAATAAAGGTCAAATTATGTGTTTATTATTGACTATAACGTGCAATTTTGTTCGGTTGTAGAAAAATTCTTATTTACCCAAACAGCATTTTTACTAAATAATCTCATCATGTTGCCTTCCAATTCTGTGGAAAAGCATCAAACTTTTGGCAGAAGATTCCAAAATGTCCAAACTTTGAAATAAGGTAATAGAAAGGCTTTAGTGTGCTTTTATAATACTTTGGGGAGATTTGGTGGTTTACTGGATCTGCTGGTTTAAGGAAAAAGTAGTATCTCTGGTAGTTGTTTGGTCTGAAATAGTGATGAATCATGTCTATGCTTATCTGCTGTATCATCATTTAAAAGTTTACCTGTGTTGTTGTTGTTGACTAATACAAGTAGAAGATGCAGAAGCTTAGAAAAAGCAGAGGATTATGTGTGAAGATACTATTATAGCCTCTCCTCAGATCTATGTGTTAAGCTACGTTCACACCGGGCTTGGCAACGCATGTTCAAGTAGACACTTTTGATGAAAAGTCTGTGTGAACGCATCAGCTACCCAACTTTATACAACCGTTTTTTGGCTCTACAGACAAAACGTGCATTGAAAGTTAAACCAGGTTAAACTTTGACTAATCAGTGACTCGGATCTGGTGGTGACATATGGATCCCAACCACTTCAATTCACTGAAGTGTCAACATTTGAACATTGATCATGAAGGAGAAATTCATAATTGTGGAAAAATATGACACAGAGTCTTTAATATATCCGATATGAGCTGTGAAATTAAAATCCTAGACCTAGAGCAAGATTGGCAAGATTTGGACCACACCAAGTCTCTTCCAACTGTAGGTGCACTGGTAAACAGTGAAAAAAAGAAAAAGAAGAAGAAGAAGCCCCTCCCCATTTGACCAGTGTAAACACCTATTGAAAAATTCACAATCAAGAATACACATCAAACACATTTTTGAATGTGTGTCACATCTCTAGTGTGTCCATAGTTTAACATTTGACTGGTATATATACTTAGTGAACTAGAAATGTGAATTGTACAATAAAGTTTTAATCATAGTGGTAGGTCTAAGCAATATTCTAAATAAACTAAAGTTAAACTCCAACATGAGAAGTATTTTTTTTTATCAAATTTATATTTTTTTCATCAGCTCTTAATCCAATTTTATTCTGTTCATTAGAGAATTTAAAAAATAATAATAAAAAAACAATAAAAAAATAAGTTAAAAATATAGTAACAATATTAAAAAGATGATAATATGAATCTCATGTACTTTTTTTGTAAATTACATTTTTTTCACTTTTTATGAATCAGCTGCACTCTGAAATTTACTATTTTCTTGCATTGTAACACTGAATTGTGTTGATCATGTAGCAAATCTGACTTTGAAAGTTTCAACATATGACTTGTCAACAGAAAGGAGGCAAAAACTACAAGCCTAAATGAAAAACAATGTATTATGTTGTATCTAATTGTGCGAAAAGCAGTTTAAGCTATTACAATAAACACTCCAACTTCTTCCTCAAATCTTCATGACATCCCATCATCTTTTTTTCAATATTTGTCAACAGATCACTTTGCTCTGTTCAATGACATATTTGTTGTTATAGAGTTGACACACAGAGCTCTACACCTGTAGACAGAAGCGATTCCTCTATCCACTAATCTCATCTCAGCAACTCTACACTGAACCTGGAGGAGAGCAAATGGCATGTGACATTTGGTGTGAAAGCCCTACTACTGTCATGGCCTCGCAAACACATGTATGAATAATTCATGAGCTGGTGTGTTCAATCAAGAAATGAGAAGCATGTTTAAACTTAGAATGAATTTCATTTGAAATGGTTATATCCTATATGATCCAATAATCTGTCTACTGCCTTTTGAACAGGATTATATACAGGTGCACGATAAGACACATCGTAAAAAAAAAAATCAAATGTAAAACTCACATCTCCCCTGAAGAGCTTGGTTTTATCCAGACTGCTAGGGTTAGTGAACCTAGAGCTCCCAGTGCCTGTGAAGGAGGAGAGATCAGACATCCTTCCCGGTGTGACTGAAACAGCACACTTCCAGAACTCTCAGGGCCTCCAGTCTCTGTCTGAGTCGGCCGCTGTGGGTCTCCAGTGTCTTCAGTTACACAGGCACCTCTGGAAAATATGTAAGACCAGATAAAATACATTTAAGAAAATGCCTTTTTTCAGAAAACTTTTACATTTGTTAGTCACTTATCGCAGCAACTACCTTATTTATAAAGCACATTTCAAACAGTAATGCTTTAGAAGAGTAAAACATTTAAAAAAGGAACATTTTAAACACAGAATCCCCTCAACCCTCCCAACAGAACCTTTTATTATAAAATACACAAATACCCTCAATCTTCCAGACACCCAACATAATGAAACACAGAAAGACATGAATAAAGCTGAAAATAGAAATAGAAACTCATAGATTTGAGCTGAAACCTGAGTCTCATCATCTGACTGTTACTTTACATGGAAGCAAAACCTGAAAGTCAGATGTTCCTACATCTGTACCTACGTACCTGTGTGGAGCCAGCAGCAGCGGAGCATATGGGGGTGTGGAGGATCTGTAGGGGCACTCTTGAACACAGAAGGCTTGAAAACAGGTTAGCAGCTCGGCCTGTGACAGAGGTGACTGGCAGTAGCTGGTCTGCTCTGGGACGCCACACGTGAGTCGAGGCGGAAGCGTTGATACAGGTTTGAAAGCAGCTATGTTCTCCATACGAGGAAAATGGCCCTAAAAAGATTCAGAACTGTAGTTACGTCTTTGGATTTCAGTATCGTATTTGTATTGTATTATATTGTATACTACAACATTTAAATTAAATAACATGCATGCTAATAGGAAGCATGGGCTATGTATCGGTATTGGCATAATTTGGGTTTATCTGTATCGGTCCAATATGAAAAAATTCACCGATATCTACCAACAACCAGTGACTTGATGAAAAAGCTGCACTCTCATTGTTCACGTCATTTGTTACACCTCTGCCTCTACTATTACAGCATTATTTGACTCATTAAGAGTTGGGGTAGATATAGTATCACTCCTTCACAGAGCTGACATTATTCCTGAAAGTGGCTCTTACCTGTGATGACGCAAGCGGAGTGCAGAGGCTGAGAAAGAGCAGACACCACCAGACGAGGAACTGATGCCAGTTCAGACCAACGAAGCAGATCTGCATCCCTGTGTTTGATTCAGTCAGGTTTCTTAGTGGTGGGAGGACAGGAGACGCGTCCCAGAGCTTCCTGCCTCTCATTCTTCTTTCTTCTGACTTTAAAAACATCCTGGAAACTTCCATCTCATTCATGCTTTCTCTTTTTACTTCTCCTCCTTTTAGATCTTTAGGGAAGTTGACTCCTTTACTTGATTTTTGCCACCTTCCTTTGACATTTTGCATGCTTCTCTCTTCCTTCTTCGTCTCTGCACACCTTCTGCCTCCACAACATTGTGGAACCTCTGGACTCAGCATGCCGGATCCTCGTGGAACATGCTGCCAGGAAGAGGGATGCTCGGGAACTTTGTTTTGGAGCTTTCCAACACCATTTGAATAAGTGATGACGGTCATGGTTCCATGGCTCCAGGGTTACAGGGCCACTTTTTACAGGCCACCGCCCCTAGGGTGAAGCTCCCAAGCTTGGCTCTCTGTTACACCGCCTGTGTGCCTCACACACATACACACACCAGCCGCGGCCAAAGCCTTCGCATGATAGGTAGGATTTCACAATCTAGAGAAGGGAAAAGAGAGAAGGAAAGAGAGAGGTGGTCAGACCAAAATCCAACATGAGACAAATCTGAGGGAAGTGAAATGCCATGCAGGCTATTCCCAAGCCAAAGCCCACACTATCATGTACAGCTTGATGGAGGCACAGCTCACCTGATATTGCCACATTGCTTTTCCCCCTTTTCTTCATTTTCCATTGAATTAAACATGCCCTTTTTCCTCTGGCATCTGGCCTGCAGGTTTTTATCCAACTAAACGGGTTCTCACATAAGTTTGTTGGAAATTGAGGCTTAGACCAAAGCTCTCATCATTACAATACTATGTAGCTTCAATTTCACATTTTTGGAGCACAAAAAAGAGGGCCAGACATGCACTTATCTCCAGTCTTATATTACATGGTTCAGGCTGGAAGAAAAAGAAAATAGGCTCCACTGCATCTAACGACGGATGGAATTCTATTTTACGCGCAAATTAACAAATCTATGCAGATATGGAGAGATCCTGAGATGTGGATATTTACCTGTGGAGTCCCCGCACAAAGCTCTGTCCCCATCACAAGTGCAGCGTCGACTAACATTACACTTGTTGCTCTGGCATGAGGAGAGCAGAGCAGGCGCGCACTTTCTCCCTCTCCTCTCCTGACAGCACCTGTCAACAAAAACAAACAAAAGAAAAACAACAATCCGGGTCCAAACGCGGCTTCCCCTTCTAGAGTCTGACAGCCAAAAGAAATATCTCTGACTTCAACAAAGCAGCACGTTTGTCTTCGGCGTCTCTCATTCAGAAAACGCTGCGCTAAGAAGATTACTGGGAGCCGCCATATGGCCGACAGGCAGCAGCAGCAGCGCGGCGGGATCCGGGGCGGAAAGTAACGGCGACGCTCCGTTACCGAGCCCGACACAGAAACTTGAGAGGACTCCTGTGTGGGAGCGAGACAGCACGGGAGATTCTGCTGGTTCAAAACTCTTCAGTGTTGTCAAAAACAGCTCACGCCTCGCAAAGGGGATTATGGCACGCGCCAACCCTGAGTGTCTGTGGCACGCGCGCAAGATTCCAGTTTTTAATCTCATTTGTCTCAATATTCAGTAATAAAACCTAAATACACGCATGAAAGCCTACTAAATAAAAGAGCAGAAGTTATTGATAACGAGTTAAAACTATTCAGTTAAATTTGTCACTTTTCATTTTTAAAAAGTACTCCAAGAAGTATTTTATCTCAGAATTATTTGGGTTTCAGTAGTTTGCAAAAGGAAAAAAAAGGCTGCATTGCTTTGGCGAATCACTTTTTTATTTAAAGCATATTAATCAATTCAAATGTCCACTCCATTCTCGTGCCATTTATCTAATAATGGAAAATATGTCTAAAACATGTAAACCGTGTTTGAGTATTTCTGTTTCAAATCATTGTGAATCAGGAGCAGATGGAAAAAATGCAATATGAAAAATCTTGTAGCAGTGACCTAGACCAGGGGTCCCCAAACTTATTCATGAGGGCCACATAATTGTTTTCTTCTCTCATGGGGGGCGGGGTCAGTTTGTTGGCTAACAAAAGTGTAAAAATCACAGGATGTGTCTAAACTCAAATATTCAAAGTTTCCCAGAAAGCCACATATAACAAGATAGGAGGACAGACCGCAGAAAAGTGGAATAAAAAGTCCCATTCTATGCAGGTCTCGATTGAATGGTCAGATTGAAAAGGAAAAAAGAAAAAAAGTCAGGCCCCGTGGGCCGTAGTTTGGGGACCCCTGATTTCTGCCCCTGAGCTGCCATCCCACTCCCATCACTTGTCAGGAAGTGAGGGGTGGTGGACCCAATATGTAGGAGTCCTGGTTTGGTGACATA
Organism: Oryzias melastigma; assembly: GCF_002922805.2. Lineage (NCBI taxonomy): Eukaryota > Metazoa > Chordata > Actinopteri > Beloniformes > Adrianichthyidae > Oryzias > Oryzias melastigma. Next base: position 22,352,948 of record NC_050514.1, read on the forward strand.
AAGTGAGCATTTAATAAATTAACCAAA